>NW_025802777.1:13176103-13541026 GCF_021613505.1 Equus quagga
GTCTTTGATGACTATAGTGTTGAAAATGTTTCCATATGCTCATTTATTAGTTGGTGTTCATACTTTATGATTTTCTGATAATGATTTTAGCACATTCATCTATTGTGGTTTTAAGGTTTCTATTACTGATTTTTGTGGGGGGGTTTTATGATAAAGAAAATTAACCTGATTCATAGTTGATTCAAAAAATCCCCTAAGTATTTACCTCTTCATTCTGTTTTTTTATAGGCATATGTTTTTATTTTTGTAGTATAAAATCTATCTTTGCCCCCATAGGTTTTTTCCATCAGTTTCAAGGTTAGTCAGTCTTCCTTCATCTAAAGACTTGATAGTTTTCTTCTGAACTTTTTAAATTACATAACTTTTACATTAATCTCTTTCATCCTTGTAGAATTTATTTTTGGTGTATGGTATGAGATAGAAATCCAAAAATATCTCTTTTTGTGAACAGATAACCAATTGTCCCAACACTGCTTATTAAGTATTATTTCCTTTAACCATTTATTCGAGGTGCCTCCTTTACCACTGAAACTTACATATCAGCGAATTCATCTGAGTTGTTTCTAATCATCAGCCTACATCAGACCTACGCTATGGAAAGTATTCTAGCTTCATAACATTTCTTAACATATGTAGAGTTCCTCACCACTCATAAATATTCTTCTTTTAAAAACAGGATTTTTAATTCTTTTTAAAAGTTTTATTACCTTTTACAAAGTTCCTTCAAAAAGAATCCCATAAGGACTTTGAATAATTATATTAAAATGACAAATTAATTTGAGACAAGTTAATAATTTTATATTTAGCCCTACCAGTCAATAAAATAGTATGTCTTTCATTTATTAAAATCTTATTCTAGGTCAATTGGTAATCTTTCAGTTTTTTATGTGAGTCTTGCTCATTATTATTCAGGTTGTTTCTGAGAATTATAGATTTGTGTTGTTTCATGTTCATGGACTCTCTTTTATTATCCTGTGGAATCTAAGTAGAGTTACCAAGAAAAGCGAATGAAATACTTTTATTTTTACTTATATTCCAACTCATTATTTACCCTTTTACAAACTTAATAGTTTTTCATTTAAGTTTATCCAGGGTTTCTAATAATCCACATATTATTATAAATAAGCATATCATCTAATTATATTAATATAATATAATCCCAATATATTTAAAGTTTCCAATACTATCACTTGCTTCCTCCTTTCATATATTTATAACCCTTTATATATGTTTAATATTTCACTATATTAACCAAATATTCCAGATTGTTAGATGTATAGTCCTGAGGTGACAGTTAATTAATTTAAAAGGAACTGAGTTGTTTAATGATCTCAAAAAGTAAGTTATTTCAAACAAAATTGATGATAATTCTCCATTAAGATATGAAGTATCCTGGCGTAAAGCTAAAGACTCTTTTGTAAATCAGAAGTTCCACGTATAAAGCGTGCTTAAAAAGAACCCCATTGTGATACTACATGTAAAAAGCCATTTATTGGAACCATAAATGAATTCTTAATATCAAAAGTACAGTTTCAAAGACTTTCTTGAGCACTTCAGTTGGTTCTAACTGGTCAGCATCCTTACTATGTGATAGAAAATTTGCAGTGGGTGGCGACTTGTAGAAAACACTCCTGCTTTAATTTATTGTTAATTATAACACACAAAATGTACAGCGTAATAGCATATTATGTCAAAATTGGTTATAATCTTCTTGATACCAAATCTAACTTAAAAGAAAAATAAAATATTCCAGCAACCCCAGGGGATGGGCCAAAAATAACATAAATCTTTTTAAAGGACACATTTTTAGATAAACCAGAAAATAAGTATATTTG
This sequence comes from Equus quagga, assembly GCF_021613505.1. NCBI lineage: Eukaryota > Metazoa > Chordata > Mammalia > Perissodactyla > Equidae > Equus > Equus quagga. Next base: position 13,177,939 of record NW_025802777.1, read on the forward strand.
GTAAATGTCTGAGGTGCTGCAGAAGGCTGTCATTGAATAATAATTGTGAAGACACAAAACGTCACGGAAAGGAATTAGTCTAGCCAGATAGAAGAATGTGGGGAATACAGACTTAATACGAGTCTTTGATAGGATTCAGACAGGATACATAGCAGGATATTAAAATGCAACCCTTCCTGTCTTACATTTTCACCTGAGACCCCAAATGCAGAATATTTCTTGCCAAGCGTCCTCATGATTTTAAAGTAACACCGATTAAGATCTACAAAGGAGTGGCTAAAACCAGCTCTAACAGATTTTGGCAGTAACCACTGCTAGAGTATACAAAAGAGAGCAAAAAGGAGATGAAAAGAACATCTTTGAGCAGAAAGCTTTTTCATTATTTGAGCTTACTTCCCTAGGATTGACCCCTAGGAATAGAATTATTAGTTCGTAGGAAGAACTATTGGAAAGATGAATCTCACAAGGAGGAGGAAAAGACTGGAGAGGGAGAAATACTCCACACGTTCTGTGCTGTAGGACTTGCCTTCCCCACCCATGGACGAGTGAGGGGTGCAAGTGAAGAGAAGATCGCTTAAGAGAACCTCTCAGAGAACAGGTGCCATTTTAACTCATAGAAAGCCTAAAGGTGAGAGACTGGTGCGGCGCCTGCCAGGAGGCAGAACCAAAAGACTGGTTCCTAATGGTAGTAGCCGATATGTCTAGAGTTGAACAGGACAAAAAGTGAATAAAGAAGCATCCAGAATCTAGGGCAACCAGAATCCAGGATCTGAGGGAGAATAGGAAACAGCCAGCTGGAAGAGGTATCTCCTTGCCAGAAAACTGGAATTGGAGGTCCTCGGGGGAAATCTCCAAGGAACCCATAAGAGTATCCTACATGAAAAAGAATCAGCTGTGGACATCGGCCATCCCTACCCCCACCAACTGTACCAATGAAACGAGACTTGCTCTCCACTTACCGACACGCTCCACCACTACAGTCTTTAACCCTGCAGAACCCAGAAGCACATGGTGAGCACATCGAGGGAGTAAAAGAGAAAGTAAGGACATGGTGATGAAACCAACCAGGGTGCTCTTCTCCACAGCAGGGTTCAGACTGGTGCAAGTCCAACTGGAATAGGGAGGAAATTTTAACTTGAATAAGCAATTGTATTAGACTCGAGTGGATATACATATATATATATATATATATGTATATATATATATATACTTTTTTTTACAGATTATTATAGTTTATTATATCTCAAAAGTTGGGACAGATATTTTCATCTACCATCATTTTTGGACAGCGATAAGAAGAACAGCTAACATAAATATAGTACCTACTATTTGTCATCACTGCTAAAAATCCTTTATACATAATAGACCTTTAGTCTTCAAAACAACACTATGAAATAGGTGTACTATTAAATTCCCCATTTACAGATGAGAAAACAGAGGCACGGAAAGGTCAAGTAACATACTCAAAGTCACACTGCTAGTAAATGGCAAAGCCAAGATTCAAAATTAGGAAATATAGTTCCAGAGACCATAAGCTCTTTGTTAGGTCAGACTAAAAAAAAACATAAAAAAGACAAATTCACAATACTGAATGAATTCAACATGCAGTCAATGATTATTTATCAACATCCATTACAACCCAACCAGATTGTGGACTATTGGCCCACATCAATAAAACCAAGTCACAATGGACTCTCAACAAATATTTCTGATTTTCCTAACATGTTAGCTGTAAAAGGATCCCATGAGGTCAGCTAGACGTGGGATAGAAAATGGGCAGCGGGTCCCTGGGCACCAAGCCAACCAGCAGCCTCTTTTATCTGAACAGTACATTGAATGCATGTTTTAATACTAAAACATCACCAGAGAAGCTATGGGATCTGCCTGGGATTTCTTCCAAGGATGAGGAAAAACATGACGAAAGTTTTTTTAAAGAAGTAGTTATGAGTACGAATAAATTTGCTTTCTCCATGCACCATGCCAACCACTGCATTCAATAATTAGCTAGAGAATTGGTTAGCGGAGTGCTGGAGCCAGCTGGTTTGAGCAGTTATGTGCATCTCTTCCCAACTCTGAGCTCACTGGCATCACACTGGTGGTTTGAAATCAGCCACAGCCATAGGAGGAGTATTTACATCATGGAAATTGGCAAATGCTACAAGTCAGGTTTTTCTTCTCCTGCTAAGAGCTGTTGTTAAACATTTACCAGCACACCACCGGAAAGAACCTCGCATTTGGAGTTCAGATGGGCTGTAGAGAAGTTTTGACCTGAACCATGGGGTGGAACCAGGGATTGGCATGAAAGAACTTGGCATCCTCAAGAATCAAAGCTAAGAGAGGAAATAATAATCTAAAAACAAATCCAAGTATGACAATATTATAAAGACCACCTCACCTTTGGACACACCATTTGGACTAAAAGTCAGTAGAACACATGTATCTATAGCTTAAATATTAGTAAAGGAAAGCCACGAAGAAATACCAGAGGGCAGGAGCAGCACAATCTAGGCACCAACAGCGCCAGACCTGGACCTGAGCTGACTTCTGAGCATCCTGGGTGAGTACCTAGTGAAGACAGGGCTGGTAAAGAAGAATGCTAGCATTAGAAGTAGGAAATATCATGGAAGGAGTCTGGAAAGGAGGCTACCAGAATGTATATGCAGCCCTGTTTACACTTTGTGTATTCTAGAGACAATCACCTTCATATATTTTGAGATTCTTTCTCTGAGATTTGTTACTTTTGTCAATCCTTATGTTTTCCCACAGCCCTGAGCAATATAAATAAGTAACAATAAAAGAGAGTTGTTAAGCTTGCCTCAAATACTGCAGGGCAGGGGAAAGTTAAGGGAAATATACATCGGAGGATCCTGGGGAGAACGCTGGACAGAGGAATGTAAACAATCGCAACTGGGAAAGAAAGAAGCAGGACCAAATATCTTAGGAATGGAGCAGCTAGTCCTCTCGTGGATTTGCTGCCAGGAAGGCTGCAAGACTCATCATTTCTCTAAAGCCTGGGATCAACATCATTCACAGGAATGGCTTTTCTCAGAAAATACACACTCCCACATCAGGCATCTCATTAACTTGTAGAATTGCTGAAGATTCCTTTCTCTGCTCTTATGGTAATTTTTGAGCCTCAGAACTTTATCTTATTGTTAGTCATGATTTGATGTGGAATTATGAGCCCCAGTGAAATTATTTAAGTCCCTTAGAAAATACCAAAAGCTGCAGTTCTCTCTGTGATGATATCACCTGAAGATACAATTGTAATTGTCCAGAGTGACTAAACAACCATTTGCTTATGCATAAATAAATCATGACATAATTGATTTTTCAGGGAAAAATTTCAGGGAACAATTCATTGCTAATCATGCTGTCAGAACCATTTTGGTTTTGCATTTTCCCAGCAAAGACAAACCATCCAACTTAGATCTTATTTCCCACAGATGTTATATCTTGAACCATGATAACTAGAAGATCCTCATAGAACCACAGTGTTGAAAGATGATCTAATTTAACCAGTCCATTTTATAAGTAACCCAATACTCAGAGAAATTAAGTGACTTATCCAAGATCATACAGCTTAGTAGAATTCCACTGACCTATGCATCAATTAAACATTTAGCACTTGGTTAATTCAGAAGGTGGTAAAACTGAGAGGCATTGCATGCTGTAGCAAATGCACCCTATTTTTGTATTCCAGAATTGTCTAATGCTTCTTTGTAATGGCCAGCAAAGACACCCTACTGAGGCACAGATAGTAGATGGTTGCATCTTTATGTGATTTGAGATATAACAGAAAGGGCCCCCAGCTGTTACTATCACCAATCATGTGCCCCACTGCCCAGAAGCCCACAAGGAACTATTCATTACTGAGGGTTCAATTGTCAGACCGCTAAGTTTTGTTTTAAAAGCCTCAAGATTATGTGATCCTGGGAAACTCACATAACTTTTATTAGCCTTGGTTTTATTATCATTTTTTAAGATATTGGAAAATAGACCTTTAAGGTATCTCCCAATTATAAATGTAATGGGAATGAAACACAAGTATGCAAAAAACAAATACTATTCATCCATTTAGGACACACATTTTTTAACTTGTATCTTAATATCTCTGAAATTGGGATGCTTCCTACAATCTGAGGTGTCTTACCATCACTGTCACCACGTGGCAGTTAAGGTGGAGTTGTCACATCCGACCAAGAGAAGTGGCAAGAAGCGTGGAAGAAAGTCCCAAAGACAATAGTGGAACTCGCTTTTAATAAATGCTGCAGACCAGTGCTCTGGCAGCACAGAGAAAGATACTAAAAAGAAAAACATGAACATTGGTAACTCTGAATCAAAAAGGAAATTCTGAAGAGCAAGACTCTAAATGGGAAAAAGCTATTAGGAATATGTTAATGTTGATTTTGCTTATATTTTCCTTTTTACTTATGCACAAGAGTAGTCAATTCTATGCCCAGAGAAATCTAGAAAAAGTATTTTCATAAGTATAAAATAAAAACGCAAAGGGATATGAAAGCACTATGTGACAATTTATTAGCAAATTTTTTTTCTTCCTTGGTGGAACACAAAACGATTCAACATCTTAGAGTCAATGGTGTCTTGGAGTTCATGAAATATAATGTTGCATTCCTCAGTTTTCGGAGAATCAAGTGCATTCCAACTCTGAGCCCCTTGTCTGAGAGCATTATGGCAAACACAACCTCAGTCATTTTACCATCTCTGGAACACATCTTGGTGTGTGCTAATCTTTGGCAAAGCTGGTAAATCGGGTGCCTGGGGGTCTGCTTCCCTAAACACACACAAACAGCCATTCTTTCTCAGTTCTTATTGTCTTCCAGGAGTGCTGCCAGGAGCTGGGCACAGAGCGACTCTACTTCAGCAACCACAGATCTCTCCTCTCCCCAATCCGGGGGAAACTCGCCAACTTCATTCTTTCTCATGGGAAGATTAGTTCCTCCCCCACAGGAAGGGAGTACAGTAGTTAACACTCTTGGCTATTTTCCTCCCTCTAACCTACTCTGTCCCTAGGGATTGAGAGAGAAACATTCACCTGATTAAAGAACATGATATAAGGAACTGACTTGTGCTTCCGAGTCCCCTCTTCATCCATTCTTCTTGGAGATGGCTGCCCAGAGGGAGCAGACATCTTCCTGTGCTATTCCATGCTGAAGTTCTTACAGAGGTAGCCCTCCTCTGGGAGGATGCCCTGGTCCAACCTAGCCTGAGACTAGGAGGCTAAGCCTGTTTCTCGGATTCAGGATCAGGATACCACTTGCCTACAAATACGCCACATTCTCCAAAGTCAGCTGTATTAGTAATAAAGATGATATTTGGTCTCACTACTTCCTTACCTTCATCCTCAACTTATTTTGAACTTAGGTGGGGAAGAGAAGTACACATTCCCAGGTACACATTCTCTCTGCTCAAACACACTCCTTCCTCTCGTTCTTTTTCAATGGAATTTGGTGGCTCATCAAACTCCATCACAAGCAGCCAAAAAATTAGTTCTCTTTCCCAGGAAATGGAGGAAAATATCTGTATTCCATCCTTCCTCTGCAGGAAAGAAGAGGAGAAAAAGAAGTTAAATTTCCATATCAAACCAGGAGGAGCTTGGTATTATAGGCTATGGTCTACCACCAATGAGTGAATTCCACAGTCAGCACAAACATTGTTAGCAGAACAGCTCCCAGAAGTCAGAGAATTGGAAATAGAGTTCTGCAAGTATTATTCACATTATGTTTTAAGAGAAGTAAGTTAGGAAGGAAAAGATCAATGGCAGACCAAAAACCTGAGAGGGAAGACATGAGAAAGAACTTTGGGTGCCCAGAGGTTACCAAAATGGTGCGAGAAGGCTATAATGTAAGGGACCAAGAAGGAGATGATAAAGCAGTGCTGTTTTCCATGACTCTAACCCTGCTGGAGTATTTTCCTTCGTGTGTGCTATAATTCAGAGTTTTCATGTGGACTCTACCTTCCTCAGGTAGCTTTCATCTGAGAGGTGTACTTTATGTAAATAGTGTTGTCTGCTGTCCTTCGATAACAGCATTTATTTACTAACCGGTCAACTCGTGGTGGGCTCTCCTGGTAGATCCTTATTGGACATACCCTTATCCACTCTGGCTGCCATGTATGCCGCAGTAATCTCTGACTCTCTGAGATGGAAATTAAATTGTGCTCCCAATTCTGAAGAGTTGATCTGACATTGCTAAGTGATTGATTCCCTGACAATCATGGATTTTTAAATTAAAGGTGGATCTTTAATTAATAGCCCAGAGAATCTCCCTCAGATGTATGGAAGAGGACCAGAGTCATTTTTAGGACATACTAAAATAAACCATGATCCACCAACTTCGTATCAAACACTCAGACACCAAAGGGCAAACTATCCTTTCCAGGCTCCCCTTCTCACCTGCTGGTCCAAGGCTGCATTACCAACTCACTGAGATACGAAAGCTTTTGTCTTCAGTATCTTCCCTGCTAGGTTGGTGATAAATTTTGCCATCCAGTGAAAATTGCCATTCACGACAATACTGCAATTCCACTTTGCTAGAGGCAGCTGATTTTCTTTTTAAAGGTGAGCCAGCTCCTATTTCCTGAAAACAACTTTTTCTCCTCACATTCAGCTTTCACACATTTGCAGAAATCATTATTAAGGGTTGTTGTTTTTTTTCTCTCTCTTTCCAAGTCTATTAGGAGACAATTCCTGAATACAGAGCATACCTCAAAACTGCGAAGTGGGGAAGATTTGTATTCTTGGCCCCCCAAACCACCATTTAACCCTTCCTGGCTCTCTCCCTCTCAAGTCAGTCCACACACTCTGTCATGGATCTTTTGGTGTATCAACTTGGCTGAGTGATAGTTCCCAGTTTTTCAATGAAACACTAATCTAGGTATTGCTGTAAAAAGATTTTGCAGTTTAATTAAAGTCCCTACTCAGTTAACTTTAATTAAGGAGATTGTTTGGGGTAATCTGGTGGGCCTGGTTTAATCAGTTGGAAGGCCTTAGAAAGCAGGACTGAGGCTTCGCGGAGAGAAAAAGACATTCCAACTGTGGACAACAGTTTTGGCCTGTGCCATGAAGCTCCATCCTGTCGATGATCCTCTCTTCCTGCTGGTCCCAATTCTCTGATAGAATTCTAACAGATACACCCTTACACCCTGCCATACCCGTACTCACCTGGCAATATCTTTTGGTGACCCCTGCTATGGACCTCCTTTTATATCTTCCTTTACTCAGATTTTACTTGTATGCCACAGTAATGGTGTCCCTTGGACAAAAAAGCTGGGACTCATGGACAATGTTTTTTATTGTTCTGTGAATGTGCTTAAGTGAAATATCTATAAGAGTATAAATATTGAATTCTGCTTAATTACACATGTAAAGGCCCACATTTATTGAAAGGAATAAAAATTAGTTGAAATTGGTATATCTGTGATAACCAGGACATATGATCACCACACCTATACCCAAACCAGCTCTCTTTTAATTGGAAATGAATATTATCCCATCTATGCTAAGGTGTTAGATATTTGGACATTGGATGTTTATGGCATATAAGCATGAACACTTAAGTGTAATGCATCTTGTGATGTATTTTTATTTTTACAGAATTCTTCCAAAATTGTTACTTCATAAATCAGTGCTTCTGAAAGTGTGGTTCTCTGATCAGCAGCAATAAGCATCATATGGGAACTTGTTAGAAGTAGAAATAGAAATTCTCATGCCCCTATCCTAGACCTGCTGAGTCAGAACCTCTACAGGGGAAGAGGGGTCCCAGCTATCTGTATGTTTTGTTTTGTTTTTTTCTGAGGAAGATTAGCCCTGAGCTAACATCCGCCACCAATCCTCCTCTTTTTGCTGAGGAAGACTGGCCCTGAGCTAACATCTGTGCCCATCTTCCTCTATTTTATATGTGGGATGCCTGCCACAACATGGCTTGATAAGCAGTGTGTAGGTCCACGACCGGGATCTGAACCAGCCAACCCAAGGCTGCCAAAGCGAAGGCTCGAACTTAACTGCTGCACCACCTGGTGGGCCCCTATCTGTGTTTTAATAAACCCTCCCAGGGGACTCTGATATGATCTAAGATTTGAGAGCTACTTCCTTGATCCAAGAGAAAGAAGCACAGTACTGGTAGTATGTGGGATATTCTTGAAAGGCAAAGTTTGGGGAGTTAATTAGTTAAGGTATAAAAGAAAACAGCTGCAAATTGTTTGTAAAATAACCATCAAGAATGAATTGATCAGGAGAGTACTGGCATATACCACTAACTCCATGAGTTTAGCAGCCAACGCCTGGGATGTAGGGCCAGGCTCTCCAACAGCTTTCACCCCAGTGTTTGTGAAACTTCCTTCTAGAGAACAGCCTGTAGCAACTCAGTTCACGTCTTCTTTTAGTTATCACGTCTTAGTTCAAACTATGAAATTCCAGGTGTTCAGGACCAGAAAAGTGCAGCCTGAGGCAGGGGTTCAACCCATACCCAGACTGGGTCAAAGAGAAAGAACACTACCAGGAAAATCTTTCATCCGTGGCTCGAAACCTTCTTAGAGATAGGAGAAGTTTGTGAACTGATCAGCCACCCTGAGCAACACCCACTTTGATCCATCCCTAAGTCACCTTGATTCTCATACTCTGCATGGACTACAGGCATGGTTATCCTTACTCAGCATGACACCAGATTACACTACTTGTAGTCATCCTCCATTGCTCACTTCAAATTTTGTCTCCAAGAAACCCTCTATGACCCTTTAAATCAGAATTAGCTGCCATTTCTAGTCCTCTCATAATGCTGGTCCTGAGTCCACCTCAGCTCTTTGCCCTTCACCCTCTGCCTCCAATCTTTTGCCAGACCATTGCGCTGGACTCTGCTTTGGAGTTTCTAACAGAGAGAAACACATTTACAATATGGGACTGAAGTTCAGGAAAAGGAGATTATTTCAGTATGTTCAAACTAAAAGCCTTGAGCACATCAGTAAACTCAATAGACAATGGAGTTGTATAAGCTTCCACTGCCCATTTCAATAAAATATTTGGAAAATAGTGTGAAGTTGAGCTCTAAATACATTGACCGTTTTATTCAGAAATTAAGAACACTGTATATATGCTGGGATATACAGTGAAGTATTAACTCATATTCTCCCTACACCTGTCTGGTCACACCCCTCCTCATTCAGGCTTCTGGACAAGAGGATTCCAGGGACCATGTTCCGTGCATGTGTCATCAAAACTTACCCAGAGAACTATGAGGTCACATTTGAAGTTTTAATTTTTTAAAAGTTCCTTCTCCCCATCACCAATTGAAGTTTTAATTTTAAAAAAAGTTCCTTTTCCCCATCATCATCCCCCACACCCCACCATTTCTCATCCCCAGAGTAGATGAAAACCTCTCTATCTGGAGGGGAGGGAGAAAAGATGAAAAACCATTTAAAACATCAATCAACAAAACAATGAGTTTTAATCATAAGAGACAATTTGAGAGGCATGCAGAGAGTTTTATTCCACAGTTACAAGACAAAGAGAGGAGAGAGAGGGAAAGAGGAAGGGAGGGAGGAAAGAAGAGGGAGAACAGAAGTAAAAGAGTGAGGAGGAAAGACCTTAACCCCCCTGAGGTCCTTGTTTGGGGGTCACACACAGCCTCCCGGGAGAGCCCCCCCGTAGACTGCTAACAAACCCAGCAAAAGCAGATGAGCTTTGCAGCAACTCTCCCAGTAAAATGAAAGTTGCTCTTCTTTCCAAACACCCTAGAACACCATGGAAAAGCAACACTGAAAACTGGAGAGACAAGGACCAAATTGGGAAAATTTGTGAGCATGTGTTGACCTCAGAATCGTGACCTCATACTTGAGATTTCTCAGAAGAGGACAACAGGAATTTGATTTCCCTCCTTGAGTGGAGGTTATTTCTAGACACCTTTGGGCTGTCTGAAATTTCCAAGTTGTCCATCACTCATTTGTCTGACCCCATCGACTTGGCAACGTTCTCTTTAAAGTGGTGGATCAAATACCATCAGAGTTCTTTAGCTCTTTCTCCTTTCCGCCCCACTGCTCCTTTCTCATCTTGTTCCTATTCCTTTCTTCTCTCCCCACATCAACTGTTCTTATCTTCCCTTTTAGTCATAGTTCCTTATTTCAGCCATATCTGGCATATTAACTGTCTGGACCCACCTCTTATTTGGGTAAGAAACAGCTTCACCTGTCATTCTCTCTGCTTTGTACCAATGTTTTAGAACCTGCTATTGGGCAATTTCATTGCTCATTTTTTCTGTGCCTTTAAGAAGAATGGAAGCATAGGACCTTTAGAGTAAGAACTAAAAGACCTACCTTCCAGCCCCACACTTCTGTTCTCTAATTATCTGGGAAAATAACTTAATTCTTAGCCATTAGTCTTCTCATTGGTATAATGAATGATTTAGGCTAAATTTCCATTAAGATTCCTTCCAATTGTAAAATGCATAATTTTCAGAGAAGAAAGATGTATATCTAAACTCACGCTATTCAGGGAAAAGGAATTAATTTTGCTCCAGGTACCAGGAAAGATTCTTTCTTTTGAGAAGAATATAATATTATAAAATATAAGAATATAAAATGCTTATACCAAGTTTCGTTCAGAATCGTACAACTGAAAATAGTCTTCCTTATTTTCTTCTGTCTCACTTTGTCACTCTTATGTAATGTATTAATTCCTCCACTGATGGGTTTTTTTTTTTTTCACACTTTCTTTCCCCTTCCTGCCTTGCAAAACGGGAAACTGGTCGAGCTTACGTTCAGAACTTGTCACCTCCACTACACTGCTAGAGTGTCCTGTTCTGCTTCTCTTAAATATCACCTAATGCCACTCACTGTCTTCACCCTCTACTCTCACTCCCTCCTATCCTCATGGCAGAACCACTGTTCAATCATTTGTCTCTGCACTGGTTTCCATGTGAACTTCATATGAGCAAAGCGGTTTCTTATTTGTATTTGTGTCTCTGGTCCCAGCTGGTACCAGACACAGGTATGCCTCTAATAACTAGTGGTCAAATTAATTGATGATAAAAATTGAACTATTAAACTACAAAAAGACATGAGGGAATCTTATATGTGTTTTTGCTGAATAAAAGAACCAGTCTGCAAAGGCTTTATGCTATACGATTTCAACCATATGATATTCTGGAAAAGGCAAACTATGAAGATAGTGAAAAGTTCAGTGGTTACCAGGGGTTGGGAGCAGGGAGGAAAGGAGGAGTAGGAGGAGCACAGGGAATCTTTAGGGCAATGAAACTGAGTCTGTATGGTACATAGTTGTCACTATTCATTTGACAAAACCCACAGAACCATACAACACAGAGTGAACTCTAAGGTAAGCTATGGGGTTTTAGTTAATAATAATGTATCAATATTGGTTCATCAATTGTAACAAATGAACCACACTGTTAGAAGATGTTAATAATAGGAGAAACCGAAATGTGGAAAGTGGAGGTAGATGGGCTTAATTTTTTTAAAACCCAGAACTGCTCTAAAAAATAAAGACTATTAATTTTTTTAAAAGAGAATAAACCGACTTCCAGCTCCCAGTCCAGCTTATAAGGAGCATGGAAGTTGTCACTCTGTCCTAACAAGCAATAAGCTGAACAAACTGAAAAATCAACAACTCTTCCTGGATCCGTGTGAGAAGTGAGGTCACAGAGCAACCAGTTGCCCCCAAAATGATAGGAGGACAGGCAAATACAGAAAATCACAACTTAACTAGAGCAGAAACCCATAAGCAGACACCTTTGCAGGACCCAGTGCCAGGACAGGAGAACATTAACTGCAACTGAAGAATTGCTGGGGGCTCAGTATGGACAAGTCTGAGAGTCGAAAACTCCAAGAGGACCCAGTCATGGGGGCCCTACACTTTAATGAGGTTTAACTCCAAGAGCTATGTGAGAACCTCATGGTTCACAGAGAATATAGGAGAAAAATAGTGAATATAGAAGAAAAATCCACTCCTGCTTCCACTGGGGGAGGAGAAAAGTAACCATTTTGAAATACACCAGAGCACTCTGCTCTTCTTCACAAGACCTTGCCCTTAAGGGAAACTATTTTACCAGATTCTAAACTACTGGGATTTTTTGAGACCCTGATCAAACTGGGGAAAGAGAAATACCCAACTCCAGCCTGCTCTAGCCTCTCATGGAGCAAGGGAAATACCCAACTGCAGCCTTTCTGCTCCAGCTAAAGGCAGAGACTGAGAAGCACTTGTGAAGTTCACAGTCCAGAGGCACAAACTCATAAAAAGACTGAAACCGAATCATAGCACAATAGAACTCTTCTCCACCTCCACACCGACCACCACGTTACTAAAGCCCTATTTACCCAGATCATTATGTCTGGCTAGCAAAAAAATAATTACAAGGCATACTAAAAGGCAAAACACACAGTTAAGAGAGAAAGAGCAAGCATCAGAACCAGACTCAAATATGGCAGGTTTATTGGAATTATCAGACCAGAAGTTTAAAACAACTATGATTAATATGCTAAGGGCTCTAATGGATAAAGTAGACAGTGTATAAAAACAGATGGGCAATATAAGCAGAGAGATGGAAATTCTAAGAAAGAATCGAAAATAAATACTAGAGATCAAAAACATTGTAATAGTAATGAAGAGTAACTTTGATGAGCTTATTACGAGACTGGATACAGCAGAGGAAAGAATCTCTGAGTTTGAGGATATATCAGTGAAAACTTCCAAAATAAAAAAGCAAAGAGAAAAAAATACAGGAAGAAATGAAATAGAACATTCAAGAACTGTGGGACAACTACAAAAGGTATCACATACGCTTAAGAAATCATGTATCAATGTGGATTCATCAGTTGTGAAAAATGTACCACTCCGATTTGGGAGTTTGACAGCAGGGGGCGTTGTGCATAAGTGGGGCTGGGAGTATATGGGAAATGTCTATGCCTTTCACTCAATTTTGTGATGAGCCTAAAAATACTTAAAAAAATAAAATCTATTTTTAAAAAAGTGAACGAATCCTCATCTGACTCTCCAGGTCACTTGGTTTTGTCCACGTGACATTAAACATGCAGAAGTTAAGACAGCTCGATAGGTTGGCACTGTTCATGCTGGCATCAAAACTAGATTCTAGGCTTCCTACTTTCAGATCTAAGGAGATTTTCCAAAGCTGACTTGCCTTTTCATTCAGGTCTCATTTGCCCTTTCATTGGTTCCTTTATCCGCTAGCTTTTACCTTTTTTTCATAACTTTTCCTGCAACCTGGGCATTGTCTATATCATTTTCTTGTCTGTGTCACTAATTAGCAATTGATTTCTATAAATTCACCTCATCATCAATAAATGCTGCTACTAAGTAGTCAATTAGAAAGACTGTCTCCTGGGGATTTATGAGGTTATTCAGTCTCAAATCCAGCCTTGGTGAACTCATACATTAAGACCTCATATCCCAGGAGGATTATCTGTGGTGACAGCAGCAAGAGGTGAACCTGCTCGGCCCAGCTGGGGAGTTCAGCATCAGGCTGGTGAATCCGTCTTCCCAGCACCAAATGCTGTCACAGCTGGCAGACTTATGGTCTAATTATGCGCCCCTCTTTTGCAACCTCTACAGTTTAATGGGCATCACATTTTCTACAAGTCTAATGTCCATTTTTAAATTGACCGTCATGCCATTAGCTTTGGGGGACTTGTTTCTTCCTAGGAGGGAAGTTTGGCAAATATATCTATCGACCTGCTATTGCCTCATGCATTAAGAAGAGCTCTTCTTCAACCTTGTCTTCCCATGAATGCAGTAGCACTTTGTTCCCTTAGAGAAACTCTTTTGCTGTAGCTGCATGAATCACCCACATCAACCCACCTCCTTGTGCATCCCTGACCTCATGCTCCTCCCCTCTGAGACCCTCCCCAGTTGGCAATGAAGGGAAATGCAGACAATGAGCTGTGGCCTCTTGAAAGGCAAAGGCGACTCCTCAGCCACGCTCTGATGGATGATTACGAGAATTCACTGTGCAAGACAGAGAAGAACGTTTATGTTGATACGATAACTGGGATTTAAAATGCCTCCGGATGATATACATCAGGCAAAAATCAACACAATCAACTCACAGCCTGGGTCTGAGCACCAACATCAGATGTATCCATTTTAAATCAGGACATGCTCCAATCTCTCTCTGTCTCTCTGTTTCTCTCTCCCCACCCCAAGTCTGTTAGAGCGTGGGTAAGACAAAGGCAAAATACGAATGATTTATTTTACGTAAAGAAAGAGAACAACCTGTCGGCTCTTTTCCCTGGCCAGTTAATAGCTCAATAAGTGAGTACAGTGAAAATAGAATTGTTGAGAAAAGATCTTTCAACTGATAATAATGGTTATTGATTATGGGCGTATAGAAAAAAGTTCACCTATGACGGTCTCAAACAAATGCTAGTGGAAGATAACTCCAGCTATTAAAAATCATATTTTACAAGAATATTTATATGACTGTGGTGAGATATCACCACACCCCCATCAGAACAATTAAAATAAAAAATAGTGACAATACCAAATGCCAATTAGGATGTGGAAAAACCGCATCTCCCACACCTTGCTAGTGGGAACGCAAAATGGTACAGCCACTCTTAACACCGTATGACTTGGCAATGTCTTAAACTGATCAGTTTCTTAAAAATAATTTGGTAGTTCCTTTAAAAACAAAATTCAACTAAATGTGTATTTACCACATGACCCAACAATCACACTCCTGGGATTTTTTTTTACCATATTTACCATATGACTCAACAATCACACGAAGAAATGATGACTTAGGATCACAGAAAAACATGTGCACAATTGTTCACGGCAGCTTTATTTGTAATAGCAAACAACCAGAAACTACTCAGATGTCCTTCAGTGGGTAAATGGTTAAACAAACTGACACATCCATACATCCATACCGCAGAATACTACTCAGCATTAAAAAGGGTGATACAGGGGCTGGCCTGGTGGCTCAGCAGTTAAGTTTGCACGTTCCGCTTTGGCAGCCCAGGTTTCACCAGTTCAGATCCCAGGTGTGGACCTATGCACCACTTGTCAAACCACGCTGTGGCAGGCATCCCACATATAAGTAAAGGAAGATGGGCACAGATGTTAGCTCAGGGCCAGCCTTCCTCAGCAAAAAGAGGAGGATTGGTGACAGACGTTAGCTCAGGGCTAATCTTCCTCAAAAAAAGGGATTGATACATGCAACAACTTGGATGAATCTCAAAGGCATTCTGCAGAGTGGGAATAACAGTCAATCCCAAAAGGTCACATGCTGAATGACTACATTTATGTAACCTTCTCAAAATGACAATAATATAGAGATGGAGAACAAATTGGTGATTAGCAGGCATGAGGGATGGAGGGGACAGAGAGACAGGTGTGACTATAAAGAGGTAGCATGAGTGAGATCTTTATGGTGATGGAATAGTCTTGCATCTTGATTGTGATGATGGTTACCCGAATCTATACGCGTGATAAAATGACATATACACACTGTCCTGACGTCGATATTCTGGTTTTGACATTGCACTATTGTTATGTAAGATGTAACCATTGGCAGAAACTGCACGAAGGGTGTGTAGGACTTCTCTTTCCCTCTGTGAATAAACAATTATTTCAAAATAAAAATTTTAAAAAGCATATTTAATAACGTAAGAAATTGCTCATTATAAGCAGGATACCTAACACAGATATGTAGAAAAATCATACATATTTATATACCACCCAAAAAAGTGGCAGAAAAGAAAACACCTCTGTTGGTGCCTGGGTAGCAGAATTTAAATCTATGTTTCTTTTCTGTACTATGCATAGTTTCTACATTAAACACATTCATTTTATAATCAATCCCCAAAATTGTATTTCCTTGCTCTCCACCAGAAAGACAGTCCTTTACGAATGGTTAAGTTATATATGCTCTGCTAAAATTAATGTGCTAGAACTTGTTTCTGGAAGGAAATTCCAGAAATAAGTCTTCCCTCAAGAGGATCAACTAGCTTTCCCAACTGAAAATCAAGCAGAATCCCATAAGGACTCTGTTTGCGTGAGATATTATTTTTAAGTTAATACAGACCCCAAATTAATAAGATAACCAAATACCATGTCTATAACATTGAAACCAGATACACTAATTTTTTTTATTGAGGTAACATTGGTTTGTGACATCATATAAATTTCAGGTGTACATCATTATATTTCGACTTCTGTATGGACTACATCATGTTCACCACCAAAAGTCTAGTTTCCATTCATCACCATACAAACGTGCCCCTTTATTCCTCTTACCCTCCCTCCATCCCCCCTCCCTCAGTAACCACCAATCTGTTCTCTGTGTCCATGTGTTTGTTTGTTGTTGTTGTTTTACTAGAGATACTTTCACACCTATTAAAGCAATGGTGTTGATTTCATTGTGGCATATTTACCTTAACAAGGTAACAGTCAGAAAGCATGTGCTACTCATTATACTTAATATAAGTCATCCATTATGGCCACTAGAAGAAGACTGACCATGTGGTACCTGGTAAATTAGCCTGGGATAAACATAAATGTTCAGATCTTGATTGAAGTGTCTTATATTCGGTAATTACTATGATGCTGCGTTCCATTTCATAATTCCTTTGTGAGCTTCTTTGGTCCTCTTACAGAATAAATAAATTATTCATAGTCTCTATATTTAAAACTTAATATTTTCTCTTTGAATAATCTACATTTATGAGCTTATTCTTTTGGTGAGTATTTCCAAACTCATCTCCAGGATGAGTTTAATGACAGGAGATAACTGGGGTTTATGATGTTCCCCAGCTATTTATGAAAACAAAGAACAACCTATTTATTATTCAGATGTAAAACGTCTATTCATCAAAAAGGCATTGATTTCACATTTTCAGCTAAAAGAATCGTGAATTATTTTAAGTCGTGAAACAAATGCCATCCAAATTGGAATTTCAAGATAGTCTCACTATCTAAAGGGATACAGCATGGAGTTGAAATTCAAATGAATGCTTAGTTTCATCTTATTTTTTTTAACTTGAATAACAGGAATGTGAAAGAGAAAAATACATACATACATACAAATAAAGAAAAATTTCCTTAAACCAACTGACATTCAAAAGAAAATTCTGCCTGCTGTTGTATTGGAAATAGAAACAGACACAATTGTGAGTATCTTAGTTGAAAGAATGAAACAAATATACACATAGATATAGGCAGCGTGGTGAATAGAAAAAGGACAGACGAACACAGACTGGAGTCCTGCTCCCAGGATGCTCATAGTTAAACAATGATCAAGCTCAGGGCCAGACCAGGAAACCTCTGGATTTCAGGTTACGGTCCCTGTTTACAGCCAACCTCCTCCGATCAGCCTCACCATGCCCCAGTGCAGAGATGCCGTAGCTCTTGGTGCCAATCAGGCCAGTGCTACACTCTTGCCTTCGGAGCTCAACTGAACGTTGCGGATTTTTCAGAACTCCTGACTCATATCCTTGCCTTCCCCAGATGCCTCCCTCCATCCCTGGAGTGAAGTGATAGACCCTGGGGATGGTGGTCATCTTAAGGGTCTTCTCTTCCCACTCCTTTCTTGAATCCCTTCTAATGTCCTGGCAAAGAGATGTAAGCGATCATCTAGCCTCTGCTGGGGCTCACCACACAGGAAATATTCCATCCTCAGGCAGGTCTACTCACCCCAAATACCACTCCTGCCTTTACCTTCTGGGACCACACAGAAAAAGCTAAATTTCTTTGCATCATCATCATCCTCACTTCTTGGGCCTTTATTCACGTACTGGACACTCTACTAAGAACTTTAAATGTATTCCCTCATTTGATCCATCTAACAACTTTAATCAACAGATATTAATATTTTTTTCCATTTTATAGAGGAGGAAATTGAAAGTCAGAGCAGTTAAGTAACCAGCCTATGACCACAAAGCTAGTGAGTGGCAGGGTCAGAATTTGAACTCTTCCCTCTTAATTGTATTTCACCTCCACATAATAGGCAACAGTTTCGTACCATCCCTCAGATGGCTCTTACGCAGATGAAACATTCTTGTTTTCAAAGCAAAGAAATCATAACATTCTATCCAATGTAGTAACCAGTAGGACATTGCCTCAGAGATCCTAGATGGAATGCAAATAGTTTATTAGAATAGCTGGTCAAATTCAGAATATGGTGAAAACAGCATAAAGAGTGGAACAGAAAGGAGTTACATATTTGCAGCATCAGAACTGAAGTGGAAATGGCTACTGTCTAATTACATACAATCTCACTGCCCAAAACACCCCGTGGTGTGCTCATCATTCTTCCTAACATTTCAAGAGTTATGGACGAATCTCAAAGAAGCTTGCAGTGATATATATGACAATAAACCTCTATGGATTATAAACTTCTCAGTTTGTGAACTCTGAGCACAGGGGCAGCATCTTACTTAGCTTTGTATCACATACACATACGTTTTTTGATGAAAGGAAGGGAAAAATCAATAAGCAACAATCTACACAGAATTAAGAAAAACTCAGAAGTGACACTACTACAACCTCACAGCAAAAGTTACGGCAGCTGAAGCACCACTTGTCTTAATTTAGGCTCTCCAAGAAACACGTTCTGAAACAAGGATGATGCACACAGTTTGTTCAGGAGTTAATTCCCGAAAACAGAAGTAAGGGAATAGGAAAAGTAAAACAAGAAGGAAAAAAAGTCAATAAATGATGCATTAGTAAACTGGATAACACTGCGGGCAGCTCGGGCTCAACCTCTCTGGTGACACTCTGGGCAACTGTGTAGAACGCTCTTCAGAGTTGTCACACCAGGATATAGCAAGCTGAGATATTACCCACATTAGTTGAAGATTGCCTCCTCAAGTGCTAATGCCCCTGAAATTCTAGATCACACCTGGCCAAGGCTACGCAGCCTTCTTCAGCTTTGGGAGAAAGCAATTCAGAAAGAACCCCTGGCACAAGCTTGGTGAAGGACCTGGGCAGCAGTGCATGAGGCAGCTATTCTGAAATCAGGGGCACTGAGGGCATATGGCACAGTACATCACAGTGTCTGCTCTACCATCTTCATCCAGGCCTTCTAAAAGAAACTATGGGATAGAATGTCTCCTGGGGTCTCAGATCTTCAAGTGAAGCTCTGAAGTTTAGGTCAAGAGGCATCCTAAAAAGACAACCAAGAAACTGCCTGACACTTCCCAACTAGTGGAAGTGGGGTGCCTATACAAAATGGAAATGCATACTTATATCAGTTTGCTAGGGCTGCCATAACAAATACCACAGACCGGGTGGTTCAAACAACGGAAATTCACTTTCTCACAGTTGTGGAGTTCTCACAATCAAGATGTCAGCAGCAATGGTTCTTTCTGAGGCCTCTCTCCTTGACGATCTTCTCCATGTGTCTTCACACGGTCTTCCCTCTATGTGTGTCTGTGTCCTAATCTCTTTTTATGAGGACATCAGTCATATTGGATGAGAGCCCACCCCAATGACCTCATTTTACCTAACTACCTCATTAAAGACTGTATCAAGTATAGACCATTCTGAGGTACTGGGGGTTAAGACTTCAACATTTGAATTTTAGGGGGACAAAATTTAGCCCATAACAAGTTCTCACTCCCCAGCTGAAAGCTTGCTAAGCTGCAGAAATTCTAAGTTCCCTGGAGAAGAATATGGTGGAATTGTTCTCTGGAGAGCCTGACATGGATGAACTAGAGTTTAGGGGCACGTGGGAACATAGAGTCTGATGCGGGTTTCCCGCTGAAGATCATAGAAGTGGGGATGCTGATGGGAGGGAGAAAAGGAACAGCAGAAGCAGCCTGAGTTTGGAATGGCAAGGAGCCATGCATTTCCCATAGGTTCAGTGAGCACTGGAAGGAAGCCAGGCTTGCGCCATCTTGATGGAATGCGAGAGGCTAGGCAGTATAATGCAGAGAAGGAGATGACAGAGGGACAGTTGGAAGAAGCCAAATGTTGAGTGCCTCTCCTGCCACGCCATACTGAAACCATGTGGAGCATACAACAAACCCCACAGCACCCCACAAATGAGCCAGAACGTGGAGGCCTACCACACAAACCAGCAACAATCAGAAGAAGCCTATAAATAATATGAGCTAGGTAAGAATGTCTTTCCCTCTTTCACTCTAAGCCCTTCTTTCCCATGCCCCAACCCTGGAGGAGCCCACAGCAGGAGGTATGTGGAGAAACAAAAGAGAAAGGAATAGCAAAAGGAAAGACCACACCCCATTCCTAGATGATAGATCAGACCTAAGCTGAGAGGAGGAGGGAAGCTTGGAACTGGATATGAGACTAAAGTTTTCATTTGGGCTGGACCGGACTGTTTAATTCCTGACAGTAAAACAGGACTTGTCCAATGAGCAGAAAGGATAAGAAAGCTATGAGATCTTCCCCAGATTTCACACAGGGATAAGGAAAGGGGATTGACAGAGCTTGTTTAAAAACAGTAGATGAAGAAAAATAAAATTGTTTCCCTATTTCTGTCCCTGTTGAGTGCAGCTAAGTCAATAGACCAATAGTATTTCATGTTCTCAGACACAGATTATTGAAAGAAGTATTCTGCACTGGCCTCCTTCCCCGAAATCCTTGAAGTTATTTTTTACCCAAATTCATCTTTAAACACCACTTCTATCCCATTATTCCTCTGTTCAGAAGTCTCCATTGACTCTGTGGTCTAAAGGGGAAAGCCCAGGGTTTTCTACTTGACCCTAAAGGCCTTCCCCACCAATCCTCACCTCCAGACGTCTGAGGATTCCCCTTTCCTGTAAAAAACTACATTCCAACCTTAGAGGTTGAAAGGGCTACCTCCTTGGTTTCCTGGAGACCCTCCCATTGTGCCCCGGAGACATTCTGAAATGAACATTGTATCTCAATGACAGGTCAGGGACCCCATAAACAGCCAGTGCTGGCTGCCACATTTCAGGACTCTATGGCTCTCACTTGTCCCAGGTCCCTTAAAGAGTCTGAGTTACTACTAAATGGAGTTCCACTATCTTCATATCCGACACTTCGCATTTTGTGGGTTTGTACATCAGGGCCAAATCATGAATTCTCTTTCATATATTTGGCCCTTATGTAGGAATCTTAAGCCTAACTTTTTACATTTCTCTTAGTCTTCTTTGGTACTGAGGCAACAAAAGAAGATAATACAGGCCTTCTTAAGGGACCCTGAATTTCTCGAACATATGGTTCCCTCCCACAGTGGGGAAAGGAAAACCTAAATGATTAAACTTGATTATCTCACCCCTGTAGAGATGGGACCACATCAAATATGGATCTCCAAGAATTCAATATGCTTAGGAAACTACTGGGCATGTTTTGAGCCTGAAGTAGAAAAGTCAGTGTAGAGTTTCCTTGAACTTTTACATCTTCTTGCAACAAATGACACATTTAAAGGGCAATGGATGGTATTATTGATCAAGAAAATGCATCTGCAGAATCTAGAATCATGTCTAGAGTTAAGATTCGCATTTCTCTTTCTGGTCCTTTTATTGATTTATTTAAACTTGTTTTATTACCACGCAAGCTTGCGCCTGAAATACAGCCTTTAATAAAGCAATGACAGTTTTATTTCTCAGATGCCTCATGACCATATTAACCTCTCCTCAGTCGAGTTATTAATTGCCGGTTCTGCCCACACTCCTTTGGTGTGGCTTCCATGGAGAGAGAGTCAGAAGGCTTCTTGCGAAGGAAAGAACATGTTTATAGCCAGCCCCGTGGGAGTGTTTGCATAATTACTGGAATGATTAAGGAGGTGTTTTCTAAAATAGACAAGTGTACTAAGTTTTAATATATTTCGTGACAATGCATAAGACGAGTGCGTGTTGCATCTGATATAGGACCCTGCAGGTCGCCAAAATAAATAAGTGTGTGTAGAGGCACTGGAATGAATTCAGTCATGGGTATAAACAGAAGCTTCAAGAGGAGATGAGCTTTGATTCTTGACAGGAGAATTGTTTGTGATCTTAATGAGGACGGCTGTACAGAAACGGTAACAGAGAGCCCGGGGATATGACATCTTAGATGGTTTGCTCTAATCCCATGTTGTAAAGACGGCTTAATGGGAGAAGCGGGTGGAAGGGGGAGCTTTGATGAATTCTCAGATTGGAGTTAAACCTTTTTTAATTTAACTGCGCAATATTTAATCTTGTAACTGTGCATCCTTAATCAAAACTCAGAGGGAATCTTTAATCTTGTGTGTATAAAACAGAAGATGATTAGAAGCCTTTGACCTACCTGTGCTTTCCAGCTGCTTCCTTTTTTTCTATTTCCCAGGCACTTCCTACTGCTCTTTATATCTCCCAGTAGCCCAAGTTATAGAAAAATGGCACTCTGAAATTTTAAGAGAATGAATATGAAGAACATAACAATTAATGTCTCATGTTCAATCTGTCATCCATTCATTCATTCATTCTTTCTCTGCTTCAATGGTTAAGGAGTATCCATTACGCAGCAGGCTTTGTTTCACGTATTAATAAAGAGCATGAACAAGACTGACACATCTGTTTTTACAGACTGCCTCTAAAAAGGACTTTTTCACCTTTTCTTTGCTAAGTAAGAGAATGCAAGTGATTCAGGAAAATAAATATGCTTTTAAGGATTAAATAATACTAAAAGAAAATTCTTCCCTTTCAAACGACTGCAAGGTACAGATTGTTTACTGAAGAAATTCACTAATATGTCTGGTAAAATGTTCAGATGCTGTTAGAAGATTCATCATTCCCAGCATTGCCAGATTTTAAAGACAAAGACTTTAATTGGTGCCTGAGACATTGTGTATGCCCAATTAATAGAACTCCAGAGGCAAGTCTCCCCACCCAAGCCCCACCCTAATCACAACTTTTATAGAGGAATGTCCCTGCCGACAATAAGGACAGTATTCATACTGCTCCTGTCCCTTGACCCAAATCCTACTATATTCAGGTCACACCTCCCTCCTATTACCACTTTAGAAAGCCATGTATTTTAAGAATGTTATTAAAACCTTTCAATTCTTCAGCTTCCAAATTGTATTTCAGTAGTGGAACCAAATTTAAATGACCAACAATTGACAAAACCAAACAAAAAATCCCCACAACAATGAAAAATACTAAATTCTCAGGAAGATATTTTCCTGCCACTGTGACCAAAATAATGATTGTTATAAAATGCAGATTTTTGGGGGCAAGAAAGCTTGCTTTCAGTTTTTGAAAGAGTTTTCTAGGTTAAATCCTTCTAAATTCACATAAACAAAGGAGCTGCTTTGCCTTTCTCCTCCTTGGTCCTTTGTGAAGGATGTTGCTAAGAGGACAGCATTATCAAAATAACACAAAAAGAGTAATATCCCACACTGAGATTCGTTCTATCCACTGTACTAAAATACTTGGGCAAAACTCGCTGCAGGAAAGTATTAAGTGACAACATCCACAACCAAAATGATATTTTCTGTTGACATCGGCGTATGGAAGAACATGAGCAAAAGCAAGATTGTTTATTAACTTGGGTTGGAAACACCCTCCTCTTTTCAATTGTTCTTTTTGGTTGAGACCAAATAGATTCCTAGAGATATGCTATAAGCCACTCCAGAGGCACCACACACTAAGCTCTTTGATTCTTATTTATTGCTTGTCTAGAAGACCCTTTGGTTGTATGAAGAGGGAATATTAGCTGTATGTCAGTCACACTTTATTTGTGAAAGAATTTGCTCACTACAAGCATCGTAATAAAAGGCACATTAGAAAATGTTAAATCAAAAATAGCTTGTAAACACAAAAGACTAGAAACCACAGTGACTGGGCAAAAAGAACACTCACGCTGAAAAGAAACTTCCCCAAACAGTGCCCTATCCAAATGAGGAGGAAGCGAATCCCGGGACAAGAACTTGAACATCCTAGATCTCAGAAAGAGGAAGAAAAATGATGCTTGCACCATTTCTTTTCCACCATTGTTGTGAAGAGGAGAAGGTGAGTGAAAGGAAGCCAGAGGAATCAAAGATTTTAGCCACGTCCTGCCTCTTCTGATCTGTAGCCCCAACAACACTTGACATGAAGAAGGCTTCCTTGCTTCTTAGAGCTCTCAATAGCTGCCATTCTCTTTCTTTCTAAAAAAAGTTTATTTTTGCAATATTTAAGACATAGAAAAAGAAATAAAGAATAATACAAGTACCTATGCACTCACCACCTAGATTAAGAAATACGGAAGTCTTGCACCGCATAACGACATTTCGATCAATGATGGACTACACATATGACAGTGGTGCCATAAGATTGACACCATATTGCCTAGGTGTGTAGTAGGCTATACTGTCTAGGTTTCTGTCAGTACGCTCTGGGATGTTCACACAACAATGAAATCACCTAATGACGCATTTCACAGAATGTGTCCCCATTGTTAAGAAGTACATGACTGTAGCACTGATCCATTATATTTGATGCCCTCTGTTTACCCATTCCAAATTATATCCTCTCTTCCACTCTCACAGGTAATCATTGTCCTGAATTTAGGCTTTGCCTGTTCCGATAATCTCTTTATACTTTTATTCTGCCTATATGTAGCCCTTAACAATTTTGTATTGTGTTATGTTTTTAACCTTTATATATTCTTCTTTTATATTTAAACCTTTATATAGGCTTGTTTATATGTTTTCTAACTTTTATATATTCTTCTGCAACTTGCTTTTCTCAAGGAACATTATGTTTATAAGTTTCTTTTATTAATATATTTGGCTCTAGTTTATTAATTTTCACTGCTGCATAGTATTCCATTATATGAATACACCACCATGAGTTAATACACTTTTCTGTAGATGGGCATTGAGGTTGTTTCTAAGAGTTTGCTGTTACAAACTATTTTGCTCTGAACACGTCTCTGTCTCCTTGGCTACATGGGCAAGTTGCCCCAGGGTATATTCCTATGGATTGCTGACTTACAGGGCAAATCTTCAACTTTACTAAATATTATAAAATTGACCTCCAAAGTGGCTACACCAATTTGCATTCTCCCTGCCGTGTATAGGAATTGCTATTGCTTTAAAACCTTGTCATCATTTAGTGTTGTTAAATTTTTGTGAATATGATGGGTGTGAAATTGTAGTCATCTTTTTGAGTGATTATTAGTCATTTATATTTCCTCATCTGTGAGGTTCCATTTTTTAGAGGGTGGGAGGGTCACTTTTTTACTGTGTTGTTTGTCCTTTTCTTATTGATGTGCAGAATTTCTTATATACATTGCATATTAATCCTCTGTTGATTATAGATGCTGCAAATATCTTTTTCACTCTTATTCTGATGTCTTTTAATGAACAAAGTTTTTAAAAATTCTTTTATTGAGGTCATATTGGCTTATAATATTGTGTGAATTTCAGGTGTACATTATTATATTTCTGTTTCTGTGTAGGCTGCATTGTGTTTACCACCAATAGGCTAATTTTTACCCATCACCATATATATGTGCCCCTTTACCCCTTTTGTTTTCCTCCCACCTTCTTCCCCTCTGGTAACCACTAATCTGTTCTTCTTATCTATGTGTTTATTTGTTTATCTTCCACATATGAGTGAAAGCATATGGAATTTGTGTTTCTCTGTCTGACTTATTTCAATTAGCATAATACCCTCAAGGTCCATCCATGTTGTTGTAAATGGCATAATTTTGTTTTTTTTGTGGCTGGATAGTATTCCATTGTATATATATCGTATCTTCTTTATCCATTCATCAGTCTATGGGCACATGGGTTGTTTCCACATCTTAGGTATAACAATAGCTGTGAATAATGCTGTGATGAACATAGAGGTGCATAAATCTTTCTTAATTATTGATTTCGTGTTCTTTGGATAAATACCCAGCAGTGGAATAGCTGGATCATATGGTAGTTCTATTCTTAATTTTTTGAGAAATCTCCATACTTTTTCCAAAGTAGCTGTACCGGTTTGCACGTCCACCAGCCATGTATGAGGGTTCTCTTCTCTCCACATCCTCTCCAACACTTGTTATTTCTTGTCTTGTTAGTTACAGCCATTCTGATGGATGTGAGGTGATATTTCATTGTGGTTTTGATTTGCATTTCCCTAATAATTAGTGATGTTGAACATCTATTCAAAATGTAGCATATGCCATCAATATTCTTTTTATAGTATGTGTTTTTCCTGTTTTATTTATTCTCTGCCCTGAAGTCTTGAAGATATTCTCCTTTGTTTTTTCCCAGATTTTTTACTTTTTTATTTTCATGGTCAAGTTTTTAATGTCCCTTCAATTAATTTCTTTATGAAATGTGAAGTAGTCTGGCTTAGCAATAAAGAGAGTGGAGTCTGGAGCCAGACTGTCTGGGTTCACATCTCAGCTCCATCACTTTTAGCGAGTCACTTAACCTCTATGTGTCCCAGTTTCTTAATCTGTAAAATGAGTATAAAAATAATATTGCCTACTGACAGATCAGTGTGAAGTTGCAACTAGGATATGCAAAGACCTCCTAAATAGCACCTACTAAATGCAATGGAAGTGATTACTACTATTATTATTATTACTACTACTATATGAAGTAGGGGTCTAATTTTATTTTGTATATGGATAGCCAAATTTCCTACTCCTATATATTAACTAGTCTACCTCTTTCTCACTTTCTAACAATGCCATTTCTGTCATACATGAGCTTTCATGGAGGTATGAACATTTGTCTAGGTAACTTTTTCTTCCTTTGGTCTATTTATCCATCCTCCAGGGAAATTTCAAGCCTATATTTAAAATTCCCATGGTCCTGGAAGTCCCTTAAATTATCACTCTTGCCTCTTCTTCTTTTATCTATATTCCCACCTCGACAACATCATTTTAATTGTTTGATAAACAACAACAGGAGAAGAGCTCTATCAGTTCCTGGGGCTGCCATAGCAAAGTACCACAAACTGGGCAACTTAAACAAGCAGAAATGTATTGTCTCTCAGTTGTAGAAGCTGGAAGTGCAAAATCAAGGTGTGGGCAGGGCTGTGCTCCCTCTGAAACCTGAGACAAATCTTTTCTTGCCTTTCCCTAGCTTCTGGTGGTTTGTCGGCAATCTGTGGTGCTCCTTGGCTTGTAGATGCATCATTCTCATCCTTCATCTTCACATGGCTTCTCCTCTGTCTCTGTCTTCACATGGAGTTCTTATAAGGACATCAATCATGTTGGATTAGGGACCGACCCTACTCCAGTATGACCTCATCTTAAACTAATGACATCTGCAACGACTCTATTTTCAAACCAGGTCACCTCCTGAGGTCCTGGATGTTGAGACTTTGTTTTGGGTGGGGATTCAAGTCAAGCCCTGGGCTTCAATCAAAGCTTCTAACCCTCACCTGGACATCTCAATCAGTCTACTGAGGATTCTTGCCATAGTGCCTTCAGTTACAGTGATTCAATCCTCCTACATCCAGTTGTCCTAACTCAGACAGATTTTTAAACAAATAATTGCAAACTTCAAATAACTAGCCACCTCAGGAATTTGTAAAAAATGAAGATTGCAGAATTCAACCCCTGGAGATTCTGATTCAGTGGTTCAAGTTGATCAATGCTAATGCTGATGGTCAAAGACCACACTTTGGGAAAGACTGATCTAGACAGTAATGTTAAAAGACACATCCCTAAGGAAGGGGCAATCAGTGGAATAGGCAGCCTCATCTGCTCAGCACTCAGGCAGCTGCTTATCAGCCCAAAGTTCTTAGAAGAGGCTGTCTGCAGAGAACCAGAGTTTTCTTGATAAGTTCCCTGGAAAGTTAGATTAATACTACTTCACAGTTTAAATCCCATTCTTAGGGGATCATCGAATTGAACTGGTTCCAATTTTTAATTAGCAATTCAATTGTGTCTTCAATATTGACAGGCTGCAGATTCTCTCAAGGCCCAAAGTAGCACACTGCAGGAATCAGTCCCACATTAATGAAGCTTGGACTAGGGCTGCTTTTTTATTTGGAAAAATAAAATAAAAAGACAACAGCTGGTATTTGTTGAAATCATAGTATTTGCCAGCATTCTTCTGGGCACTAGTGATACAGCGTTGAACAAAACAGACTAAATCTCTGTGATCACAGAGATTTTATTCTAGCGGATGGGAGATGACTGAAAAGCAAGATAAATTAGTAAACTACGTCTAAACTCCCTAATGATGGATATTTTTGACTGTTTCATTTAATGCTGCCTTCCAAGTGCCTAGAACAGTCATTGGCACATAGTTGAGGTTCAACAATATATATTGATTACCAAATGGTGAAAATGGCAAAAAATAAGGTAGGGAATTGGAATAAGGAGTGAGAGGTGGTGCATTTTTAAATGGGAGAGTCAAGGAAAGAGGAATAGAGGAAGCGTCCTTGGAGCAAAGATCTGAAAGAAGTGAGGAAGTGAGTCATGTAGGTATCTGAGAAAGAAGGGGGCCAGAGAATGGCCTGTGCAAAGGCTCTAAGATGGGAGCGAACTTGGTGTGTTCCAGGAATAGCATGGAGAGAAGGAAAAAGCAGTGGAAGGTGGAAAAGTAAGGAGTTGGAGGATGGCCAGGTCAGGGAGGGTCAGATGGGCCACTGCAATGACCTTTGGCATTTGATCTGAGGAGAGAAGCCACTGAGGGTTTTGAACAGTGGAGCAATAGAAATGGTAGTATTTAACAAGTTTGTTTCAACTGCTGTGTTTTGGATACACTGAAGGGGAACAAGGGCATAAGCAAGAAGCTATTGCAAAAACCCAATGAGAGATGAGAATGCCTTGGACCAGAATAGTGGCTGGAGTAGGATGAGAAGGAATAGGATTCTAGGTATAGCTTGAAGGTTTGGGCAACAGGATTTGCTGAGGGATGGGATTTCGAACGTGAGAAAAAGAGATCAATTGAAGATATAGCCAGGCAAGGATGTGGAGGAACTGGAACTGTAATGCACTGCTGGTGGGACTGTAAAATGGCACAACTACCTTGGAAAACTGTTTAAGATTCTTTAAAAGTTACACAGTACACCTATGACACCACCTGGACAGTCTACTCCTAAGTGATTCACTCAAGAAAACTGAAATCAAGCATCTGCACAAAGACCTCCACTGAATGCTCATAGCAGCTTTATTCATAAAAGCCAAAAACTGGACACACCTGGTGAAGGGATAAACAAATTGTGGCATATCCATATAGTGGAATATTAACCACAACACAAAGAAGCGAACCACCATCACACACAACATGAATGAATCTCAAAATATTTATTCTAAGTTAAAGATGATGGCACAAAAAAGTGTGCCCTATTTAATTCCACTTATGTAAAATTCTAGAAAATGTAAATTAATCCTGTAGTAGCAAAAAGCAGATCAGTGGTCTCCAGGGGACAGAGGTGAAGAGAGGAATGAGTGACAAAGGGAGATAGAAATGTTCTGTGTATTAATTGTGGCCATGGGTATATAAATCAGTCAAAACTCTTTGAATTATACACTTTAAATGGATAGAGTTTACTGGACATAAATTATCTCTCAAAAACTTGATTAATTTTTTCTTTTTAAAAAGAGGATGAAGCCAGAGTTTTTAGCCTGAGTGGCTGGAAGGATGGAGTTTCAATTTACATAAATGAGAAAGACTCTGAGAGAAGTCAATTTTGATAATGGCGAAATATCAGGAGCTCAGTTAAGGACATGCTAAGTTTGAGATGCCTCTTAGAAATCAAAGTAGAGATGTGAAGTGGACAGTCAGAAGTCAGGAGATGGGCCAGTCTGGAGATACATATCTGGAAGTCATCACACATAGATAAAGCCACGAGACTGCGTAAGATCATTACGAGAATGAAAATAGATAGAAAATACAAGAAATCCAAGGACTGATCCCTTGACTCTCCAATACTAAGAGGTAGGAAAGAATCTGAGAAGCGGCAGCAGTGATTAAAGAGGAAAGCAGTAGAGCCTGGTACCCAAGAAGGCCATTGAAGAAAGGATTTCAGGGAAAAAGGAATAGTCCTGTGCCAAACACTGCTGATAAATCAGACGAGGACTGAGAGCTGCTCATTAGAGTAAGCCACCTGGAGGTCGTTACTGACCTTGATGGAGTGATGGTTAAGAAAAACTGAGAGAAATTGGAGTTAGCCTATATAGTTAACTCATTCACAGAGTTTTGCTGCAAGAGAAGGGGAGGAGGTGGTACAAGGAAGAGAAAGTAGGGTCAAGGGAGAGGTTTTTTAAGATGGGACACATCTGGGGCTGGCCCCGTGGCCTAGTGGTTAAGTTCGCGCGCTCCGCTGCAGGCGGCCCAGTGTTCGTTGGTTCGAATCCTGGGCGCGGACATGGCACTGCTCATCAAACCACGCTGAGGCAGCGTCCCGCATACCACAACTAGAAGAACCCACAACGAAGAATATACAACTATGTACCAGGGGCCTTTGGGGAGAAAAAGGAAAAAATAAAATCTTTAAAAAAAAAAAAAAAAAGATGGGACACATCCCAGCATGTTTGCGCAGTGATGGGAATGATCCAGTGGAGGAAGAAATGTTAACGCTTTAAAAGAGATAGGGAAGAATTATTAGAGCAATGTTCCTGAGTAAGTGGGAGGCGATGGGATGCAGTGCACAAGTAGAGGAGCTGGTTGCGTCGGGAGCCAGAGAGCTCCTTAGCTGTAAACAGAGACAAGGAGGAGAACATGGGCACTAGGAAGGGAGGTGCAGCAGAGGGAGCTAGTGCAAGGTCTTTTCTGATTGCTTCTATTTTCTCAATGGGAGAGAAAGCAATGTTATCATTGACAGAGAGCATGAGCAAGAAGCTGATGGAGACTTGAGAAGAGAGAAGAAACCGCCTAGCAGTCAGCTAGTGCAGGGGATGCCAAACTCCACCCGCTGGACCACGGGTGTGGTCTGCAATCTAAGAATGGTTTTTACATGGTCTGCAATCTAAGAATGGTTTTTACATCTTTAAAAGTAGAATGTAAAAATGACTATAGTCTTTCAGTGAGAACAGATGCTTGAAGAGCTGAAGATATTCCCTCTTGGCTCACAAAACCTGCAATATTTACTGTTGGCCTTTTAGGAGAAAGTTGGCCAACTTTTATTGTAGGAGGAGAGACTGGACTGAGGAGGCTATACAGCATGAGAGGCCAGGCAATAGGAAAGCCTTTGGTGGGACCTTGACAGAATGTCAATCCACTAATCCTAACACAAGTACTGCAAGTTAAATATTAATAACCCAATTTTAGAGATGAGCTAATTGGTTTTCAGGGAGATTCAGCAACTTTCTCAAAGTCACACAAATAGTCAAGGTGGAATAAAGACTTACTTAGCAAATATACAAATAACCTCAAATTCCTGTTTCCTTTCTACTCTGCCATGCTGCGTATGAAAGACTGTGGCCTTTTTATCTTTACCCTGAGTCCTTAGTCTGCAACTGCAAGGTGATGCAAGAGGAAGCAGCATGGGCAGCAAATGAACCACCATCAGAGCCAGACAGACAGACAGACGCAGGTGTAGCCCTCAGTCTGCTCTTGCTGGCTTTATGGGCTTGAACAAGGTAGTAACATGTCCAAGTCTATTTTTCTCATCCATAAAATCAGATCCATAATAATTAAATCATTTGAAATTGCTCATATTCAACCATTTTTTGATCTGTAAAAATGACAGCTACATATGGTTCAAACTAATACCTACCATCCGAGGACATTGGGTGGATTAAGTTAATATACATAGAGCACAAGTACTTTGCAGACATTTAAATGGTAGCTATTCTATGGACAATAATAATCGGAGCAACCTTACACCTAAAGAAGTCTTTACTTAGAGAGAAGGGGTTATGAAAGGGTCTCAACTATGCACACTTAGCCTAGAGTCACAGGGAAAAATGTGGAGAGGAAGTCTGCAGGAACCCTGTCTGTAGCCAGTCAGCATCAGTCACACCAACTGTAAGACTAAAGTCATCTTGATAACATTTAGCCTGGAGGAGCTCTGGGGGTCATTTGATGGCCGTCTTCCACTACCTGGAAGATTCCACTATCTGGGAGGACAGATTCATCTCCTTCTGTTTGGCTGCAGAGAATAGAAACAGTAACAGTGGGTGGAAATTACATGGAGACAAATTTATATAGCATTAGGCTAAAACGTTCTGATAATTAGAATTATTAACCATGGAATGAACTGTAGTGAGAGGCAGGGTGTTCAAGGGGACACTGGGAAGACATTAGATAACGTTTTGCTGGAGGAATCACATAATGGGTGAGTTTATCACACAACTAACCAAACGACCTTTGAGATTCTTCCCAACTCTAAAATGTTATGAGTTAGTAGCCCCTGGCTCTGGCCTAGCAGTCCTCTAAAATCAGACCAACTAGTTAAGTTTTGAGAACAGTGCCAAGCACAGAGCAGGCATTTAAGGAATGCTTGCCCCTTTCCTTCAAGGTTCCTCTGCCCCAAAATGCAAGAAGTCCTATTAAGTTGTCCTATTGTTCAGTAACTATACTATACCTCCCCTTTATCTCATTCATTTTGTTTCATCATCTGTCTACCAAGAAAGAAAGGAGGAAAGAGCTGATTCAGAAAGTAACAAGTCAAAATTCAAATTTGAATCCAAGTGTATTCTCACAAAACTATCAGATCAAAGTCAGTATTTTAATGTTTATATTGGCTTTTACAAGAATAGATCACTGCAATTTATATCACTAATAGAGGAAGAAACTGTTTTCAGAGAATACAAGATTAAAAATAAGCAAGTGGGGGGCCAGCCCAGTAGTGTAGGGGTTAAGTTCACACACTCCGCTTTGGTGGCCCAGCGTTCACAGGTTTGGGTCCCAGTGCAGACCTATACATCTCTCATCAAGCCATGCTGTGGCAGCATCCCACATACAAAAACAGAGGAAGATTGGCATAGATGTTAGCCCAGGGACAATCTTCCTCACAAAAATAAATAAATAAGCAATTGGCCTTTGAGAGAGATTCAGATCACTTTACCCCAGGTGGATGGAATAGAAATGCCACCTACTTTAATTAGACTGGTCAGAAAAGGCATCAACACGCCAGACAATATTTAAGCTGATTTCCAACAGATAAGAAGTCACACGTGGCAATAGTGCTCTGAGAGAAAAGAGTAGAGGGAACAGCATGTATGAGTATCTTAGGACGGGAAAGATTTAGGTGTGTTTGAAAAAGAGTGACTTTGGTGTAGTGAGGAAGTAGCACACCCTGAGGTTGGGGAGATCATCGGAGATAGTGCATGTAGATCTGTGGAGGCATCCACTCCTTGTAAGGAGTTTGGATTTATTACAAGTATAACCAAAAGTCACTCAAGGTTTTTAAGAAAGGTTTAATTTATCATCTTCTAGAAGATCACCTTCTGGAAGATGATCACTCGTGTTTATAATGTGGAAAATGGATTGTAGAGGGGTAAGTCTAAAATCAGAGGGACCATCAAAGAGGTGTCCAGGGTGTTAGCCATGACGATGGAGACAAGCTGACAGAGTCAAGATATTTTGAGCTACAATCAAATGGAGATAATAATGCTTTGGATATAGAATGTATGGGAAAGGAAAATCAGGACTGACTCAGGTTTCTGGATTGAGTAAATGGAAGATGACAGTGCCATTCATTGGGATAGAATAGACGGGGCGGGATTCATTTGTGGAGGGGAAATGAGAAGTTCTATCTTGGACACATATAATCCGAGATGCCTGGAAAGCATCCAGTTTGAGCTGTCAGGTAAGCAGAGTTGGATATGATGCTCAGAAAAACTGTCTGGGTTGGAAATATAAACTGGAGTCTTGAGTCATCATGATTTTTAAAAGGCTGGAAATTAATGGGATCACCCAAGGAGAAAGAGTAAAAGGAGAAGAGAAGTGGATCCAGGACTTAAACGAGAGGAATGCCAACACTTACAAGGAAGAATAGGAGCCAGCTGGAAAAGGAGACTGATAGGAGAAGCTGGGAAACAATAGTATGATGATAGTCAAGAAAAGACAGGGTTTAAAGAATTGAATGGCCAACTCCACCAAACACTCAAAGGGAAGGTAAGTAAAGGACAGAGAAGTGTACAATGCCTATGGCTGTGAGCGGATTGCCAGTGATCCTGAGACAAGAAATATCAGTATAGTGGTGGGGCAGGGTAGAAGCCATATTGGAATGGATCAAAAAAAGAGAAGAGTTAAAGAAGTGGAAACAATATGGTTAACCACTCTCAAGAAGTTTGGTTATGCAGGAAATGGAGAAATGGGTTAGGAGAAATCTCCGGGGAGCTATGGAACCAAAGAAGTGATTGTCTGTTGTTGGTATTGTTTTTAAATGGAATAAATTATAATCTGGTTACAGAAATGATCTGGTAAAGAATGGGAAAAGTTGTTAAAGGATAGAGGATAAAGTGAAGTGTTTTTAAAGGTCAAAGAGCAGTGGATCCAGAGGACACGGGGAGGGACTGGAATTGGCTAGGATAAAGAAAGTACCCTCCATCATGACAGAAGGGAAAAGGTAAAGATAGCTGCAGAAAAGGGTCATCTTGGTTAAGTTTGTATTAAGAACTTTAGAGTTATCATCTGAAGGCTTTTATTTCACTTAGGTATGAGGCAAGGTCAGTGGCTGAGTGAGGGAAAAAAGAGGGAGGGGTCGTGGGTGGTTTAAGGACAACTTATGAAATCATTTTGGGAAACATAAGTGGGTTTCTGGGACATAGTGGGTGCAAGTTGAGGCTGTAGATCATCAAATTGAGGAAACATCAGCTAGATATTCTCTGGTAACACTCAGCTGCTCAGACGCAGGTGCAGAGAAGATGGAGGGTTGAGGTTTTGCTGGACACATGTGATGAGGTGAGGAGAGGAGGAGTTGAGAGTAATTGCAGGGGTGACTGTAATGATGGGCCAGGGAATATTCAATGATGCACATAAGAGCAAAAGAATAGAAGGAAATTCAACAAAATGTTTAAGGGGACATTTCTGAGTGGGGAAAATATAGGTAATTTTCATTTTCATCTTTAGGAGAGTCTTTATTCTCTAAATTTTCTACAATAAGCATATTTTAGTCCTAAGTATAGTTACAAAAATAGCCAAAATGATATGAAAGAAGTTATATACTGAGTTTAAGAGGAATCTTCTTAAAATTGAGATGGAAACAAGTTGAGCATCCATTGCA
The DNA here is from genome assembly GCF_021613505.1 of Equus quagga. NCBI lineage: Eukaryota > Metazoa > Chordata > Mammalia > Perissodactyla > Equidae > Equus > Equus quagga. Next base: position 13,212,988 of record NW_025802777.1, read on the forward strand.
ATTCATTGCAAAGGATTGAAATATATAAAATATATTACACATTTTAAATATATAAAATATAAGTATATAAAGCTTTAATTCACATTAATTTATAAAATATATACATACATAAAATCCTTAAGTTCATCATAACATTTTGAAAGATGAAAAGCTCATTTGTCACATTTGGAAGTTGCTGGCCACCTCATTGTGCTGAAATTGGACAAAGTCACGGAATCAAGCATTTATCTTATCTCCTTAGTTAACTGTTTCATGTTAACCAAATAGAAGTCCAACTAATTCAGAAAGAATGATTGAATGCAAAAAATGTCATTTTGCAGGCTGGCCAGGTCATATAGTGGGTAAGTTCTTGCACTCCACTTTGGCAGCCCAGGGTTCACAGGTTTGGATCCTGGGCACAGACCTAGCACGGCTGGTCAAGCCATGCTGTGGCAACATCCTACATAAAATAGAGGAAGATTGGCACAGGTGTTAGCTCAGCAACAATCTTCTCAAGTAAAAAGAGGAAGATTGGCAACAGATGTGAGCTCAAGGGCCAATCTTCCTCACACACAAAAAAAGTCATTTTGCAACCCCCAGTGAAATAGTGTATCTACACAATAATCATCAGTGGCTGCTGAGACCATTAGGCAAAAGGTTGACAACACCTAAAACCCACTGATCAATCTTAACGTCACCAAAAGTGAGACAAACAGACATTACATTCCTCTTGATGTGATGGAATAGTAAGTACCAAACACTGCCTATGAAATATTCTCACCCCCCCAAAATAATGAAAACTAAATTTAACCATATTTTTAGACTTAGCTATCAGTTAACAAGAAATATGAGGACTACAGAAAAAAGTTAAACAGTTCCACAAAGGTACAACCCAACGAGTCCAGGATTGGGGAAATTCAGCAGGAAAAATGACTCAACTCTTCGACAAATAAATGGCTTGGAAAAAAGAGGGAGAGCAAATTGTTAAATGATAAAAGAGGCATAAGAGAGATATCTACCAAATTCTATAAAGGATCCTTTTTGGGTCCTGAATAAAACAACAGGGCTGTTGAAAATTTTTTGAGACAATCAAAGAAATTTGAACATGGACTGGAACAATATTTCAAATAATAATGTTGTTAGGTGTGATAATACTATTGTGGTTATCTTGTTTTAAAGTCCTTATCTGTTAGAAATTTCTAGTGAAGTATTTACAAAGAAAATTAGTGTGGCCCGGGAGTGGGGACTGATTAAACACAATCGGCAAAATAATTGATAATTACTGGGGCTCATGATAGTATCATCAAGCTTCATTATACTATCCTAATTCTGGATATGTTAGAAATTTTCCATAATAAAATATTTAAAGCAAAGTTTGAAATGAAAAAGACAATGGGCCATTAAAATCTGAGTCTTGAGACCTGAGGCTTATAAAGCCCCTTCAGGACATGAAATCACCTGCAATTTTATATTATGCAAGAATGATCCAAATGTCAGTGTGTGTTATTATTCTGTTGAACCAACATTGGCCTGTTTGCAGTGTTTTTATAAGAATTTATAATAAGTGGAGCCTCCAGCAACCTCCGAAGAGCTTCTTGTCTTTACCATTTGGCAGAAAAAGAAACAGGTTACCACATTCTGTAAAGTACCTTCCTACCCCAATCTTTAAGCAGGTGAGTGACTATGATGATAGGATTAAAATTCACAGCCATTACCTTATAGCCAGCAATTCAACTGACTGACTCACAGATTCCTAGAGAAAGAACAGAAGAAGGAAACATAAGTAGTAGCTGTGTGCAGTCAAATATACAAATATTTATCTAGCTTGCTCCACCGCTGCACAGAGTTTTAATATGTAGTCTGAGAGCATAAAACACAGATACCAATGTTACACAGGAGTCTGAGATAGGGGCAATTTAGCAGTCCCTCTAGGGTGCTTAAACCATCTAGGAGTTTCATTTCAGTGAAATCCAAATGGGAGAAGCATCCAGCTGTCGGGAACGCTCAGAGTTTCTTTCTCCCTTTCCCTCTCACTCACACGTTTGGGACCCAGGCTCACTCAGAACTTCTGCAGCTCTCCCTCAGTGATCTGCCCCTGCGAGCTCTTCTAAGTCTAAGTCCTGCCCTGGTCAAACCCCACCCCTACTACCGCCACATCACCATTGCCACCACCGCCAACACACATGCACACTGTGGAATTCCTATTTCTTGCAAGTGGTACGTTAGTTGTGGATCTCAATGGATGGTCCTGAAACCAGCAGCGTCAGCATCACCTGGGAACTTATAGACGCAAAGTCTTGGGCCCCACTCCAGACCTACAGAATCAGGAATTCAGGAGGTGGGGCCTAGAACTCCGAGTTTTAACAAGTCCTCCAGGTGATTCTGATGCATGCTCAAGTTTGGGAAAAGTAGAGAAGAGTCATGCCTACAAAGGAAGGGTGGCTTCAGGGGAACACTGCAGCTCCTTCTAATCCTTAAAAACCTAGGCTGGGTGAGTATAAGACGTTCTCATTTTACACAAGAGGAAAAGAGAATGTAGGCATGGGCCAAATAATGATGTTTCAGTCAACGAGGGACCACATACACCACAGTGGCCCTATATGATTAGTACCGTATAGCCTAGGTGTGTGGTAGGCTATACCATCTAGGTTTGTGTAAGTGCACTCTGTAATGTTCCCACCATGACAAAATCACCTAACGACACATTTCTCAGGAACGGATCCCTAGTGTTAAGCAATGCATGACTGTGACTACAAAATCAAAAGTGCGTAGTCGATGTGGATTAATTATAGGAAACATAGGAGGATAGGCCAGATAATACAAAACAAGCGTGAACAAAACAGGTGTTAAATGACTGTCATCGTTTCAGCACATCTTCCAAATTGAGGTTAATTCACAACTGGTTTGCCTTGAATCGATTTGCCAAGTGTTAATGGAACACCTTTGATGTCCATTTCTTCAAAATACATCAACCAATGGAGATACCCAGAAAGAGAGTATTTGGGGAATTCTTTGAAGGATTTAAGATTTTAAAATCATAATTTGAGCAATGTGTCTATGTATAAGTAGTGCTATAGTAAACTCTAACGTGATTCCTGGAAAGCTAGAAAACACAACAAAGTTTCAAGGGTATTCTCTCCTCTGCCTCTCTCTGTCTCGAGTACAGAAGAAAAATCTATATTTCTAGAGGAACAAATATAAGGGAAACAAAGTCCAAAGACAATGAATGTCTACTCTGAATCTCAGTTCAAATGTGAATTGTTGCCAAATTTGGATTCAAAATCACGTATGCCTCTTATTGACCTTTATATTTGCTAGGTTCTGTCGAGAAGCATGCCTATGGCATCCACTTCTTTGGAAAATCTCCAGGGAAAGAATTTCTAGAATGAGGATTCTGAAGTATGAATCTGTGGGTAATGTTTCTAATTTCCCAGAATACATATGATTTCTCATAATTAAAATACCCAGGGTTTTTCTTTTACTTTGATTTTTATTAGATTCTAAAGCTGGTAGGATAATTATTCGTGTTAAAAAGAATTATTTTCTCATTTTAAGCTATCGTCATATTTCAAACTCTTTTCATTTTATGTTAATTATGGTGAGACTATATTTATAAACGTAGACTAAAGTCACCCAGGTGATAATATTTCAAATATTCCCTGCGTTCTTTTTAACTAATAAACCCAGAAGCCGCCTTTGGAGAAATAACTGCCTTCAGTTCAAAAGTTCTCAGTTTGAAGGTAACAAAGTTCAACAACTTAAAGTGCGCTATTTTTTTTTTTTAATTTCTGTGGTGACAGGAAGAATCAGAAAAGTGACCCAGGAGAAGATTCAAAGAATCCTAAAGGGAACAACCCCCCCCAAAAAGCAACTTTTGCAGAATACCAAAAATTCTTATTTTTCCTCTCTACTATATTTTGCCATTTTACTGAAGGCCTTGATGATTATTTTGATTATCTAAATAGTTGGAATTGAACTTATTTCTGTGGAAATAAAGACCAACCAAATGAGAACAAGCGAAGGCTAGTTATTCAGAGCTTACTGTAAGAAGTGAGTCAGTCATGGTCACGTGCATTTTGGCAGAGACTCAAAGGCAGGCTGAGAAGTGGGAAAGCTTTATAGTGTGAAAAAGGAAAGCTTTGGGTGTGCCCTGATGGGACCCTGCAGAAGCTGTAGGTGGGCTAACTAGCAGCAAAGCATCTTATATGATTGGTTAGGGATGTATATTTGGCTTTCTATGACTGGTCCCAAGTTGGAAGTGGGGACAAAAATTAGGGAAGCAGTTATTAAGTCAGTCCTGGCCATTTTGGGTCAATTGTTTCAAAAGCCATTGTTTTAGCTTCCTACATTATTATTAGAGATAGTAGCCTGCCTTCCTGCAAGTCTGACTTACAGTAAGGTGGCTTCCTGGGTTGTTTATTGTAGATAAGAAGGTTGGTGAACTGGGCGGGTTACTGTAGACTGGGGGTCAGAGTTCTATTTTTATGCCTGATCTGGCCATTGTCTGTTTGTATATTCGGTTTCTCATTTCCAAATCAATTACAATTTAGTGTGCAGCTGAAATATTAGTATAATTCAAATCTAGAATGGGGGCACCTACCTCTGTGGAAGTTTAGGCTCAGCGACCAGAGGAGGCTTTGTATAGCTCCACTGGAAGGAGGGCCTATCCAAGTGGAGACAGCTCAGGAGGACATATTAGGAAATAAATTGGAGCTAATAGCCCCTGGACAGAGACCAGACCACAGAGCGAGTTTTGAGAACAGTCTGGCACAAGCAGATGCTTTTCAGGAACTCAGGGTAACGTAAATTAGCAAAGCCAGCAAGTTCTTAAACAAGAGACAGAAAAAGAGACTGGGAATGGGAGAGTGGGTGCCGAGCCTGAAGATTCAGGCTCGATTCAGATTTCAGAATCACTCTGCATACTGAACAAAACTAATCTACTGGCACCATGGCCCAGAGGCCTGCCTGTTTGGGACCCCTGCCCAATCTGATATTCAGCCAGAATGCACTGGTTTGGCCATACCGATTGGTCAGTTCCTGATTCCATCATGGTACCCAAGATGACTGGTTATTAAATATGCATTTTGAATATTACCCAACTCCTGAATGAGAGAGTCAGAGATGTGCCCCCAACTAGCGGTTGCCAAGAATAAATGATTTGGGATGTGGTTGTATAAGTACATTGTTTCCTTCCAGTCTCTGCGCTGGGTAACTGGGTCAAGCTTTATCTGAGTTGGGAAGACATGAGAACCTGAAAGAAAGAGTCAAAAAAAGTAGCACTGGTGAGACAGAGTACTCTTCCCTTGATAAGTGAATGCCACAAGGAAGCTGTGAATCTTGATATCACACAGCCATGTCACCTGGGCACATTGGAAGAAGAATCACTGGGGCCTTTAGCCATGGAAGGGATTGTGTGAAAGCAGCGATTGAAGCCACTCCAGGAGCTTCAGGAATGGGAGCCCAGGACAGAGCAGAGGATGGAGAGGATAAAGGAGGGCATCAATTCTGGTAGCTTCAGCAAGAGAACTGCCATCCCCACTGATAATGTGAGCGTTACCCCATGACTCGACCAAGAGGTCACAGTGATGGTGGTTCCATGGGTATTTCTGGGTGGGTGCTAAGAGCAGACACCGTCTTTGACACTTTATGTGGTAACTCACCACTGTGCCCTTCCAGGACAACATCTAATTCACGTTAAAAAAAAAAGGAGCATTTAGTGTACCTTTTTTACCATTTGCATTTTTCACAATAGCTAAGCCTATTTCTGTGATGGTAAATTAACAGATGCTACTTGAAAAAAAATCAAAAATTTGCACTTGCCACATCACAAGTATGGCAAATTATTTACTAAAATGGCCAAATAATATAGAGGCAATTTTAAAACACCTTTTTTTTTCTGGTCAATGTTAGAAATCCTATATATTCTGGAGTTTCTAAAAATAAAACTCGACTGAGAGTGATTGTGACATGAATTTTTTTTTAGTTAATTCTTTTTAATGGAAAAGCATTTTAAAGCAAGATATCTTTGTTCATTCTGGAAAAAGAGAATTCCTCGCCTCTCTCTGTGCATTTTTAGTTTCCCCTTTTAACTCTGAGAAATGTCCACTGGGGGCCAGTGTTGCAGCTGCAATATGGACCAGGTCCTCCCTCAAGTCCACAGGCCTTTGTCCAGTCAGACCGGCTTTTCCTGAGACACTCTCTGGGCCATATGCTCAGGCACGTTTATGGGCATTTCAAAACTTCAATTTCAGAGCCTTACAACTTTACTCTTCAAGTATGGACAGGGTAGATGATATGGATCTCTTGTCTCAGGTACAGTGCTTCTGTTGTCTCAAAATCAGTGACCAAGTCTTGGAGCAGAGGTCAAAGCCACATCAAGAACCTCACATTCTTAAGAGAAGTGCCAACAGCTGGAGGTCATGTGCCCCTCCTGGATGATTTAATGGGCTGGACTAACCAGCTCTCTGCTCCCACCATCCCCAGGCCCCTCTCAATCTCTCGACCCCAAACAAACAGAAGATTAGGAAGAGGAGAGGGAGGAGAGAGTGCTTGTCGTGAGTCATCAGTGGAGAGTAGAGAGCTTCAGTGTTTTCCACGAAGGAAGAAGGAACAGGAGCACTCGCAGATACAGGGGGTGTCAGAAACAAGAGGAGCCAGGCGTCTTGACCCACAGGAGGAAATCAGCTTAGGTAGCAGACATGTTGATCTTCCCAATCGCTGAGCTTCTCAGAGCAGCAAAAAGGAAAACTGAGAGGACAGACAGAGCGGCCAGCAGTGCGAACCAGACCTCGCCATTTGGTGTTTCAAGGAAACCTGAGTGTCTTGTGGCTCAGGTGGACCCCATAGAGACAGCTGTGCTTGAGCCGTCTTGTTCTACGCCAAACAAGGGCCACCTGCAGGATGGGGGTGGTGCCTGGCAATGGGAAACAGCAGGGTGTATTACTGGCGGTGAAAGCTGGGGGCAGACTCAAGGAGGTTGAGCTGGAGCTGATCTCCATGTTGTGGAGTTGGACAGAAACCCAGAGAGGAGCCCTTCCCTGATCCCGAAGGGCCCATGAAGAATGCACACGTGAACCCTATGAAGGAAGCAGCCTTGGATGCCCGCTCTCAATGGATGTCTGCACTTGGTTTGTCTCAATTTAAGAAGGAACAGCCAAGACATGGCCCTTGTGTACCAGGAATGACAGATTCATCCCTTTCTATCTCCACTCCCCCAGTCAGGGAGAAAGGTGCCCCAGGAGAGGCAGGTAAGGAGTGAAGCCACGCCTTCACCCCACTCTAAGTCCCCACGGAGAAGCAAGGCCACTGCTAGGAGGAGGGGGGGAGGTAGACGGGATTATAGTGGATCTGAAATGGAAATTTTAAACTTGACTGGCCTCTTTTAAATATTCAGAAGTAAATAAAAAGTTATGGAACTCTGTGAGTACAAGATAGAATTTTCCCCAAAAACCGAATAAATATTTGCAGGCTTAAAATCATAAGAAGAACCCTCCTGCAGCGAGGGATGTGGCCTGAGGTCAGGGAATCAGGATGATAAACCAGGACCATCTGGAAGTTGACCCCTGCACAGCATTTAAATTCCAGAACAGTCTTTCCTTGCACTTCAGGAAAAGTAAAATTAAGCAGCAAAGTTTAAATTATTTCTCATAGTTTCCCCAACGCTTTCATAAAACTTGGTGCAGGTTTATATCAAGTTTGAAATAAGTGAGGGACTGGGACATAAAAATAAAAAGAAGGGGGAGAAGATGCCCTCCACACTCATCATCACCTCTAGGACTTTGCAGAGGTGGCAATGTTGATGAAAATAATCCACGACCAATCTATAAATGACAATTTGGGTGAGTTTATTCTGAGCTAAAATGTGAAGACCATGGCCCGGGGCCTTTTTTCCTGAAGGAAGAAAGGGCACCGAAGAAGTGGGGTGTGCAGCGTGGTCATATACCCCCAAAGAGGATGTTTCACACAGGATTGAAATGTCCCTTTTACAATAGTCATAAGACTGCTCTGTCGGCACAGCGATTGATGGACACAGCAGGGAGGTCTGCTCTCTCGGCAGACGCAGCATGGTGGCAGGTCTGTTGTCTCCAGCTGGGTGGTCAGAGGTGAGCTCGGTGGTCAAAGGTGAGTGCAGCAATCAGTTCCTAGCCTAGGGAAAGATGCTTATCTTTAAGGAAATGCCAATGCGGAGGGAAGTTGCACCTTTATCTTAAGGCCGTTTGTTCTTGCCATAGTGAATGTTTAAAGCAGATATACAATGCATGCTCAACGGCCATGTCAGGCCCTTTTGGAAAAAACAAAGTCAGGCCGAATTAGGTTTATACCAAATGGCTTCCTCATATTCTCCAATATATCCTATTGCTTGCCACTTCTATTTGTCAGCAACATTGCATCAGAGGGTGGCCAGAGCCCCAGGGCCCCACTAGAAGGGCAGCGACCAGGTACCTGTTTTGGTTCAGAAAAGCCTGGGGTGGAAAAAGCAGCCTGGAGAACAAGCAGGCAAGAGGACTCCCCACCCTGCTCCCTGCCCCAGTGAATAGACTAGAGCAGTGACTTCAAACTCTTGTACCAAGACCCACAGTACAAAAGACATTTACATCATGACCTATACACATGTACATGCATAACCGATTAAAGTTTTATAAAACAATATTTACTATGTGCAGCCCACACTGCTATTTTGTCTTCTGATCTGTTTTGCTTTTTTAATGCTGGTCACAGCCTGTATAAATTGATTTCCTGACCCTAGTAGTGTATAACCAGCAGTATAAACAACTTTCATTAGATGGAGATGACCCTTAGGAGAGAGGGAAAGTTTGGGTTGCAAGGCATGGACAACATTGTTTCTTCTCTCTGAAATATGACTCCCACATCCACAGCCCTTTCTTTACCATCAGACTAGAATCATATATTCCTGATAACCTACTCTCCAAGTGAGTTCTCTCCTCTGGAGTTTATATCTTTCTACTGGTTCTCTCATCTAACTACCCTCAATGCCTCTTTAGCTTTACCCATTGTTAATGTCTCCACTAACTAAATACCTTCCAAGCCCTTCCAGTATCCAACGTGTACAAATCATCCCCGGGGCCTTCTTAACAAGCATGTGTGAACAATAACAATAACAGGTAACGTTTATATAATGCAAGGATGTGTCAGTCACTGCTCTCAGCTTTCTCTGTCTATATCACTCTATCTGTAATCCCTATAACCATCCCATAAACCAGGAAACAAAGGCCCAGAAAGGTTAAGTAAAGCCATATAGTTGTTAGGTGGTGGACCAATGCTTTGAATACAGGTGTTCTTGGAAGACGTGCAGGTCAGAGAGAAGCATGGACACATGGGTAAGTGTGACCTTCCAATGGGGGAGGAGAGTCATGAGACACAGTGTTTGGTGTCTTATGCAAAACTTCTTTGGGGTTTTATTCCCCTGATAGAATAATAATTTATGCTCCTGGTAGAATGATAGTCTTCTAGACCAAATGGTTCAAACCAAGTGACTGACTTCCTGCTCTCTCACAAAGACACATATTTGTCACTGACGCTTTCCCATTGAGCCACTGGGCTTCCCATGGACCTTGAGGAATGAGAGACCTTTGGGAGACTCTTGTTTCTAGATATGAGAGCGGAGGCAAGACTGGGAAATATCTGGCACTCCTGACTGTCTCATTCTCGAGACAAGAGGGAACACTAGTAAGTGCCTAGATACCTGTCCAAAGCTTACAGTCACGATTTCTACTGTGTAAATCAAATCTTGAAATAATTTCATCCCAAAATAGAGAGGGAAGACACACATCACAATAGCACTTGGATTTCTTAACCACCTTCTCCTCCCTACTTGTTTCAAGAATTGAAGGTCTTAGGTCAGTTGGAGTGTTTTCTAGGAAAATCTGTCTCAAGGGCTGGACTCTCAGAGATAACCTTCTCATAGGTCCCAGGGACTGGTCCTCAGTATTGCTAGTTTAATGTGGGAGGAGGAGTCTCCAGGGGCACAGGAATCATGTACACATAGTGCTAGATCATTCATTTAGAATGGGTGACAGTCTGTTCCACTCCTCCAGGGGGCGCCATTTACATAGAATTCAATATGAATGGCATCCACAGAGATTACACGAAGCGGTGATCCTGAAAAACTAGTCATGCTTGAGACCATCCTTGAGACACCTGGGAAAACAAAATAAATCAATCAAATTCATGTTCATATGGTGCTTAGTGTCCAGGGAATCAGAGAAAGGGAGAAACTGACCTTTTCGTCACTTCTCCTTCCAGATGGATACATTTTTTGCCCCATTACTCAATGTTTCTATTCTGACCATCCACCTACGATAGACGTATTCTCTGTAGAGGTGTTAGTTTCAATATTAGTCGGGACTTGTTCTCAACCATTCAATCTAAGGCAACTTTCAGATGTCTGATTTCATCCCCGTTAATGCTGATTTTTATGCCAAACTCAGCTCTCCGAGTTCACCTGAATGCAATGGTGGTCCTCACAGTGCAGTCTCCATGTCTCAGGATCAGCATCACTAGGGAACTTGTTAGAAATGCAAATTCCTGGGCCCCAACCCAGACCTCGGTCAGGCTCTCTAGGTGTAGTACCAGACTTCTGTGTATTAACAAGAATTACAATGGTTCTAATACACGCTAAATTTTGAGAACCACCACCTAAACTAAACAGTTTCCAACCCACTTAACACTAGAAACAACCATGAAGCTTTTTAAAAATATAGGTGCCCTGGATTCTCCCAGAGCCACTGGGGGAGTGGAAAGAACTTTGGAATCAAAAGGATCTGGGTTCAAATTCGAGTTTTGTCACTCATCAGCTATCTGCCTGACTGAGACTCCATTTTCTCATCTCTAAAGTGAGGGCAGTAGGACCCGCCTTCTAGGAAGGTGCTGGAGGCAAGATGCAGCAAATGCCTCATACAGACACTGACATAGAGGAAGTCTTCTTCCTTGATCTCCATCACCACTGGAATCCCATTTGCCCAACGTGGGAGGGTACAGTTCTCACCTTACCTCAGAATCACAAAATAAGTAAGAGTTGCTAGAAGCTGCTCTCCAAAGTTTCACAAATAGTCTAACATTTTCACAGCGGTTACTGGGGGTTTGCCATGAATCAGTGAGAACAACACAGCCCTGAGAGCTCACAGAGCTATTTCAAACTCTAGATTGATGAGCAGGGGAGTTCCCATGAAGCAATATTTACCAACTGAGAGCCTTATGATTGTTCAAACAGCTCTTGTGAGCCAGATCACATTCCTGCTGACAACAGGGAGGCAAAGAAGCTCCCCGAGTTACCTGCCACACACAGGTTTGTTTTCCCTTCCTTATCTGGGTAATTGCTTTGCTTCCTCTACTTGCCTTTACCAAGAGACACCTGGGTAGGAGAGCGAGCAATTAAAGTATTGATGGGGCCACCTTTGAGGAAAGCTTCAGGCTGCCCTTCCCAGTGTAGTCACTCCTCCGGTGTCAGTGGGACATTCCTATCCACTGTCCCTCTGCTGGAACTAATGAGGCCTCTCTAATTGATCTGGGTCCCTGCTCTTGGGAACTACATGGGTGATTTGTAATGCATTTGAACTTAGCCTAAAATCAAATCATTTCATTTAAAAGCATAATAATAGATTGACTTCCTAAATAAAAGTCGGAGAAAAGTTGACAGAAACTCTCAGGTTTTGTCAAGGGTATAATTGTTTTCTCAAATATAATTTTAACAATTCTGTATGAATCACACCAAAGTTCATCAAACACTCTCTCTGAATTAGTTTAAGTACAGTGCTCACTTGATAGCTATCACTGGTGTCCTTGCACATTATATAATGGGGAAAAAATTAGAGGCAGAAGCTGAGATTGGGGCTGGGGAGAGAGTTAACAAATATGGCATTTATGTGGAGGAGGAGACATTTCAGAGGAATGTATACATACTCCTTGGCCTGAACATGAAAGTCCAAGTCTAAGTGAGAGAGTAACTCCGAAGGCCCTTAGGTCTTCCATCTGCAGACACAGAATACTACAGATCAACTCCCTCTGCTGGACGGCCACAGGAGGTTCAGTCTTCCATATTCTACTTCCTTTGTGTTTGTGAAACTTCTCATTCTATGAGTCAGCGTAGGCCAGGTTGTGCTGTGTAACAAATAGCCCAAAAGTCTCAGTAGCTTATAGCTACAAACATTGACTTTTTTCCCACTATATTAGTCAGGGTTCTCCAGAGAAACAGAATGAATTTTGGACAGAGAGAGAGAGAAATGAGGAATTGGCTCTCGTGATTATGGAGTCTGCGAAGTCCCATGATCTGCAAGCTGGAGACCCAGGGAAATTGATGATGTGGTTCAGTCTGAGTGTGAAGGCCTATGGACCAGGGGAGCTGATGATATAAATCCCAGTCCAAGGATAGGAGAAGATGAGGTGAGATGTCCCAGCTCAAGGACAATGAGACAGAGAAAAGGGGAGAATTCTTCCTTCCTTCTCTGATGCAGGGTTGGTGAGCCGAGGAGTCGAAAGAAAGATTTCTTAGACTCTTGAGATCTGGCAGTAGTGCTCTTTTATTTAGAGAATAGTGTAACATGGGGACAGGACCCATGGGCAGTCAGAGCTTCTGCTGCCGCTTCTGCTGCCCCCGCTGGCATGGGGACAGGACCTATGGGCAGGCAGAGCTTCTGCTGCCACTTCTGCTGCCCCCGCTGGCATGGGGACAGGACCCATGGGCAGGCAGAGCTTCTGCTGCCGCTTCTGCTGCCCCCGCTGGCATGGGAACAGGACCCACGGGCAGGCAGAGCCGCTGCTGCTGCCCCCGCTGGCATGGGGACAGGACCCACGGGCAGGCAGAGCTGGCGTGTGGGGACAGGACCCACGGGCAGTCAGAGCTCCTGCTGCTGCCCCGAGTTGAGGGTTAGGGCTAAATTTAAGGCATAGGTATATGATTCATCTCTTTACAAGACAAAGGAAAGAACATGAAAAAATGTTAAAATGGTATCAGTGCAGGTGGGGTCTGGTCATTGGGTGATCCCATGACTTTTAGACAAGAATCAAATCGGATTAAGTAAAGGTTAGAAAGGTTAGACGCCACCACCCTAAACCAGTTACATGAGATTGCCAGACAGCAACCAACTTAAGTTTTTGCCTTCCCCATTAAGAGCTTCTAGGGACAAGGTCATCTCTCCTCTTCTTCCTGGTACAGAGAGGGAGGCACCTTTTACAGATAGAGATTTACCTTACAAATGTAAATGTGTCCCAACAAGGGCAAGTTCCATTCCCCAGAGCCTCCTTCCCTGTCCCAGTTTATCGAAAGCAATCAGCCCAAAACAATCCTGATGCCAAAGAGACATATCCTGGGGTGGCCAATTTCGGGTCCCTACAAGGTCACCGCCTCTTCCTTCACAAACGCAAATGTCTCTCAGAAGGGCAAGCAAAATTCCAGTCCTCGGAGCCTGCTTCTCATCTGTAGTTTTAAAAGTAACCAGCCTAAAATCCTCATCATTCTCCTTCTGTTCTATTCAGGCCCACAATGGGTTGGATGATACCCACCGACACTGGGGAGGGCAATCTACTTTACTGAATCCCCCAGTGCAAATGCTAATCTCATCTGGAAATACTCTCACAGACACACCCAGAAGTAATGTTTAGCCAAATATCTGGGCATACTCTGATCCACTCAAATTGATACGTAAAATTTGCCATCATACCCACACAACAAGTCAAATCAAAGTTGGCTGTGGCTTTGACCACCCTCACTTTCACTCCAGGACTCAGGGTGATGGAGCAGCACAAGCTGGAATGGTATCAGACCCAGGGCTGAGGGAAGGGAGCCATGGAGAAATATGCACTGATTCTTAATGCTTCTGCCCAGAAAAGATCCGCATTTCTCCTGCTCGCATTGCATTGGCCCCAGCAAGTTAAAGGGCGTCTCCTGAGTTCAGCAGAGTAGGAAAGTAAAATCCTTTCACAGCAAAAGATAGAGGAAAAATAAAATATTTGGCAAACAGAAACACAGTCTACCATACCAATGGAATTCTTATGTGGTCCACCATTTAACTCTCATTCTAAACCCTGCTCCAGGGACTTCCCTCAGATCACCACTGCCCTGCTTATCACTTTGTCATGCAAGCCAGGCTCTTGCTGTATCTGAGAGTTGTTAGCCCCTCCCTTAAATCCCTAGAGTACAGAAAACATCTGGATGAGCATCTAAGACAATTTACTGAAGTCTTGAGAATAACAAGGAAATTATAATGGAGAAAAAGAAAAGAATAGCACTGGGTAGGAACTATCGCTGCCTCTTGAGTTGAGTCCATCAGCCATAGCCCTACACTGGCTTTCTTTCCTCTTGGCCTCTCCCAGCCCACCTATTACCATGAGCCCCCAGTTCCCAGAATACACTTCCCAACCCTCCTTTTCCCCACTGAAAGAAGGACATAATCCGCCACATCCTCACCCACAGGCAACACCATCATAATCCCACAGAGATTCAATTCTGCTCACAATGAATTCAGCCTCTGATAATTTTATTCAGAGTTGTTTAGTATGTATAATTCAAGCTTCTTGATTCTAGGATAGGATTTTGACTTTGTATAAACAAAGAGCTCATTGAAGAGTAAGTTTACTCAAAGATGATAAGGGTCTCCTGCATAAGCAAGAGAAAATTACCGGTAGATTCAAACTTCAATTTGTTTCCATTGCACACACACACAAAATTAGTATGTGTGTGTTGTGTTGTATTTTTAGTGTGTATATATGTATAAAGTGAGTATGTCTGGGGGTGATGATACATATGTAGTTTGAATATTCAAAATAATATTTCATATTCTGCTTTTTCACTTATGTCAAAAATATTTCAATATTTTATATAATTGTCTTAACATAGTTAAAGACTATATAATATTCCATCCTGTTAAACTGACATAATTTGTTAAAGCATTCTTTTAATTTAAATAATTCCCTTTATTTAGTATTATGAACAAGGTTGTCATAAACTGCTTCATGCATATGAATCTTTACTTCTGCTAGATTATTTTATTGAGGTAAATTTCTAGGGGTAAAATTCCTGGGTCAAAAGTATGCACATTTTTACCTTGTACTAACTTTTTTTAAAATGTCTTTCTCAATTTACACTGACCATATATCATTTTTACTGCAATATTAGGTAACATTTGTATTTGAAACTTAAATGATCCAGTTTACTTTGATAAGCTAATAACCTCCTGTGAAATACAGATAATAAAGTTTACTTCTAATATGAGAAGGTTCTATCCCCCTAAAAAGAAACCTAAAAGACTTTGCATTCGGATGGAGAAAGCTTTTTTTATATAAAGGCCCTCTGATATAGGAAAATAGTATATAGGGGTCATAACCCTTTGGTTCCAAGTAATAGAAACCAAACTCAAACTAATTTATGCAAGAAAGGGGAGTTTGGAGAACTGTGGGGTAGCCCACCTCATTAAAAAAAAGCTGATCAACCAAACCCCAGAAGAGTAGCAATCTGAGCATCACCAGAGACCTTGTTAAGGATGAGTATATTACCAGAACTGTCTTCCATCCTATCCCATCTGCTTCTGTCTAGACTTTGGCTTCTGCTGGAGATTGATGTCTGTGCATGAAGCTCATGCCCAAAGAGAAAAGGGGCTGCGACATGTTGGAGAACTGGTCCCAATTCTTCACCCTTCTATGTATCCACACGCTAGCCATGGCCTCCTTGTGGACGGTGTATACTTCTGCCCTGGCCTGGGACTTGTCCATGTGATTTGCTTCAGCCAATGGCATATGAGTGGAAGTGGCAATATGCCAATTCTGAGCCTAGATCTACGAGACTTTGCCTGTTTTGGCTTGCTCTGTCATGGAACATTCCCCAGCTAGTCTGCTGGAAGGGAAAGGGCAACAGAAGTGCGAACCCACAGTGTGGACTAGAGACATTCTAGCTGCCGCAGCCTGAATCAACCAGCCCACACACGACCAAGCCCAGCTGAGATCAGCAGAGCCTGCCCAGGCGTCCTGCAGTCGTATGAGATAAATAATACGCACTGTTTTAAGCCACTTTGATTCTCTGGTTCTTTGTTATGCAGCAATAGCTAATCAAGACAAGCAGTTTCTCTCTCCCAGCTCTAGTTTGAAAAGTTCCAGGGAAGAGTGATCTGACCTCGCTTGTTTCAAAGGCCCAAATCTGTCACCAGCCACTCAGATATCTTAAGAACAGGGTAATGGTGCTGGTTGTCACACAAAAGTGAGAACTTTCTACTCAGTAATACACCTGTATTTTTTTGTGTGTCGAATTTAAAATATTCCAGTCATCAATCATTTAAAACTAACATAAAAATTGAGATTAGTTAATACAGTAAATAATAAAACTATGTGTAATTAAAACTTCATTATGGCCAGAGAGCATAGAAAAAGAAGAAGGAAAAGAAGAAGATGCAAAACACAATATTTGCCCAAAATCCAAGAAGGAGCAATATTTCCTTAGATAAAAACAATTAAAAAGTATATTTGATAATAAACATATTTTAAAATCTAAGTAAGAAAGAAATAAAATTTTTGAAAATATCATTTTACCCCAACTGAGAAAAATAGAAACTGTTTTTCCCAGGGAAGTAAAGAATATTGTCTCTCAATTCACAGGTAAAAAGGCTGCATTTAATATCTTCTCTTTGCCATCTGGCTACAAGCATCAGCTCCTAGCAAGGGATTAGCATAATCTGCTCTGGTGCCAAATGCAGAGGGCTAAGGTGGGAGGAAGATATAGAAGGAATCTAGCTAGAAAAGTGAGGGAAAAGAGAAAGAAATAGTAGGCTGGGAGCAGAGATCAAAATTCACAGTCAGAGAGAGTACAAGGGGAGAGTTTCACGTGCATTCTGGTTCCCAGGGTCTCGGGACAACCACAGGGGTAATCTTCAGTGAGCAAGGCAGAACACAACAGTGCAGAGAACCCTGGAACATCAACAGCTGCTTCTGAAGGAATCCACCCAAAATCGAAGCACAAAGAATAAAAACAGAATCCATGAGAACAAAGTGTGCAGGAGGAAGGGAGATGCCAGCTCCTGTCTAGGAAAATGACACGATAGCGTTTGAAAGCTAAGCATCTCAAAGAGCCAGGCAGAAGGAGGCTGGGGAGGTAGCCTGGCCTCCCCAGGAAGGGCATTCTGAGGATCAATGGTTTTCAGTTATGAAGCAGCCAAAAACTATTTCCAAATTTCATTATTTCCAAGGACAGTTCTATTGATATACTGCCCCAGTGGTCTCACCTTGGACCCGGGATGAGTTGAAAACAGCCTGCAGATAATTGAGTACTTAGTAGAAACAGCTGGGATGAGACCCGAGCAAAGCAAAGGCTGAAATTTGGGGGCCCTTTAGGATTCTGCTGCTAAAGACTTTAAAGATTACGTTACATCTTTGTGACTGTGGGCATATGTTGATCCAACTTTTGATATTTGCGGTAGGAAATTGGATTAAGTGTTAGAGGTCTCCTCCCTTGCCTTACATCTTTTTAAGCATGTATGACAACTATAAAGTAGTGTTTCCCCTGGCCATGAATTAGTAAGAAGCATGGGTGTATTAGTCAGAGTTCTCCAGCGAAACAAAACAGACCAAGAGAATGTGTGTGTGCGTCTGTACACACACACACACACACACACACACACTGGGGACCGTTTCTAGAGATAGGGTGAGATCCACATCACCCATAATACACGGTTTGTGAATGTGGGAGGGGATGCCTCTGCGCTGGCTGGAGAAAGTACATTACATGGAGAGGTGACCAATGGAAGCCCACTGCTGCCAGATGGCAAGAAATTGTCACAGCCTTATCCCCTTTCATTCATTCCCTTCTGTGAAGTGGGGATCCCAGATAATTACAGGCAGAGGAAATCAAAGTAATCTGGGGAACACTTCAGCCCATCTTTGAGTGCTTACTGTGTGCGAGTAAGGTACACAAAATACTCGTTCTCATCTATGCGGTTACTTATGGTTCTCAAAGCACTTTCTCAGTCCGCACTTGCCCCAAACAACAGCAGCTCTAGGTGCACAGCTAAGTGGGCAATGTTACGTGAAGCAAGTCAGCCTTCTCACCACTCAGGATGAGCCCATCTCCAGCTTGTTGCAGTGGAAACTCCCTGCCTAGGCGTGTGCTAGGAGATTCCATGAGAGGGTGCTGGGACGCTGAGTGCCAGAGAGCAGAGGACAAAGTGCTGGAAGAGGAGGAGAAAAGATTCAAGGCAAGAAAAGGAGAGCTCCAAGTTATGGAACAAAGTGACAACTACCAACAAAATGAACTGTATTTGTTTCCTTGGGCTGTTGCAACAAAGTTCCACAAAGTAGGTGGCTTAATCCACAGACATATATTGTCTTGTAGCTCTGGAGGCTGGAAGTCCAAGATCAAGGTATCAGCAGGGTTGGTTCCTTCTGAAGCTGTGAAGGAGAATCTGTTCCACGCCTCTCCCTGAGCTTCTGGTGGTTTTCTGGCAATCTTTGGTGTTCCGTGGCTTGTAGACCCATCACCCCTATCTCTGCATTCATTGTCACGTGGCGTCCCCCTGTGTGTTAAGTCTGTATCTAAATTTCCCTATTTTATAAGGACATCTGTCATACGGGATTAGGATGCACCCTAATGACCTCATTTTAACTTGATTACCTCCAAAAGACTCTATCTCAAAATAGGGTCTGAAGTACTGAGGGGTTAGGACTCTGGCATATGAATTCACGGGAAACACATTTCAACCCATAACAGATACGAAGTCTTTGGAGCTCAGCTGGACGTTACAGTGACCACTGGCCACACATGGATATTGAGCACTTGAAATGGGGCTAGTCTGAACTGAGATGAGCTGTGAATATAAAATATACACCAGATTTCGAATACTTAGTGTGGAAAAAAGAATGTACAACCCCTCAATAATGTTTATATTGATTACCTACTAAAAATAATTTTTGATATAGCATGTTAAATAAAATGTAATACAGAATTAAGATTAATCTCATCTGTTTCTTTTTACTTTCTTCAATGTGGCCTCTAGAAAATTTAAAATTTCACATGCAACTCACATTTGTGGCTTATTTTATATTTCTATTGGAGGGCACTGATCCAGAACCAGAAATTCACCGGGTCTCTGACACCTGATCTCTTTGCAAGAAGAGTTTCTGAACTTTTCACATAGTCCTCTGAAAATGACAGCAAAATTAAGCATTCAATGCACTTAAAATGTGACATACGGTAGACGGTAAACGTCAAACCTGTGCAACCTACTCTAAATGTTAAATAAGTTTTCCTCTAACCTAAGTGGCAGACAAATTTGATTGATAAGGATCACACTGCATTTTTATTACTAAGAACTCAATTTGGAGCAGGTCACCCAATATCATCGTGAAAAAGTGGCTTCTGTTTAAGGTAATCACTTTTTCATTTACCCTGTGTGAGAAAAATGAGGCTACATAGCAAGGGTGACTTTTATTAATGATTACATCAGAATGGTACCAGTCCTTACTAAAGATGGTTTCCAAGTGAGATTTTGCCTATTCTTCAGGGAGATAAATCATGGGTTCCATAGTGAAGTTACATCAATGTAAACGGATTTTGCTTCATGAAATGCACTGGGTTATAAATACTCTGACCTTGTTTATAAAGGAAGCCAGTTAGTTCATTTAATGAAGACATTAATTTGCCATTCAGCTTGGACTGATTACTCATTAGCTGCTCCCTCCTAACCAACAGCTCTGACTTGCAAACTTAGCCTGTTTATCTGATCGTAGGTAGTGGTGTGCTGCCATCTATGGCTGGAAAGAAAAAAAGATAATGTTCAGCAAGTTCTGACAAAGCCACAACCACTGAAAAGAGTTATTGTGAGAGGGGGAAAAATGGCTAGAACAAAATACATTCCAAAGTATGCTACTTTGGACCTTTCCCAGTGTTAAAATCATTGTAAGACATTGACTTATTTGAAAGCAAAATAAACCTTAGATAAAGCAAGCCATGGAATATCACAGCTGCAAAGCCTTAACCCAATCACTCATGGTGGGGCTTCAGATCGGCAATACTGATAAGTGAAATGGGATAAGATCTACAATAATCACTTTCCAAGTAAGCCTCTGACTGCATTGTCCACAACTCACCTTGGGATTTTTTTTCCACTCTTCAGTCCTTTTCTCTACTCTAGGATGCCACCATCAGCAACACCCAACATACATCTTCAGAGACCCTCCTATGTTCCAGGCATTGTCCTGGGTACTTGAGATGCAGCATGGACCACACAAGGCTCCTGCCCTTGAGATGCTTACATTCTAGTGGAGTGAGACAAACAGTAAACACTAGGCAAAAGAAATAAGCCAGTTCTCTAATATGTTGGAAGGTGGCAGGTGTTATGGAAAGAGAAAATAAAGAGCAAGATATGAAGGTTGGAGGTAGGATGGTAGGATGGAGGTAGGATGTAGTCTTAACTAGGGGAGCCTCATTGAGAAGGTGACATTAAGCAAATGTCACTAGGAGGAAGTTAGGACTATCTGAAGAAGAGCATTCCAGGGGGACCACTTGGGCCAGGGCCCTGTGGAATAAGAGTGCCCGGCATGCTGAGAAAGAAGAGCCCTGTGGAGCTGGGGACCCAAAAGAGGACAAGGTGTAGGGAGTGAAGCCAGATAGAAGGGGAGAGAGCCCATCATGGTGGGCCTTGGGGGCCACTGTCAACATTTTGGCTTTTAATCCCACAACTAGAAGGACCTGCAACTAAGATATACAACTATATACCCAGGGGGCGGGGGGGGGGGGGGGGGTGTTGGGAAATAAAGCAGAAAAAGAAAAAAAAAGATTTTGGCTTTTAGCTGAGTGAAATATAACTTCTTACTTTTGGATTTCTGGCTGACTCACGCTTAAATTTTTCTCTTTCAGGTTTTTGTTTTCTAAAATCATGTTGGACAGTTTTATTTTTCTGGTGATGGTGATTATCTCAAGAGTCACATGTGCTGATGAAAGCAAATTTAAATATATAAAGAACAAGTGTTCACCTTTGACAGACTTCTTTTCAATATTTTTTTATTCACAAAGAAATTTTAATATGCTTCATTCTAATAATATTGGATACATAAGTGTCTTGCTTTTATATTTAGCATTTGTCAAGAGCATTTTTCATGTTTTCCCATGTTTATCACAGTTTATTAGCTGAATAAATCTCCTAGAGGAGGATGAGAATAGTATCTCCCTTTTGAGGTTATTATGAGGATTAACTGAAAAAATTCATGAAAAGACCTGAGCATAGTGTCTGGCACAGGTTAAACCCTCAATAAATCTTAGCTTTGAGTTGATGTGTAAAGATTTACTTTTTTCTATTTCTAAAGGTTTACCGTCAAATATTTATTATGCTAAATAATGCTTTGATGAACATCTTGGTACATAAAGGAATTATTAGGATTATTTCTTGGGATGGATTCCTAGGAGTACCATTACTGGGTCACAAGTTATGGCTACTTTAAGGTGTTTTAAGTCATAAACTGCTTTTCCAAAGCGTGAAACCTATTTTAAATCCTACCCTCCCTGTGTGAGAGTCCCAATTTTACTACTCCTCATGTTTCTATATTTTCTAATTTAACAAAAAATTTCTACCCTTTGTTTTTCCACTCAGCATTTTTTATATTACAAATAAGATCATCATCAGCTATCACTTAAATACTGTAGTGGACAGTAGGCCCTCCGCATCTGCAGGTTCTGCCACCACGGGGTCAACCAACCTCAGATCAAAAGGCCTTACAGTGGTTGTCTGTACTGAACACGTACAGAAATTTTTTCTTGTCGTTATTCCCTAAGCAATACAGTATAACAACTATTTCCATAGCATTTACATTGTATTAGGTATTATGAGTAGTTTAGAGATGATTTAAAGTATACAGGAGGATTGTGTAGGTTATATGCAAATACTACACCATTTTATATGAGGGACTTGAGCATCCTCAGATTTTGGTATCTGCAGGGGTCCTGGAACCAATCCCCAGTGGATACTGAGGGACAACTGTATGTGCCAGGGACAGTCTAAGAGCTTTACATTTATAAAATCATTTGGTACTTGAAACAACCGTGTGAGGTAGGTACTGTCATTATTAATAGTGCTGTTATTATCATACCCATCTTACAGATGAGGAAATTGACATATAGAGAGATTAACTAACTTCCCAAAGATACCCAGGTAACAAGCGGAGGAGGTAGAATTTTAATCCAGGAAGCCTGGCTCCAAAGTCCTTGAATTTATGCTCGCTGAGTATTCCTGTTTCCTCTTTTGTATGCTGCCTGTTGATGTCTATTGCTTGTTCATCCTTGAAGTCTGGTGTTCTTTTTACTGAGTTTGGTCAATTGTTAATCTAGTAAAGATACTAGCCCTTTAGCTGTTGAGTGACTATTTGAAGTCTTGGTGCCAAATTAGTTTTCACTTTTACCATTAATTGCAATCATCCTGAAATGCCCTTCCACCCCCATCCATGAGGAACAGGGCAGAAGTGACATGATCACAGTGGGGAGAATCCTCCCTCTCTCCTGGGCCCAGGATGGAGCTTCACCCATCTCCCTGGACCAGTCACTCCGGCAGAAAAGTGAAGAGAAGAGCAGGAGTGAGGGGACGAAGTTCAAAGGGGCTGTGGAGGCTGTGAAAGTGAGAGGATGGGAAGGAGAAGGATTATACTGACTCCAATGGATCTAACAGGAGGGAACAGACTTGGTCTCTGGAAAGTGGTCTCACACCCACCGCAGGTCCTGATATCTCTAGCCTGACATTCTGCAATGTAGGTAAGACATGGTGGTCCTCAGAACAGTTTTTCAGGAGAAAATAATATACATGACTAGACTGTTTCAAGAGCAAATTCCTCACTCACACACTCACACAGACATACCAGACACCACTATACACATACACACACGTACTCTTGGATCCATATACATTTTACATAATGCAGGGAGAAAGAGAGGAAGCAATTTCATGGCATCAGGCCCATGGAAAGGGAAACTGGAATATAAATCAAGATGTTTCCTCACATGCCACCAAGACATCTTTGATTTCTCTTTTTTAAATATACAGAAAGTTTGACTTTTATCTACTAAAATCTATTTTCCATATAATTTTACTCCATTACTGCCAAGTTTACAAAGGCTAGCATCTTCCAAGGTTTAATAAAGATTCACTTATATTTTATCTTTCCATGATTTGATATATTATTTAACTATAATATATCTGGAGTGTTTTTATTATGATGTGAAGTAAGAAATCTTTCCCTGATTGCTACTTCTTCTAGCATCATCTATCATACACAAAAAATAAATGTAAACTTCCTCTTTTCTGAAGATTTATGTATATATTTTATCCTATGTTAACAGCGAAATATATATTTTATATATTATATATAAACAAATATATTATATATAATATGAAATTTATTTATGTTTATATATAAATTTAAGTACATATTATGTATTTAATATATAATATATAAATATTATAAATATATAATATAATAATATAATTAATATATTACATACATAAAATAGTAGTATAATTTATACACAAACATATTTAAATATGTATCTATTTACAGTGAATATTCTGGGATAGCTATTCTGTTCTACTGAGATATCTGACCTCAGCACCTTTCTACAGTTTTAATTCATCAAACTTTACGTTTTTCAAAACATGGTGTGAATAATCTTCCCAACCTCACCTTATCCCCATTAGTCTTTTTTATTTAGAATATCCTTCACTATGTTGGAGTATTTATCCTTTCAGATGAAAAGAAGAGTCATTTTTTCCAAGTTTTATAAGACACCATCACCTATCCACAAAAAAATCATACTAGTGTTTCTTGGGGTTTTTTTTTTTTGCTTGAGGAAGATTAGCTGTGAGCTAACATCTGTGCCAGTCCTCCTCTCCTTTGTATGTGGGACGCCTCCACAGCATGGCCGATGAGTGGAGTAGGTCCATACCCAGGATCTTACCTGTGAACCCAGGGCTGCTGAAGTGGAGTGCACAGAAGTTTAATCACTCAGCCACAGGGCCGACCCCTAAAAAAGTCCTATTAGTATTTTAATTGGAAATTCATTAATTTGGCCAGACCAACATCTTCCTGGTATCCTTTTGCTGTGGACTGAATTGCATCCCCTCAAAATTCATATGTGGAAACTCTAACCCCCAATGGGACTGTATTTGGAGATAGGGCCTTGAGGAAGAAAATTAAAGTTAAAGGAGGTCATAAGAGTGGGGCCCTAATCCCATAGGGCTGGTATCAGAGTCGTTATAAGAGGAAGAGACACCAGAAATCTCTCTCTCTCTGCAAGCATCCAGAGGAAAGGGCATGTGAGGACACAGCTAGAAGGTGGCCACCTACAAGCCAAGGAGAGAGGCCTTCCCAGAAACCAACCCTGCTGGCACCTTGATCTTCCACCCTTCAGAACTTTGAAAAAATTAATTTCTGTTGGTTAAGCCACCTGGTCTGCGGTCTTTTGTTACGGAAGCCCACACAGACCAATATACCCTTTTTCCCATTCAAGAGTGTGGTAGAGTACTCTATTTATTTAAATTTTCTTTATATCTCTCAAAAATAATTTTTCAATTTATTTCCAATAAGTTCCAGCCATTTCTCACCAGAATTATTTCCAGAAATGGCTATTTTGTTTCTATCATTATACATGGGAAACCATTTTTGTCAAGATATTGCCTAGTTAATTATTGCTGATAAATAGAAAAGCTGCTCATTTTATATAGCTTGTATCTAGCCACTTTACTAAACATTGCAAGTGACAAATTCATGGAAAAGCTAAAGACCTATTGGGAAATAAATAATTTATTTAATAGAAATTATGTTAAAAACACATTGTTCTATAAGTTTCCATGTAGTTGGAAGTGGGCCTCAAATTTTCTGTATTTCAAGCAACACAAAAGCAAAAGAGGAAACATAATCAAAGTTACCATAGTTAGTTGTTATTAGCTCTTCCTGCTTCTCACGTCTTCCCTACCACTGAAAAGCCATTTCTCTCATAGAGCCTCATAAAGAAGACACACCTTCCTCATAAAAGAAACTTCTTTTTTTTAAATAGGTCATGCCTTAAACGTGTTAACCCTTTCAAAGGAAAGAACTGCAGCATTTATTTTCAAAATTTCTAGTTATCTTGAGTTCCATGCAAAAAGTTAGATTCAGAATCTTAATTCAAAAGGAAATCAGGGTATACACACACACCACCTAGTTTTTCTGCAATAACAGGTTTTTCTACAACAGGCTCACAAATATTCAACTTACTCAGCTCCTGCATAAGGAAGCTTCTAGAAATTTTAGCTAATTATTGTTCCAGACTAACTACTCCATATGTCAGTTGCTTTCTCCTGTGACGATGCAGTTGGTGGACACTCCATCAACTCCCCAAAACCACACCCACCCTCCTTCATTCCCCCAGAATGGAAAGTCCAATCCTATATACATCGTGGTCATTGCCTGGAATCATTCAGCAGTCATCTTCCTTCCAATGTCATGATTTCATGATGGGGAGGTATTTCCATGGAGATGGGGAAACACGTCAGTGCAGCAGTCTTCCTACAAAGACTTGTCTAGATTTGCACCAATTGTGCCTAAAAGTGGAACAGATTCATCTCCTGAAAGAATGCAGGAGTTAGTGGATACATAGCAATACAGAAGGCAAGGAGAAACACGCGTAACTATTTTTCTCCTTTTTTTAACTCAATAACTCACCTCATTTATTCATTAAATTTACTGATCCCACATTCCCAGCTCCTAAAAACCAAATTAATTCAGCTTTGTATTTATAACTGCCTATTAAAGACATTCTGATATTTTTATTTGTTCTCTATGCTTGTCACAGTCAATACAATCTCCTCTGGTTTTTAAAGTAATTAACACTAGAACCACCATTATTTAAAAACCTTATTGAAACAGAGGACTGGATAACAAAATGTGGTATATACATACAATGGAACACTATTCAGCCTGAAAAAGGAATGAAGTTCTGAGGCATGCTACAACGTGGATGGACCCTGAAAACATTACACTAAGTGAAATAAGCCAGACACAAAAGGATGATTATACGATTCCACTTACATGAGGTACCTAGAGTAGTCAAATTCTCAGAGACAGAAAGTAGAATAGTGGTTACCAGGGCCCGGGAGGAGGGGAGAATGGGGAGTTAGTGTTTAATGCTAGAGAGTTTCCATTTGGATGATGAAAATGTTCTGGAAATGGATAGAGATAATTGTTGCACAACATTGTAAATGTACTTAATGTCACTAAATTGTACACCTGAAAATGGTTAAAATGGTAAATGTTGTTACGTATATTTTACCACAATAAAAATATTAATTAACAAAAAAAAATCTTGGCAGGAGGACCAGCCTGGTGGCGTAGTGGTTAAGTTTGTGCACTTCACTTCGGTGGCCCAGGGTTCGTGGGTTCGGATCCCAGGCAGGGACATATACACTGCTTATCAGTCTATGCTGTGGAGGCGTCTCACATACAAAATAAAGGAAGATTGACACAGATGATAGCTCAAGGCCAATCTTCCTCACCAAAAGAAAAAGAAAGAAAGAAAGAAATCTGGGAATCGCCCATGCTTCTTCCATCTTTTTTTACCAGTCCTCTCCCCACCTCAAATCAGGAATCAGTCACCTCTTTCCTACATGTTTCATAAGTCTGGACACTGTTTTCCTTTCCCACTAGCACTTCCCTAGTCCAGCCCACCATGATCTCTTGTCTGACTGCAGCCATAGTCTCTTACTGATCTCCCCAATTTCATTCTTTCACTCTGCAATCCACTCTCCTCGCTACAGCCAAAGCAAGCTTCCTAAAACACAAGGCTGATCATGTCACATCTTTCAAAAGTTTCCCATTGGCTTTAAGATAAATTCCAAACTCCACAATATACATAAGAAGGTCTGGATCTTCTCACCCTTCTCCTGTCTTATCACATGCCACTCTGCCAACCTGGAGCCACCATTACCCTGACCACACACACAAACACACACACACACACACACACACACACACAGAGCATTCAAACATGCTAAACACCTATCAGCTCTGCAAATAAATCAGACCCTCTCTTCCCCCTCAGCTTTTGCATGTGCAGTTGCCTAGGCTCAGAGCACTCTTCCCCAACTCTCTTGAGCTTCCTGCTCATCTTTCAGATCTCCATAGCTTGGCTACCTACAATCCTTCCTCAGCTTCTATACCTGAGGGTAAATCTCAGCTTCTTGAAAAGCTGCCTCACCTGCGGGCAGAAGCCCTCTTGTTTGTATAAGATCCCTTTGGAAATGACTCAGACAAAGAGCCCTCCCTTGGATTCCACATCTAGTGGCTGGAATACTACAACTCTCACCCACAATGATGCAAATTCCACTTCTTCCCAAATGCAGCTCTCTATTCTGCTGCCACAGGTGTCCCATCTATCTTCCGCCTAAGGGTTGTGTTTGGGTTTTCTTTTCATGAGTCAGATACCAGTCCTTTGTGTTCCCCAAACTCTGGATGACTCACATCAAGGCTTACCTAGTGGGCCTCTCATAGCCCCTCTCCCTAAGCTTAAGGAGGTTAGAGTCCCAGTGCTATAACAACTTGTTCTAAAGAAACTCTCTATCTTCTCCAACAAACTCCCCCAGTCTTCTCAACCACCTTTGTAGGCTGGTGGTCAACTAAGGATTTCAAAACCGGTTCTTGGCCAGCTCCTTTTCAAGTGCTGCACATAAGAGGGAGGAAGACGTTGCAAGTTGAAGGAACAGAGAGAGGACTTCTAACTGAAAGACAATAACAAAAGAGGGAGTGATAGGAAATGTAATCAGAGAGATAGAAATGATGGAAGGCCGTGGTAAGGAGTTTATATTTTATTTTAAAAGAAAAGAGAAACTACTGTAGTGTTTTGAGCAGAGGAGAGATATGACCTGCTCACGTCATAAGAGCCACTCCCTTTTCTTTGTGTAGAATGGAATGTAAAGGGACAAGAGGGAAACCAGGAGACCAGTTAGAAGGCATCTTGGTGGCTCAGTGGAAAGATGGGAATGGCTCAGAGGAGAGTGTTGGCATCGGGTAAGGAGACCACTCGATTGGACTAAAGCTATGTTTTGTGGTAGAAGCAACAGGCATTGCTGGTGGATTGGACATGAGAAATGAAGTAAAGGGAAAAATGAGGGATGGGGGATTCCAAAGATTTTCCCTCAAGCAATGGGGTAATTTACTGAGATGGAAATGACTGGAAGGGGAGCAGGATTCAGCCCAAGAAGGAGTATTCAAAAGTCTGTTTGGGTCATATTAAGCTTGAGATGATTATTAGGCAACCAAATGGAGAGATCAAGAAGGCAGTTGAAGTCCAGAGTCCCGATGCTCTAGTGTTCCAGTTTTCTATTACTATGTAACTAACCACTCCCAAAACTTAGTGGCATAACTATGATTTTTCTTTATGCTCATGGATTCTGTGAGGCAGGAACAAGGATGGCTTTTCTCTGTTCCATGATATCTGAGACGTCAGCTCAGGAGACTCAAACAGCTGGGCGTGGCTTGAATGACTGGGGGTTAGAATCATCTGGAAGCTTCTTTACTCACATATCTGGCACAGAGCCTGGAATGACTTGAAGGCTGGCCTCAGCTGGTACTGTCAATGGGAGTGCCTATGCATCCCTTTCCCGGTGACTTGGGCTTTCTCATTGCCTGATGGTCTCAGAGCAGTTGAGCTTGTTCATGGTGACCCAGAGTTCCAAGAACAAGTATTCTGGGGAAAAAAGTGGAAGCTGCACTGGCCTTTTGTGACCTAGGCTCCGAAGTCACATAGAATCACTTCTAGAGTATTGTATCCTGTTGGTCAAAGCAGTCATAAGTCCACCCAGATTCAAGGAGAGGGGACACAGGTCCCACCTTTCAATGGGAGGAGAGTCAAAGAATCTGTAGCCGTATCTAGGATATCCTCAGATTCCCTGCTCCGTGGCGGAGACTGGAAGGGCAGGTCATTGTAAAGGGAATTGTAGAAACCATTTTCATGAGAAAGAGATGGAGAGAAAAGTCAGATTATAAGATCATAAATGGGAAATAGAGAAGAAAACGTACATATTTTACTAGCAAATGCCTCAGTGCAACAGTATATGCTGGAGCTTGAAATAAAGACTAAACCTTTTAGTTGTATACACACCTGAAGATCCAATCCAGAGATGGTTTGTTTTTTTTTCAGCCATTTCTAATACTCTGTCGATGTCTCTTCCCCACCCTCTGGTGGTAGCTTGAGCAAATCTCAAAGCTTTACCATTCTTTTGACTATAAGAATAGTTTTATTTTCAGGTATTCAAAACCCAGAAGAGAATCTGTTTGAACTATATACTATTTTTGAAAATTGGATAGTTTCACACAAAAAAATCCATGAGTCTGGCTTCTTTTGAAAACTCAAAGATCTGGTAACACTAGACCTGCCCTGCAACAAATGGCAGGAGCCAAGGAGCCCCTGCCCCTTTAGGACAAGGGAGTGCCTCTGGCCCAAAGCCCTGATTGTCCTGTTTTGTGCATTGCATTAACTCCACCTGCTTGGTCTCTTGGCTCTGGAACTAGCACCAGGGAATGGATATGTGGTCTTTTCATTCACTCCCTGGCTCCTCCTTCTCACGGACCCCTGTTTATAGTTCTCTCTCTGCTGCTGATCCCTTTTGTCAAGGCAGGCAACCAAATGTCAGCTCTCCCTTGGGAGGCCTATTTCTGAGCTCCTCAGAGTTGCTCCACAGGAACATGGATGAGGCATCTTCCAACTGCCATCTGACAACTACTGCTCCACCCAGACACTTGCCCTTAGCCGTACAAACATAGACTTTGCCCCTTGTCATGAAGGCAGGTCCTTATATATGCATGGCTTTGGCCTACCTACCTGCTATGGCATGCACTTGCCACCACTGTGGGCCCCTCTGTGGAGGCCACAAGGAACAGGGCAGGCTGTTTTCCTGCTGTTCTCTCTCTCTCCTCAGCCTGTTCTCACAGGGAGCTCCCCACCATTACACTTCTCTCTTAAGGAGCAGACACCTCTCCCTTCACACAGACCCCTTCTCAGATTCTTAAGAACACACATCAGGTTCACCGAAGAACATTTTCTTACTTTCCTCTGAGAGCAGCAGAGGGGGAACATACAAGTTTCTTCAGCTCAGATGCGTCCAGCCAGGAGTGAGATGTCAGTCTCCCCTTCTTTTTTTTTTTTTTTTTTCCGAGGAAGATTAGCCCTGAGCTAACTGCTGCCAATCCTCCTCTTTTTGCTGAGGAAGACTGGCCCTGAGCTAACATCCGTGCCCATCTTCCTCCACTTTATATGTGGGATGCCTACCACAGCATGGCCTTCTGAGCAGTGCCATGTCCGCACCTGGGATCCGAACTGGCGAACCCCGGGCCACCAAAGTGGAATGTGCACACTTAACTGCTGTGTCACCGGGCCGGCCCTGTCAGCCTCCCCTTCTACCAGACAACCCCATCTCTACGTGAGGTTCTGCTGGCAGCCCCTTGCCTTGACTTTAGGAACAGAAGCTCCCCCTCCACTCTCCACAGCACTCTCTACTCATGAATTCACTTGAAAGAATTTAGTCTCTCAATGAACCCTGAGCCTTCTCTTATCTAGGCTGAAGACCAGAGATAGTCTGGTCAAAAGACTGATTCGGCATGGTGGTGTCAATGCTGACATCTCTCTTTAATATGTGGGAGCACCTGTCTCCCATTGTCCTCAGCTTTGAAGCTTGAGCTGAAATTCCAAGACAACCAAGTCCCACTATGCTCCTCTTATATATAAAACTATATTTTCCTTGATTTACCAATGTTAGATATTCTATTTAGCACTATCCAATAGAACTTTCTACAATGATGGAAATGTTCTATGTCCGCATGTACAAAACGGCAGTCACTAACCACATGTGGCTATTGAGCATTTGAAATGTGGCTTGTGAGAATGAGAAGTTGAATTCTTAATATTTAATGTTAATTAATGTAAGTTAAAATAGCCTCTCATGGCTCAGAGGCACTGTATTGGATGGCACCGTTCTGTATAATAAGAAGACTGAAGCTTATTGCATGCTAGCTATGTACTAACTGGGCCTTCTCATAGGAATTTTTCTATAGATTGTTTCATTTATTCCTTACTACGACCACACACGATTGGTATTTTCTACATTTTTACTTATAACTTAAGTCAAAAATAATGTGCAATTTGTAACCAACTAAAACTCGCTTCGCCTCTTCAGTTTTTTATTCAAATGTCATCTCAGATGAATTTCCCTTGCCACCCTATTTAAAACTGCCACCCCATCCTTCTTCCATGCTTATTTTTGTTATGTTCCTTTTCACCATGTAATATAATTCTGTTTATTGTCCATTTACTCTGACTAGAACATGAACTTAGTGAGGGCAGAGGTTTTTGTCTCTCTCTTTCTCTAATGGATCCCTGGAACCCAGAACAGTGTGTGGTTCCTCCTGGGGCTGACTAGAGTTTTGTTGAATGAATGAATGAGCTGCCTTCTAGACAGGCCAGATTCTGCTCCACGAATGCCCTCTGTTCTGCTGAGCCCTTTTCGTGGGTTTGTAGGTGAAGATGGTTTAAAGTCACCCTCAGAGGCTAAGACTGAGGAGAGCTGAACTGCTCCACGTACTCCAGAGAGAAGAATGCTGGGCCTCTAGGGCAGTCAGGGAGTAGAAGGGAGAGAGAGGAGCCAGGGGGATGGCGTGAGGCTGAGACGTGACATGAGGATGGGCAGCCTGTGAAAATTCTCCAATGTGGGGGAAGCTCTTAAGACAGAGCTAATAGTGCTCTCTTTGAAGCTGTCTGTATTGCTGTGATATAAATACAATTGCCAAATTTTCAATAAAGTCAACTCTACTCATAAAAGTCTAGAGCCGGAGGTGTAGTAATTATTTACTTATTTATTCATGTTGGTGGAACTAAAGGAAGTGGTTGGGTTTAATGGCTCCATCAACAATTGTGTAAAACACAGCCCAAGACAATGGATAAGCCAAACAAATTTGATGAAAACCAGTGCCTAAGACGGGTGACCATGAGACTCTAAGCCCATCCTACCACTGACACCCACACTCACACTCCAGAAATCCAGCCCCTCCCCAGTTTAAGGAGGGCATACAATAAATATGTGTTGCATTGTTGATTTGAATTGTCACAGAGTGTGAATGGAAGTTTGAGTCAATCTTACTTTGACCTCAAGGGCCAGAAGACCCAAAATGGAAGACCTCTAGATAAGGAAACTATGTCCGGGAGAAAACAAGTAATTTCCTAGGTTATATAGTTATTAAGCATCAAAATCAGGCTTCAAAACTAGGTCTGTCTGAACTGCCGGTCCATGCTTTTTCTATTCATCCCCACAGTCCTCTTTCTGAAAGGGCCTGGATTTGTGCCTGAGTCATTGCCTGAATTTGTGCAATTCCTTTAGCCCGTAATTGCATACTTCGTCGTTACCCTATTTAAAGTATGTTTCCAGCTATCTGCTCACCCAGAACCTAGTGAACACAAGGCCAGTCTATTAAGTGCTTGTACCAGCCAATTCTCCTACCTTATCTTAGCAGCTTGAGCTCCTTAATTTATATATGCTCCACTCCTCATTCTCGTAGGTTTCAAGCCCCATCCTGGATTCCACATTAAGATTCCCTCCCAATCGCTCCTCATTTAGCTGTTTAACCAAAACAGCTGTCTTTGCACATATCCAAAGTTCCAGGAACGGTATGGAAGACTTCTTGGTAGACTCAATTTTCCACAGTTCGCTGCAGCAGACCCCTCAAATGTCAGATGCTGGGAGTCGTGGTTGATGTCTCCCAAAAACCAGATAGAAAGCTCAGACAAGGCCAATATGGCATTTAAAAAAGCAAAGTCTTTCTTCAGGAAAATTTATTTTAGAAGTCTAGCAGTGGTCCTGTTCATTAAAGGTTATCATTTAAATCAAAGCAAGCAAAACATATGTATAGCTATTTCGTGAAGGAAAAATTTTTGAGATTAATAGTCCAAAGCAAAAAGACTCTAAGTTTCTGAGGTGGACCAAAAACGTATTACTTTACAAAGATTAAATTACAGTGGATATTTCCATATTTAATAGTGCTCAGGGTATTATTAACAGGATCTCCTTGCAAGAGATTAATATCACATCAGAAACCTGCATATCAAGATGATATTTAGAAGATTATTTAGGTCTGGTCTCCTGACAGAAGGGAATTAACTGTTTAGGAAACAGCTGGCTTTCTGGACAGTGATTAAATGTAAACTAAGAGAGGAGACGAAAAGCAGTGTCTGTAGAAAAGACGGCTATGTTTAAATGAAAAAGGAACGTGCTGTACTCAGTTTTTAGAATCTTTTCCATTATCTTTTCATTTATACTTTAGGAACAGTGTAGGTAATAGAGGTGAGGGAGAGGAAAAGACGTGTTTGGGGTTAAGCACAAGCTAACTCTTTGATTTTAAACCTGAACCTATGTTCCCACTGGGGCAGAGTGGGAGGGAGGGAAGCTGGGCGGTAAGTTCCTGATTTTCATGGGGCCTGCTTCTCTTTTGGATATCTTGCTCTTTGTCTACTTGCAAACTTTTCAAAGCCCACAGACTCACTGGCTCCATGACTCTTCTTTACACTCTTCTCTTCACCTTCTATGCTCCAGCTTCTGGAAGATCTTCCCTTGACCTCTTTACTCACTCCATCCCTGGAGAGGCGGAGTGACCTAGCTGATCAATAAAGCTGGAAAGAATAGCTGGTTGTTCTCTGCTCAGCACAGCCATTCTTCCTCTTGGGATATGTCTGTCTCCAGATAGCACCAGTTGCGCTCTGCCCTCCCCACCCGATGCTGACGAAAGGACAGGCAGTATAGGGGGTGAGGTGCTGCTTAGAGGGCGATCTCTCTTCGTGGAAACCAGGAGCAAGGGAGTTACTTCCCTCTAAGAAACTCGTGAGGTAAACTTGCTTCATTCTGGAGTTCACACCAGGCTCTCGCTCTAAGCTACTACTTCAACTACTCTTTCTCAGCAAGTGAGGTTTTATCTTGGTTTTCCATGCCCCCACTCCTTCATTTTATTTCTCTAAATGTTCCTAACTCAGGAAGGGGATATGAAGCGCTCCTCTGGAAACCCAACCTTTGTGGCGGACAGTGTTGGAGAGACCCTGAGAAATCAAAGTCAGAATAGAATTTGTGTACTAAAATATGCATGTGATCTGGAATCTTTTGGAGCCATGGTGTGTAGTGGGGGCCAAAGAATTTCATTTCGGTGGTGCACGGAGGCTTGTATTAGGCCCAGTGGGTTCTCATGGTGGTGCAGTTGGCCCAGTGAGAGGGTTTAGAGCAGCCTGTGAGGCTTGTGAATCTGGAGGGTCTTTGCAGTTTGTGGTATTTTACTCACAGAATGTGACTTTCTGTGGAGTCCCAACTGCGTTCATAGGGCCTTTGGAAAGATTGAGTATGCATCTTTAAGCAAAAGGCACTAGGACCTCAGCAGAGGTGTGGGTCAGCTCCACAGGAACAGTGGCTGTCATTCCTTCAGGGACTTGGAAGTTGAGTTGGCTCAATGCCAAGAGTCTAAAGGGACTCAGAGTGAATAATGAGACACACAAGACTATCACAGCATTTGTGCCACCCGTTTTGAAAAGAAGCCATTAGAGTTACGCCAGGAAAAGTTGTATTCCCAAAACATATGACCTAGTGTGCCAAAAGGCTGTGGTACATAGTGGTATCAAGGCAAGGAAAGTAGATGGAGAGAATCCTTTTATCGGTTTCTCCCTGATGCCTGTCAGTCAATGCCCACTTTCTAAACTCAATTGGCAGAAATATCCCCAAAAGACCCTCCTTGTGGACTGCAAGAGGCCCTGAAGGTGGGTGCAATGTGGCATAAATTGCATCTCAGGCGGCAGGCCTGTGGGTGTCCTCTCCAACACCAGCAGCAGGGTCTCAGCCTGGGCCTCAAGGCACCGCTGCTGCAGCCTCCAGGGGAAGAGGAGACTTCACAGGCCTTTTAGGCAGAACTGGGAAGAATAATATGTGCTGTTTTCCAACCGTCTGCAAGGCAGCTGGGTTCCGATGCACTACAGAGTGCTAGTAAGGTTCTAGCTTTTAACCGATAGTGCCAGGCCAGTGTCGCCAACACTACACCCACAGCCCCCAATTCCATTCTGTGTTCAGGTCCAAGGAGGGAACGGTGGAGGGACTAACCTTGGATCCACGCTTGTCTGAAGTTGGCTCTGGCTTGCTTAAGTCCATGTAAGTCAGTCCATACCATCCCTAGGAGGCAGCTTTCTTAGGCCTAAACGTTGCATTGCAAGGGGCGGCCTAAACACCACTGGCTCAGGCCTGAAAATGCCTGTACACAAGAGTGTGGCCTTGAAGCCCCTGGAGGGAGGCCTCACTTCTTCGGTCCAGGGTGCCAGAAATACTGGAAAGGAAGGTGTTATGCAATGGTGAAGCCTCTCCCCTAGAAATAATCTATGCGTAAGGCCACAATTAAGCCCTTTCTGCAAGTCCTTCCAATTGAGATTAAGATCACAGGCTGTGAGTTCTAGAACACTGGCATCTTGGGGAAGCTGAAACCAAGCCATTCTCCATCTTATTTTCAGATACCACTAAGTTTCTACTACAGTCCTTGGCAGCACTAGGTAGCGAGTTCTGGGAACATAGTCTGGTCTAGTGCTTTAGTGCCTGCTAATTGGCTTATTTCAAAACAAGCGTGGGTGTGAGGCCCAGGCTGTGATAACTTTGTGAAAACTCTTTAGGTTCTAAAAAGTGACCACGCCACAGACTCTGCCATGAACCTAGGTCCTTCTGGGGCCCTGCAGGAACTATCACCCCATGACAGGCAATTCTTACAGCTTCTGTAAGAACCACAACTCCACCCAGGAACCAAGAACTCCTCTGCCGAAGACTGATCTGGATGAAAAACTTGGGAGGATGGTTTTGGATTTAGTTTTCTGAACATTTTTATATTCTGAACTCTTGAGGGCAAGATAATTTGATTTAGTTAAATCCTTTAGACTTTGTCTTTGGACTTTAATTTCCAAAGGGATTTAATCTTTGAACTGTCTTTCCCATAAAAGTTTACTAATGGGAGAGGATTTATATTCAAATTTGGGCTAATATGTTGCTAGTGTTTTATGATTGGACTACCTTCCATGCACTTTCTTATGGGAATCTTTTTTACTTGGAATTTAATCTCACTGCAGAAACTCTGATATGCTATATTGGACAACGAGGAAGAAGGGAATTAAGGATAGGAAACAGGATAGGAAGTTAATTTTCAGTCTTTGGTACCAAGTAGGCTCTGAGTCGATTTACTTCTTAGTAAACTGTTAGATCCATTTCAGAGCCTTCTGGAGGACCAAGAGCTATCATCCACTGACAGTCCCAGGAAGTTACCCCAAAAAGCACAGGTTGGTATTGGGGAGGTGGCTTCATAAAGGTGAGTGGCCTCATAACGATGACAACAGGTCTGCTCTCCTCCTCCAAGAGATGAGCCACAGTCCTGGTTGAGCAGTGGTGCAATGGTTAAGCCCAATGTTTCAAGAGAACTTAAAGCTGAGGAATATAAAAGAACATCTTCCCCTAATCCTGGTTTCCAGGGGAAGGATTTTCCCTAAAGACCCTCCTGGCCTCTGCATCACTTTTCTCTCACTGGCCCTGGGGAGGTGTTCTTTGATTCTGATCAGTAAATTGTAAAAGAGTAACCTAAGCCCACTTGGCTCAGCCACCCCCTTGTGATTTGGGATTTGCCCACCTGTAGAGAGCATTTTCCAGCTCTTCCAAGGACTCTGCCCCTTTGGGGGTGGGCTGGGATGACTGGGTGGGACGGGTTGGGTAAGCCTGCCTAATTTCAGAGTTCACTTTTAGCAAATGCACTCAGCTAAACAGATATAAAGCCGTGTCCTCAGACCTGGCCTCCATCAGCAAGGTGGATGTCACCCACCACCTTTTTGCTTCTCAAATGGCCCAAAGCTGAGGCTGGGAAGAGGGTGCCATTTATTGACCCTCTCAGAAACCTCTACATTTACTGTTGACACTTCTGTTGTTCTTAAAGCTCATAAAGTCTGATCTCAGGCCTTCAATGGTAGGGTCAAAACATTGCAGCGCACTATGTAAAATGCTGGGGACACCGCATCCCCCTTTATGGAACTTACAGACTAAGTTGGGCCCCCACCCCCACTGTGACACCTTCTCCCTTTATTCTATTGACGTACCAGCCTTACTGGTGCCATGTTGCCTTCTCTTCCCAGAGACTAACTTTACACTGACTGAGACTGAAATCTTTCAAAGCCTGGTGAAATTACATATTTCTTACTTTCTCTCCTTTGAATTCCTGTAGCTTTGAACTCTTGAACTGCCTCACATGACTGAGCACTTTCTTACATGTCATCTTGACTCCACTGTTGGCCTAGTCAAGGTTTCTCAACCTCAGCACAGTTGACATCTTGGGTGGATAATCTGTTGTGAGGGCTGCCCTGTGCATTGCAGGATGTTTGGTAGCATCCCTGGCCTCTGCCCACTAGATACTATATCCTTTATCCTGCCCCCACTATTTGTGTCTCTGGGAACTGCCAAATACCTAGGATGCAATATCACCCCTAGCTGAGAATCACTGTTACTAGACCAGAAGACCATGCTTTGGATCACCAATAGCTCTGAGCAGCTGCTCAAAGCTTGAGGACAAGGGTCTGGTTAGAAGTTGAATGTAACATGGTAGAATTGACTCAGCAGACAAGTCTTTAAAAATTAAGGACTGTGAGGTCAGCCCCCTGGCCTAGTGGTTAAGTTTGGCACAGCCTGCTTCACTGGCCCAGGTCTGGTTCCCAGGTGCGGACCTATACCACTCATTGGCCACCATGCTGTGGCAGCGACCCACATACAAAATAGAAGAAGCCTGGCACAGATGTTAGCTCAGGGCGAATCTTCCTCAAGAAAAAAGAGGAAGGTCGGCAATGAATTTTAGCTCAGAGTAAATCTTCCTCAGCGGAAAAAAAAAAAAATTAAGTACTTAAGTACTGATAGAGATAGTATCCCCTTCAAAAGCCCTATATCTCTATCCAAAGACTGAAATTAAGTAAACCAGAAGCAAGGCTAAAATCTGTGCTTCCTTAAACACCTGAGTGCCAGAAATTTTTTTAGGCACAATAACCAAATAATGAAAGATTCCCTCTTACAAATGCTAGTCATACTGATTACTCAATCAAAAGACTAAAATTAGTAAATTCACATAAGAGGTGAGAAAACGGAAATGGAGTGTACAACTCAAATCAATTAGAAGTAATTTTAGAGAATTTTATTCAACTGTCAATTTATCACCAACATCTAACATTTATAGCTTGCTACAGTTGGATAAGCACATAAGGAAGAAAATGTAAATTAAATATTACAAAAGTTTACTTTTAATGAAACATGATCTTAATAGGATATGGATAAAAAATTTAGTGGTTTTATTGCATTGTTAGAAAAT
The DNA here is from genome assembly GCF_021613505.1 of Equus quagga. Taxonomy (NCBI): domain Eukaryota; kingdom Metazoa; phylum Chordata; class Mammalia; order Perissodactyla; family Equidae; genus Equus; species Equus quagga. The sequence continues at coordinate 13,251,361 of NW_025802777.1, forward strand.
TATATTATGCAAGATACAAAAAAAATCAATAGATGTTATTATTTCTGTTTATTTACAATCAGTATGCCATCTTTTATTATTATGGCTTTAAATTTTCATTTTTCCCAACAGGTTTCAAAGAATAGTTTATTACATGCCTTAATAAAACACTTAAAATATTTACAAATTCAAAATAGATGTTTTATAACTGAAAAAAGTTCACCTGAGAATTCATTATAAAATTGCCATTTGTTTGATATTTTTTCCAAGTTGTTGATGTGGCTCAGCGTCCACATGCAACCTGTATCGTCTTCTGCATCAAATATATTTAATTCCTTATTTAAAACTGGTTAAACCTTAAGCTATAGTAAATTATGTTATAAAATTTACAGATGAAGAACCAACATTTATATCCATATTTATTTTGAATATAACAATTTAACAAGTTATTTGCTATAGCTGTGGAATTCAAATAATTAAAAGAATTTTAAGGTAATATTATTTACTGAGATAGACATAACAGCTTTTTAAAAATCATCAAGCATTGAGAAGGCCAATTCACAAAATAAGGAACAATGATCATGTAAATACGCAATATACAAACTGAAAACAACCTTTCCAAAATTCTGCATGAAGGAAAAGATATACACTGTATACACATAATCCTGTCATTTGTCTTCGGCAGTCTCAAAAAAAAAAAAATCAACTGAAAAGAAATTTTCTTAGAAAAAACTTCTTTAGAAGTTAATGTTAAAATAAATGTATAATGCTATGCAGTATATAGAAAATTTCCCCACCTTATGGCCAAAAAACAAAGATAAAATTTTTTTATCTCTGTCCCTCTGTATTACAACTTGAAAATCATGTAGGTATGAGGTAGTGTAGTTACTTGTATTACATGCTGGCTATTAAAAGTAATGCTATAGTTCAGGAAATATTACACTTGGCAAATAACCAGAATATCATTAAAATAAACCCTTAATGCTCTAACTATTTATATGTAGAGAGAAATTTAGACCAAGTGCCATAAAAATCATATTTAAACTCTGGAAACAACTAGGTTTTATCATAAAATAGTACACAACCTTTCAAAGCAGTTATTTACAGTAGCAATTAAAGTAAAAGATTATTTGACATTTGCACATACACAAACTGATATGATGAACAGCTGAGTGTACAGTGAGGTAGGAAATCAAGGATTCCATTGGCTTGTGTAAGATTTTACATATTGTAAACCAGAAAAGTTTTTATATTATTTTATATTTTGATGTTAACATTTAAAATTACAAGTATCAAAGAAACAGCTACATGGGGATATATATTATATATACATACACACACACACACACAATTCTTTTGTATTGGGATGCATTATCACAGAATCATCATTCTCCCTGACAAATTCTTATAAAAAGCTTCTAGGAAATAAACAAGTCCAATTATTTTCTCTTACAACAACTAAGTCAATAAGAGAAACAACATACAAACCACTGAAAATATACTAGCAATATCTACCCCACCCATCAAAAAGGGTAACATTTGACAAATTACTCTGCGACATTAAGTCTGGTCCCCATATACTCTTACAGCAAAGGTCTACTTGCATCAGATTCACTCCTACACGGTGGATGGTTGTCTCCTACGTTAGCCACCCAGAGCCTTCACTGGACTCAGGCTGCAATCTATATAAGTCTCTCTCTCAGGTATCTGATCTTAGTGAAAGGAAGCACTTTCTAATCCTAACACTATAAATTACTCCTTTGCACCCTTTAAAACTAGGTTCTGCAGATGTTTCTGTGAATGCGAATACATGGAGTTTTTCAACTGTCGTGAAGGCCCACAGTCTACAGCCTTCATCTGACTCCCAAATAAGCCTGTAACACCAGAACGGCTGAGAACCGCTGCAAAATGTTCTGGGGTAGGTGCTCAGATTATAAAAACTATTACTTTAAAACAGGACTGAATAAACACGAAGACTGATTTTAAAATAGCCAAATCAAAATGATTTGTGTACCCTTATACACCAGACCAGGAGAAGAAAGTAAGATTAAGTCTGGTTTCCAAATTCAAACCCACAATGGAACAAGATCAAGTTTCACCCTATTTCACAAACCTGCACAGTTGCTGTAGATACATTTTTATCTACAATAATGCTTTTTACAATTAAACCAAGGGACTTCAAAAATAGGATGAAAAATGAACTGCACTCCTGATAACTGTGGGGCATTTTCTTTGCCTGTGACATCTGTTTTTCTGGCATGGGTGAGCTATGGTGGGAAGGCAAACAGCCCTGTGTCTTGATAAGCTTGCCAGGATTCTGGGTGGCTAAGCCTATGCTGCCAATGCGTTCACTCATGCCACTGTATCCTGAGTCCTATTTCTCCTTCCAAAGGGACAAGAATGTCAAGAGACAGAAAGATCAGGATGGAACCAGATGTGTTAGAGACTGAAGAGAAAAAAGAAGAGAGGGAAAATGACACTTACCTACTGTTCATGCAGACAGAATTGCTCAAGGAGGAGGAGCAGAAGCTCCGCCTTAGGCCAGCTGCCTGCCCTTGTTTCCTAACTACTCCCAGCGCTGCTCAGGAGGCACAGTGCAGCCAGTCCATCCTTGCTTTCAGCAGGAGCTGAAGAGCAAAGCTCCAGGATTCAGGCAAGACCATTCCACTATTTCTCACACCGCAGTTCTACACAAAGACGCCCAAGTAGCTGACACCCTGCTTCTGAGTAGATAGAACTCTATCAGCATTACTTGGGGAGAAATGTTCTTTTAAACCAGTCTATTACAAAAAGGTCAGATTCCTAAACCCCTGCAGGCTACTTCTTTAGTAGGAACTGTCTGCAGACGTTTAACAAGATGTTAAACTGTTGTTTGATATGCTGCAGTTTTCATTTTCATATTTATTTTGAATACTGGGAAGAGTTATTACTAATAGTTATTATTCTCTAAAGCACAAGCTTTTAAAGCCTTACTACATTTTCACATGTGATTTTTCAGTATCCAGGAAGCAAATCATTTCTGCATCTCCTGTGGAAATGAAGGAAAAGTCAGGGCTGTCTTTAGAGGAACTGCCTTAACAGCAAACTACTAGGGGGAAAAACAATATTGTTAAAAGACAGATGGCTGTATTAGGCTTGCAAGACAACGTCAGATCTTCAGTAGAAGATCAGATGGTTCGAAGGAAGTGAATGCAAGTTTACTCATCAGTAGTACACTTATCAGTCATCTGCTGACAGAAATCCGAGATGCCGCCGCTCTGCCGACACCGTTCCAGGAGCCCAGCTTGCTCAGAGGTGGCACTGGAAGTCGGCCGGGACTCCTGGCCCCGCGCACGGCCCGCCTCGCTGCTCTTCGTGCTGGGATAGCAAGGGCTTTGCTCTCCCGCCGGCGGCCCAGCTGCAGGCCCCTCAGGTAGACTCAAAATGGATGGTAACGGAGGTTCACCATCAGGAGTACTTTTTCCTTTTTCAGAAATTAAAAATGACAGTGGGCAATCTGAGGCTGAGTACTTGGCGAGTATCTGTATTTGTTCTTGACTGAGAGCTGCTTCTTTACAGACTTGCTGGCAGAGTCCAGTTAGGTTCTGCTTTGTCTCACCCAGAGTTGACAAAATGTGATCTCTTTCCTTCAACAAGCTCTCCTTTTCATTTTGCTGTGAAGGCGGGAAAGAGAATACAACGACTTGTGTTTATTAGTTCAACCCACAGTTCTAAGGTGATCAAATGCATATCTACAGTGTCTTCTCATTAAATAAGATCGCATGGAATTTTTCCTTTCAATTCAATTCAAAATCCATCATCACTGAGCAACGGCTTTCAATTCAAAACCCATCCTCCCTCTTAATCCCTTATCTAAAACTCTTAGGCCAAGATGTATCTTGAGATTCAGAATTTTTCAGATTTTAGAAAGATAATATGGATGCACACATATTTCCTCTAGCAGGGTCTGGGGCAGCACCCCACTATGAAACATCTTTACGTTTCTAAATAAAACACATGAAAATATCAAATAAATGCACAAAGTAGGATAAAGACTCTACACAGCCTGATATCAGTTTGTGTCAGTTTTCTGGCCAAAACAGTTGTGACGCACTTTTCAGAATTTTTTGATTTTGCGAAATGCAGCTAAGTGTGGACTTGACATTTTGGATGGAATAAACCAAAAAAGGTACAAGTACAGTGATCATAACTGCTGCAACTCCAATCACTGCAAGACTCTAATGATGACTAACATTTGTGGAGCATTTACTCTGTGCCAGACTTTGTGCTAAATCTCAGCTACGTATCCACACAATGACTGCTGATTTAGGTACTGTGAAACCCATTTTATAGATGGGACTTGGAGTTTAATAGGTCGAGTCAGAAAGCTAGTGGGTGAGTTACTAAAGCGTGAAGAATTTGGGGTGGGGGGGGAATTTTGTGTTTGTTAATATTTATTTTTGTTGCTGTTATTATTATTATTAAATTTTTATCCCTCCAGGAAAGTCAACCACAGAATTCTTTCCAAAGTTTCCTGGTTCCTGCCTTTCTGTCCACCATCACTTGTTGCTGCTGACAGAATGTCTCTCTCCATCACTGTCCCATGCCATCCATCTTATTCTACCACTGCACTGCTGCTAATCTATTGCAAGCAAGGACACTATTAATCAAGTTATTTATTAAGGTAAGAGTAAATAAATGTTGATAGAAGGTCAAAGATTTCTCTTGTGAAATTTATGACAACTCTTGGCTTTCTGCTTGTTGGCAGGTTCTGGGGGGCTGCAGTTGCCAGTTAACATTTAGATGGATTATTTCATAGTGATAATCTATAATGGCCATCCTTTATAGATTCTTTTCTGGAACAAAAATAGTAAAAATAAATTTGCTTTATAAAAAAGTACTGTTACTGTTTCATATAAAAAGTTTTCTACAAAACTGCACGTGAATACAATTACTGATAGTTTTAAATATTTCAAGGTCATCTAATATTTTGAGAAAATGTATAATGAATATAAAATACTGAATTTTTATGTTGCAAAGTACTCTCCAATTTGTTTGGATTTTTATACAATTGTTCTGTTTTGAAAAAATAGGTAGAGGTCAAGAATATATGAATATATTTACTATTATATAAATGAATCAAATCAAGACCAATGTTCAGCAAGTACACTTTTTCTTACGGAAAGTGTACCAGTTGTAGTCTTCTGATATAACGAGTCTGCAGGGGCCTAGAGGGCAATAACAGTGCCTACTCCCACCTGCCCCGACAAGGAACACTTTTAACGCACTCAGCAACCACTTCTTTTTACGGCCTCTCAGAAGCCAATCCAAATGAGGATGGAAACAAAACTTCCAGAAAAAAATTAGAAAGATTTTTCCTCAGTCACAACAATAGTCAGCCATGGACTCAACAAAGTTGGGGTGAATCTCTGTTCTAAACAGCAAGAGACAAAATGTCAAGTGCTAATTGATCTTTTAAATTAAATATGGTTAAGCAAAATAATGAATATTTGAGCTTCCTTCCAGAAATTAGAACTACTATTCAACTTACAGATACTATGAAGATTACAAATATTTTATAACTTCTATATCTTTAGATAAAGATCAGTATGATCTTACATATTCTCACTACTCCTACCCCACTAAATAAAGGAAGCCATCACTACACTCTAAGTGAGACCCCTGCAAGATGGCTTGCTTCTTTACATCAACTAAAACCAACAGGGACAACCTTGGAACTCCACCACGGGTATTTCTACACATTAAACGCTCCCGTCTGTTCCTCTGTACTTTGAGCTAACTCCTGCGCAGCTAAGTGTCCAGGTAGTTAGCTGTTTTTTCCATTCCGCTCTAATTCTAAAACACAAATTTAGTTCGCTAGCATTCAAGTTAACAACAAATAATTAAGCAAATAAAAGTAACTCAACTTAATCACTTCATGATTATTATTAAAGACATCTGCCAAACATACTCACTACCAGTGGCCTGCTTCCTATTCCTACAATCTATTTTAATTTTCTTATAATGCAACTGTGTAAGTCCTAAGTTGGAAGTGCTGAGGCTTTAATCATAGATCTGAAAAAAAAATCGAATGAAATTTGTGTTCTGATACTATTCTGCATTTTATGACAAAAAAATTTATATCCATGTCCACATTTTCAACAGTTATAGTACAATCTTCATTCAAGCATAACAAGTTTAAAAGAAAGATTCTAAATATGACTAACCCAATAAAGATAAGGCATGGGAGAATTTGGCACCAAAAGCACCAGATCCAACGACAATTTATTTGAGGTTAACAAGTCCTCACTGCTGGAAGGTGGTGACGGATAGTTGCTTATGATGCAAAACCCGTGAATAGACAGCTCATAGAAATATACAAACAGCCCTTGAAAGTATGAATGAAAATGCTCAATTTCACTCATAAGAGAGAGAAAAATAAACGCTACCATGAGATACAAACGCTCACTATCAGACAGGAAAAAATCCAAACGCTGACAACAAACTCTTTGCTGAGGTTGTGGGCAGATAGTCACAAAAATCCTACTTCTGGGACTCTATCCTAAAGATACATTTCTTTAACATTAGAAAAACAATGTACAGAGTTATTCACTGCAGCATCCCAAATGTCCACCAATAAGAAAACCGTTTAGAGAAACTGTGCTACAGCCATGATAGAGATTTTACAGTCACTACAGAGCTGTAAAAAGAACAGCAACCTCTGTGAACAAGGAAAAATAGTTCCTGGAAATCACTTCTTAAGTGAAAAGAGTAAAATATAGAAGAGTATATACAGAATACTTCTGTGTAGTGAAGATAATAAGAATACACATTTAAAAAACCCTGTTTTTAGGGAAAAAATAAGGGAAAAAAAATGAATGGTTTTGAAAACGGTTACCTATAGGAAACAGCCATGAAGAGGGTATAATGAATAGGGTATAGGGAGAGGATGGCATCAAGACTTTTGGAGCATAGCTTTCTTAAAACACAGTTTTAACTTTTGAACCATATAAATGTTTTACATATTCAAAACAAACATATAAAAAATATGAAGAGTAAATTCTAGTAATAAATATAAACAAATTAATTTAATGTATATCAAATTGCTAACAGACAAAACATTACTTCAAATAACTTTTAAATTTTAAACTTCAGTACTACGGTATATATTTAGAGACAAAGGCAAAGAAATTTCACTCAATCTGTTTATTGTTAATAGTAACATTGATATTGTAATTTTGTGATGTATATCTCAAATAGTAAATATATTAATGTAATAGGGAGCCAAGATTTTCTCTATAATGACAAGAGACAAAATATAAATATACAAAAGAAGCAGAGACAAAAGCTCCACACTGCCAAATTTTGATTGGAAATATCTACATGAACTCATGATTTCTAATATACTTTTTACTTTTATTTATTGAAGCATGACATGCATACTGAATGCACTCATGATTTTACATACATACACACACACACACACACAGTTCCCAGCTCTGTCCACTGAAAGGGCCCAGAAGGAGCAATACTTCAGATGCAAGCATGCTCTCTAAAATCTAATACCTGCTAAAGGAAACCAGGGATTTTTAGAGAAGGGGGTGATTCTAAATCTTGGGACAAGAGAAGTACAAGGTGAGCCTCCAACATGTTGCTCTAGATGGCACAGAAGCCCTAATGGGTCATGTCAAAAGAACACAGCAGCTGGCTTGATGGGGCTCCCCTAGCCAAGCCTGAAAAAGTGTCAACATCAAAAAGATAATGTCTATTACAGATTCTAAGAAATTAAGTTAGGAAAAAATTAATCCATGAGTCCATAGTGATACTAAAGGAGTGTGGTGCGAAAGAGGGAAAAGAGGAGGGAAGGAAAGTTCTTTTTAAAGAGTAATGTCAATAAGTGTTGGCATTGCAAAATCCCTATTTTGCAATCCCCATTGTAAAGGCCATCAAGATATGCTAAAAACCAAAGGAGGCAGTCATGGGGAACAGGACATTCACAAAGTGCCTAAGTAACACTCCACAGATTACTGAACAACTACAAAGGCAAAAAAAAATTGAAAATGATCTGGCAGTTCTCTTCTACTCAAGTGGGACATTCTGACACTTTGTGCCTCCCCAAGTGATGCAATAGGAAGGACACACCACCAATGAATACTTAATCTCAATCTAGACAACTCGAACTTTTGCAGTTTACATGAAATACAAGGAATGGATCAATGAGTTAAATAAAACCAAGGGGAAAAAGACAAATACTAAAAGTGGGACATTTTATGAGAAATCTGACCTGGACTCTTCAAAAAGTTGTCACTGAAAAAATAAAAGAGGGAGGACTTGTTCTAGATTGAAAGATTAGAAAGTCATAACCAAATGCATTATGTGATGATTGGATCTGAGTCTGAAAACAAGAAAGCATACATGTGAAATATATTTTGGGAACAATTAGGGTAATTTGAAGAGAGACTATATATAATATGAAAGATTTATTAATTTTCTCAGGTATGATAAACATATTGGTAAAGATATGTGATAAAGATATCTAAGAATGTTTTTAGGAGACGCATGTTTAAGCATTTGGGGTAAAATGTCATAATGTGGCAGCTTTCAAATGATTTAGAATATAAAAGGAGAGCAACAGAAACAGAGAAAAGACAGAGAGACCAAGATCAATCAAATGGTTAGAAAGAGACCAAGACTGACCGACAGGGACAGAGAGAGACAAGACTGACAGACCAACCTTCCAGAGCAGGCCAGACAGAGACAGACACAAAGACGGACAGAACGAGAGACAAAGCAAATGTGGCAAAATGCCCAGAACTGTTGAACCTACATGGGGAGCAAATGTACTACATGGGTAGTTTACTGTATTATTCATTTAACTTTCCTGAAAGCTTGTAATTTTTAGAAAGGGAGGAGGAAAATAAATTGCAAGAAAAAATGAAAACACATAAACCTGGCTCCCCATGAGACCATAAGCATTTTATTGGCAAGGACTCTGTCTCTTTCATCCTTGATTTCCTGGTACCCAGCAGAAATTTACTACGTAGTGACTAGCAGATGCTTACTGAAGGAACAGATAACCACTTTTATTTCAAACAGAACCACTAATACTCATTGAGCATGAACATGTGCTGAGCAGTACAAAGAACTTTCCCTCCCTGATGGCATCTGATGCTTGCACCAATCCTGAAGGGATACTGTTCTTCTCTCCCCATATTATCCACGAGAGAATGTGGGCATTGGAGGTGAAATAATTCCCCCAGGCCACAAAGCTAACAAGGGGCCAGGCAGGACTTCCAGGCATTTGACTCCAAAGCCTCCATCTGACCTCCATGTTCTACTGAAGCAGGTTCTCAAAATTCAATGCGTAGAATCAAGAATTTACCCTGGAAACTTTTATAAAATGCATGTTCCTGGGCCCCTCCCACAGGTCTGGGATGGGACTAAGGAATATTCATTTTGAAGGGGCACTCCCAGATAACTCAGATGCCAATGGCCCACAGACCACACTTCAAGATGTGCTGTTCAAGGGCATCACAGAGTGGCAGAGGGAAGATTCCAGAAGGGCCCATCAAGGTATGTTTGGAGAAGGTAGTGTGCACGTGGGTACAGCACCCAGTAGAATGTGACTAGAACAGATTTATCGTTAATAAAATAATACAACTTTCACCAGGAAATGCAAAACACTAAGGACAGATGAGGTAGTTTTACTCCTATACCATCACAATAGATTAGAGCAATGAAACAAAATGATGTCTGGACACCTTGACCTTGAGGTTCAAGTGCTTTGTGAATATTCTGATTTCTAATCAGGTACAAGTTGATATCAATTAATATCTGATACCTTCTAAGAAAAATACATTTTGGTAATTTAATTTATTTTTTTAAAAGCAAAGTTCCCTTCATTTCAGGGTTACCTTGGTTTGAGGCCAAAATGGTATTAGAGACATATATATTTTCTAACTTCTGAATTAATCTTCCAGAAAAGAATAACACAGACCTTGTAAAGAATCCTATAAAGACAAGAGCTTTTGTAAGCCAAACACATAACAGAAGCTCAACGATTCTTGAACTTTGTTCAAGACTGTAGATTTATTGGTAAAAAAGTCCTGTTATTCGTTTATAGATTATGCATATTCAATCCTTACAGTAACAGCAATGCTGAATTAGTGCCTACCCTCTAACATACTACCAAATTCGAAATAAATGTTAAAAGTCATTACCATCAATTTATCCACCAAACAAATACGTACCATTCCTTTTCTTCAAAGGTTCTATTTAGACTTTAACAGAACATCTTGTTGAGAAGTACAATTCATTAATTTTTTTAATTCAAACTAACATCTTCCTTTGGCTTTCCCAGCACAGTACAACTATAAAAGTGCCCTTTACACACAATAATTATCCTACCCACCCACCTGGAAGACATTTTAGAGTAATTATTCTTATAATCAAAACACTTTTTTTCATGTGCTGATCCATCCACAGTCTCTTATGCTATCATTCTTAGGACCAATTACAAAAGTTTACAGCCAATACCCAAAGACCAAAGCTTACTAAAATATGGGGTCCACTGCCTGAATATTACCAGACCAGGACAATATATATTGTGAATTTATTTACATGTTAATCCAATCAGTCATTGGCTATATAAAAATGGGTGTTAAATTATGAAACAAATAATTTCCCCTAAATAGGTTTGCTAAAATCCCAGACTATAAAGACTGGGAAACACCGCTTGTCTACTGGCCATGCTTCCAAAAGCGACATCTCAATTAAAAAAAAGAACATCTGGCACACTCTTTTGTATTCTCAACTCTCCATACCACCAAATACAAACCTGGGATAGAAGTGGCAGTAATTACTGTCGGTTTTTCTCTCTTGACAAAGACAAGATCCAAAACATCACCCAATAACCAGGGTCTAAGTAAACTTCTTAATGTAATAAATATCTTAAGCATCAAATTCTTTTACTTCTAGGAAAAGGACCAGCTTTCTTATTCTTATAAGCTAACAAGTAGCACACTTTCTGCTTTTTTTCATGAGACAGAGACATCTGTGGTAGAGCTGAAATTTATAATGTGCCCCTTGTACTCTGCAACTAGAGTTTGTCTGTATAAATCACTACAACTGAGAGTAGTGTGAAGAACTGAGGAGAGAGTTCAAGGAAGCTGAAACACAAGGTGAGTGGCTCCGATACAAAAATTCTAACATGCCTTCTCTGGGGATATTTTGGAAGAGGAAAGAGACTGTGCTGAGCTCACTGGCGCAATCTGGGTGAGCAGACCCGTTGGGCTGTCTGCTCTGCCTGCTCAGAGAGGTGGGCTCTTGGCAGCCATGTTTCTGCTGTTTGCCTGCTCAGAGAGGTGGGCTCTTGGCAGCCATGTTTCTGCTGTTTGTCCCTACTCTCTAGTCACAGAAGAGGAAACCTGATCGAAGTAGGCCAATTAGATGCTCTCCTCCTTGGGAAGTTAGAACTGACTAAAACTGTAGTCTCTGTCTGACCAGTCCCTGGAGGAGAGTGCTACTCTTCAGGAGCTGTGCCGCAGCCACTCGTCCCAGACGCACTTAGCACACAAAGCCATCCTGCAGTATGGAGGGGGCACAGATGCACAGAGATGAGCTGAGAGAGAAGATTCTCTGAGTTCTTGGCAGTTTTCCACTTCTTTGTTCCATGCTATTTATGAGGTCTGGCTCCATTCTTTGGCTTCTAAATGAGACATGCCTATATCCTCACAATAAATTCACTCATTCATGCTTCAGATGGTTTCTGTTTCTTGCAGCCAAAGAATCCCACTTAATACAATAGGTAAACAGGGTAGTGACCACTCTCATTTTTTATTTCATAAAAACTGCTAGGCAACCAAATATTCCTTTGTATTGGAAATTAACCAATAGTAATCCATTGACCATATGAAAAGAACCTTAATATAAGGAGAGAGGCAATAGAAGGGTGAGGTCCAAACCCAGAGTTTACAGTTTAGGCAGAGACATTAGGAAGGAAGCAATTAAGGAAGAGAAAACTGAAAATCGACAAGTAATAGTATAGCAATAATCATAAGAAGAAAAAGGTAATATTTATTGAGTACTTACTATGCAACAGGCACTTTCCTAAGTTCTTTAGATTTATTAACTCTTTTAAACTTCATAAATGAGTACCTACACTATAAAGTAAACACTAGTAATATCCCATTTTACAGACGAGAAACCTGAGGGACAAAGAAATTATGCAAAGTGCCACAGATAGGAGTCTGATTCAGAATTCCGTACTTTTACCAGTGTGCTTCCCACCTCTCTTTGCTGAAGCTAAGGCAGAGGTGGCAGAAAGCGCAAAGAATGTAGCAGCCCTCTTCATCCTAGGCATCTGAAATCTAGTGAAAACATCAATTGTTCAGCAATCTAATGTCTGATTTCAATCAAAAAATATAAATAAGACCATGAGCCAGGAAACAGAATAGTTCTAAAGAGTAATAGACAGTTTCCAAAACATTTGCTTAGAATTCACGTACAAAATAAAGTTACCAATGAAACAAACTTCATCAATCTAAAAGGTTTGTTTTGTTTTGTTTTCACTTTTGTTTGTTTTTGGGAGAGGAAAAAAGTAGACAAATTCTATTGACAGTTATAAATTATCACTAGCTGAGGGGGAAGACAGAACAATGAGAAGCAGATCTAAGAACTCTCATAGTATAAGTTTATGTAAATTTCAAATAGCTCTATACAACCCAACAGTCCACAAAGCATCTCTGTATTACAGTAGAGAATAATAACTAAAGTTAAAACACTATATACCCTGTCTAAAGGCAGCTGTGTTCAATTCAAAGTTGGACAATAGGAAAGAATACTAGTGCTTATAAGTATGGATTAATACATATCCCAAAAGCACTGCGTAAATATTACTGAATTTGTCATTTTTCTTCTTTCGTCTTGACAACTTTAATCATTCAGCAGTATCACATAGGTTTTTAATATCTCTCATGCCTCCATTTATAAAACATCTGATTTCTCTTTCATCTTTTCAGAGTTATACTTTATCTTTTTTGCATAATTAAGGTATATGCACAATATACAATGAATTTTTATTTTTCTACTTTTTTGAAGGCATATAAAGGTACAGTTTTTTCTTCTAAATTACTGCTGTTTAATTGGCATTCAAAGCTAGAACGGTTATGCCTGAAGACTTGCTACAATCACAATATTAAACTTTGGCCAATAATTAACAAAGACACAAACCGAACATTCAAGGAATGCTTTTACTGCTTCTAGGCACTGTTTCTCTGCTGTCTCTAACTATATTTTTAGCTGTAGCTGGCCTGCACTATCCCAGCTGTCTTTTTTCATACGATGTTTCCTTCCACCAACCACTAGGGGAACAGAGACACAGGGGTGCAAATTAATCCATTTTTCAGTCAATTTGTGTTTTGATGCTGGAATAGAAAATAAGATTCAGTAAAGTAAGCATTATTCTAGCTTAGGGTCTCATTAGACCTTAAAATTCCTATTCATATCATCATATGAATTTTTTTCTTAGATGAAAGATCCAAGTTGGTGTGTTTTGGTATCAACCAAAACAAGTTATTCAGGTCTACAGTTAAATTAAACTAACAACTGGAACATTAGCGTTTATAGACACCAAACACAGCACAAACAGATTAGGTGCTTTATAACTTCTTTAATCTTTACTCAACCACTAAGAATTAGGTAGATAGTAAAATTACCTTTAATTTGTAAATCATTAAAAAAAAAAGGACTCAGAAATAGTTCTCAACTTACATATTATTGCATATCATACTAATATGTAGAATATTTATATAAGTAAAATAGTCTATATAAAAACCCTAATTTTTTTATCGCTTAAGCTTTCTGAAAATGTCATATAATTTATTCTTAAAATGATAATTGGTAAATTTTAAAATTAACATTTGACTGAGCATTAATGTCTGACTTAGGAATTGAAATAGCTATTTCCTCTACAAAAAAGAATGAATAAAGATGGTGGAATCTAAATAACAAGAAACTTGTGTCCTCACCAGCTTCTCAATTTCTGACTCAAGATTCTGTATGCAGTCCAGTTTCCTCTTGCGACAGCGCTGTGCAGCAATTCTGTTTTTACTTCTTCTTCGAATATCGTGGATACAATCCAGTTGTTCTGGAGTCAGCTTGTGCATTTTCAACAAGGATTGAAAATCGTTTCGAGAGAGTGAAATTATTCGTTGTGCATTAAATGGCAGCTTTACCTAGAATGTGAAATAAACATTACAAATTGTTGCCGTATTTTGTAGTTATACTTAAATCTAGGAAAAGGATGATATACATCTATGTTTTCCAGAGAACTTCATTTAGACTTAAAAAAAGACCTCCATTCCCAATTTCTATATAATCCCTTATAATAAAGACTGATAATTTAATTGCTATTCCTAGTCTATTTCACAGAGGGTTCAGAAGACAAATAAATTGAAAAGCAGATTTTTTTCAGCAAATCAAACATATTAACTCAAATATTAATGTATTTTAAATGAAAAAAGAATTTGTGATTTTACTAGGGTATGTTAATACCCCACAGATATCCTTAAGCCTCTTTCCAAAGTGTTTTTAATGTGATTTTACCAAACCAAAAAAAAAAAAATCTATTTTATTCTTTGATTTATAATATTGTGTAGCACTGATTCAATACTGGTATAATTACACTAGTAATTTCTAAAGCATTTCAGAAAATTTATTTTTCTATGAGGAAAAAGGTAGTTTTGTGTAACTCATTTTAAAAGCTACAAATTTCACTTGCCAGTGTAGAAATGGTTAGAAAAATCTTATGAATATTTTAAAGTCATTTTTGACATACTAAATTTAGAAAAAGAAGATAACTTTTTTAAAAATAAAATTGTGAGACAGTTTAATTATATAAACTTTCAAAAATGTAAATGAAACACTGGTCAGTTTCTCTGGCAATCTACTTAGTTTGTTTTTCAAGCTTACAGAAATTAGTTATACAAAATGTTTTAAAACTTCTTAAATGTTTTATTTTTAACATTCTTTTCATAGTTCCAAACACTGGATTTATAATGTCATACAAAAATCTATATATATATATAATTCATGCATATATATTACTTCTTAAATTAGATCACCAAGCACCTCCTTCCAAAGCCAAAGGGAAAAAAAAAACCTCTTTCACTCTTTCAAACCTATGTTATCCAAGAGCTATAGAACCAAAGAACATGATAAAGAACTAATAAGCCCTGGAATTATAGTAATATTTTTTTAAAAGCAGCTATAAATGTCTGTACACAGATTAAGCTTTGTATAATTAATACTATACCAGCTACATGTAACTCATACTAAATTAAGACATTCATTAAATTAATAGCTACTGGAAAATAATGAGAAAATTAATGGCTATGAACAACTAACGTAAAGAAAACTGCATCAGAAGCCACATTCCTACAACTAGTCACTGCTAAGTCATTGCTAAGTGATTAGTCCCAGATCTAGAAATCCTTGTGGCAATGAATAAGAGGGAATGTATGTTGTGTTTTTCCAGGAGTTCCCATGTAATAATCACAGAATCATTATTCTTTTTCCTTTTGGGACATAGCATTTGACTTAAACAGTTAAAGAGCAATGTGTGACTCCACTCCAGAGTTAACATAAATACACCTGGCTTGAAATATATGAACACAGAAGCCCTTCAAAATTCATCACACTCTTGGTATTGGTCATGTCTTATAACTAACTGTGTATGGGTTTCCTTCTCCCTCCCTGAGTCTGCTCATATCCCTAGTGGGGCAACAGGAGCTGACACAGAGTAAATCCCAATTAACGGGGGTAAAACAGTAACTTCACCACACATCCATTTTCCCCTCACCTCACATTCTTGTTCTCTGGCTGAACAGGGTTCACTGTCTCCTTCAGTATCTGTCTCAGAGTCGTCTCCCAAGCTAATCACACAAGCATACGGACAAGGTTCCTGCGGGGGTTCTGAAACATAATCATCGTTTCCAATTTCCAAATTGCTTGAACAGCCTTCGGTACTCAGAGTACTTATGAAAGGGCAGTTGACAGAACTTAACGTTGTGAAAGTCCTCTGACCCGGTTCCGGGCTCTCGCTAATCCTGATACCCAACCAGGGACACTCAGACCTCTTCTGCGAGTAGATCTGTTCTGAACCGTCTTTGGCCATGGCAGGGGATAACTGCATTTGGCAAGGAGAGTCCGTGCTGCAAACGTCACTCCAGAAGCCTTTGGCTAGGTGTTCTGCCACTTCCCGTTCCACACTACTCCGATCGCTAGAGGCAAGGCTACTATCTTCCCTGGGGCCAGAGTCAGATTTCAATTGTAAATCTTGACTTTCCCCAAACGTTTTCTCTTCTTGAACATCTGTACCTGACAAGGGCTTTTCTGTTAACACTGTTGTGTTTTGCATACCAGCAAAATTCAAGTCACCATATTGGTCATATGTTTGTAAAAGAGACAGAGAATAGAGCCCAGGAGGGTCTGTCGAAGCAGTGTGGGGGAAAGGAGTCACCTCTGTTTTGTCTGATGGACACTGAGAAGCCGGATCTTTCTTCTTGGGTTCTTCATGTTCCACTGCTAATTTACTTTCTTCACATTTTAAAATCACCTGCAAATCTGCACAGTCCTGGATTCCCCCTAAACATTCATTTTCAGACGTCTCATTTGGCTGCACAGAAGAAGTGTGAACGTCTTTGATGCTGGTTTCCACAGTACGGACTCTGTCAGTTCCAAATGCTTTTTGGAACTTCCTGTATTTGGGGCATAACGATGGCAAGGCCAGAGCAGCATCCTTTTCTAAGCACATGGATTCCCATGTTTGACTGGCACTGTCTTGTAGAGGAGGTGATACTTTTGCATTTCCTTGATACCTACAGAGTTTAAATTGAGGAGTGTGAACATTTTTATTTTCCAATTCCTCCACTTCATCAATTTCTAAATCCCTCTGGTCCAAAAGTGAAAATTTAAGGTCTGTTTTCTGACAGTGTGACGGGAAGCATTTTTTTCTTGGGCATTCTTGCTGGTCTGCAGTGGAGTCCGAAAACTTAAATTTGAGAAACTGAAAGCAGGATTCCTCAATATCATGGACACCTAAAAATTCCACACACTTGCACACTTCATCCACATTGTCCTTACTTAGAATCAGTTTAGCAGTGTAGGCAAACTGAATTAAAGGTTCAAATCCTTTAACTGTCACCTGTTAATATACAAAATAAAAAACAAAATAAAAACAAACGCATTTCTTAAAAGCTGCCTAGTAGACAAATACAAGAAAGTAGAAGGGGAATAGAGAGATGAATTTGTGATAATTATAAAATAGGTATTTTAATTTGGTAAGAAAAACTATTCTTCTAGGAAACGCGAAGCTAAGGGAGTCTGGAAAAGCATGCTTATTTATCATACCCCATTTATTGGGACCACACCTTCTACTTTATAGATTCCGCTCTTAACGACACATGAATTATGGTTTACTCACATGAGGTAAAGACACAAGCATTACCCCAATTTTTCTACATTAGCTGAAATAAATCATCTACAAAATAAAGCAGGATGGACACAACTGGGAACACATATATAGTCAAGTGCCAGGTGTCTATTGCCAGCCCAGCTCCATGCAGTCATTATATTCCAAACGACTGCAACTGCTATAAACTACAAAGCAAAATTTTAAGGATAAAAAACAATATATCTAAAGCACTTAAAGTAGTCCTGATCCATGCTAAATGCACAGTAAATGGTAACTTATCTTTAGCTCATGCCAAAAATTTCTAACAAAATTTTACAGATTCAGATTTAAAAAGTGATCTAAGCGAAGTTCTAAAAATCATGCCTAGAACCGTTTCAGCAAAGACTCACCGACTCTGGGTAATAAAACCCTTAAGCAGAAACTTGTACTTTTACATTGAACCTGCCTCTGCAAAGTGAGGGGCAAATGGAACCTACTAAGTGCAGAGAGGGCCCCATTCTGGATTAAAAGCACCAAATTAATTTTAAAACACTAAATTTCTAAAACAGTGATCAAGATACCATAATTTTTAGTGATCTTAAAAACCTGCTAACCTGTGAGTAGTTAACTTTTGAATGGCTAAAATAAAAAACAGCACCACCACCAAATAATGGTGAGGATGCGGAGAAACTGAATCACTCATACACTGCTGGTGGGAATGAAAAACGAAACAGCTGGTAGTTTCTTATAAAACTAAACAGGCAGCTACCATATGTCCCAGCAACTGCACTCCTGTTCTTTTATCCCAGAGAAATGAAAACCTACATTCATACAAAAACCTATACACAAATGTTCACAGCAACTTTATTTGTAACAGCCAAAAACTGGAATTAGCCTGACTTCCTTCAGTAGGTGAATAGTTGAATAAAAACTGGTACATCCGTACTATGGAATACTACTCAGCAATAAAAAGGAACAAACTATCAACACACAGAACTTTGATGAACCTCAAGGGAATTATGGTAAGTGGAAAAAAGCCAGTCCCAAAAGGTCACATACTGTGTGATTCCATTTATATAACATTTTTGAAATGGTAAACTTTAGAAAATGAAGACACATTAGTGGTTGCCAGGCGTTAGGGATGGAAGGAGGGGGTAAGGGAGAGAGGAGAGAGGGTGGGAAGGAAGTGGGTGTAATTATAAAGGGGCAACACAAGGGATCCTTGGGTGTTGGAACTGCTCAGTATCTTGGCTGTGGTGGGGGATACATGGACCTACACAGGGGATGAAACTGCACAGTACTTCATACACACAAGTCACTACAAGTAAAACCAGGGAAATCTGAGTAAAATGAGTGGAGTGTATCAATGTCAACATCCTGGTTGTGATATTATCCTATGCTTTTGCAAAACGTTACCACTGGAGGAAACTGGGCAAAGTGTACAACAGACTTCTCTGCATTACTTCTTACAAATCCATGTGAATTTACAATTATCTCAATAAAAATTCCCTTAAAGATTTTTTAAAATAACCACAAAAGGTTTTTAAGACAGTGACTTATATAAAAGATATTTTCAATCTATCACTATTATGAAACACTTCAAAATATTTGAAAACGTATGATTTACACTCAAATTAGCATGAATGAATGAATACACACACATATGCACGCATGCATTCATACACCTTTCCTCCCACACCCATGAATCCAACTCCACTCTACTTGGAAAGTCTTACTAAGTAATTTGAAAATATGAACCTTACTAAGTATGTCTCCATTATGATAGGCATTGCTACTTTTTAAAAACAATGACTAGCATATAGTGGGCCTTTCTTGTCATTTTCTTGCTATTGCATTATTTGCTCTAGCCTCTGCCATAGAAATGACAACCTGTTGATTCTTCAAACTGTGGACACAATTTCATGGAAGAATGCATGGCCAGCAATAAGCTAAACTGTAGACTTTGTACCCATTACAGAGCAGCTCACACAGACCTATCAGACACAAAAAGTTCTACATACTTTCTCCAAATTCCTCTTAACTTCTAATTTGTGCCCCAATGCCACAAGGCTCAACGGCTCTTCTACCTGTAATTACTAACTGAATAAAGCAAGCTGTTCTAATAAGAGTCAGAGTAACCAGCACTCCCAGGCCCAGACAGAGGTCTCTTGGAGGCAGGATGTTAACAAGAACCCAAACATTAGGTGCTTGAGTTTCACAACAGGCTGGTAGGAAAAAGATGTGTAAAAACCAGCTCTATAAATGTGACAGAAAATCATCTTTTTCCTACCAATGCATAGACAAAATCTCAAGAGAGAAGAAAAGGGAGAGAAAGAACATTTATGGAACATGAGGGCATGTCTTAGAAAAATGGATGCTTTACAGAACCCTACACCCAGTCGGTTTCCCACCCCAGGAAAAGGTCTAAAGGGAGAGAATGGCACATAGTGTAGCCTCTCCCAGCATGACCTCTCCAAATGTCTATAATCCGCTGGCTCTGACCTGCTTTGGTCATTTTATGAAAAATAACATAACAGTGGATCAAATTATTCAAGTGCTCAATAAACATTGTTAATTAAGTTATTTAATTAAGTTAAATTAGATTAAAATCAGGGTGGCTTCCAGACACATGGACCTCTCTCTCACCTCTTCTGGTAGAGTAATGTTAAGCTCTGCATCTGCCTGGCCCACGATTCTCGAGTGGAAGTAACTGCTGCATGCCGCCAGCACAGATCGGTGGGCTCGGAACCGCTGGCCCTCCACGAGGACAGTGACATCGCACAGCACATCCTTCTTCCGCTGATCGTTGAGGCTGAGC
This sequence comes from Equus quagga, assembly GCF_021613505.1. Taxonomy (NCBI): domain Eukaryota; kingdom Metazoa; phylum Chordata; class Mammalia; order Perissodactyla; family Equidae; genus Equus; species Equus quagga. Next base: position 13,271,589 of record NW_025802777.1, read on the forward strand.
AAGACGTTGGTGCTGTGCACTGAAGATTCATAGGCAAAACCCGCGTTCTCACTCAGAGACATCCTGCGTAACAGATGGTGTGGGGATGTTCAGTGAAAGCATGCTTCTAATCGTCGTCAAACCTGCAAGGACACAGGCAAGATCTTACTTACATAAAATCTTGTTAAAAATGTTTGAAAAACGACAGTGTCAAATGTAAATTAAATACTCATCACTAACACAAAAATGAAAACAAAAGCTTCTAGAGAACCTAGAACATTTATTCAATTTACCTCATTTAAAACAGGTTCTTGATAGCAGTTTTTCTAACTAATTTTAGGAACAAGGTTCTCGAGGGGAAGGAGGGAAGAATTTTTTGAACCAAGGACTTCATGGCTCTCTGAAAGTGAGACATTTCATACTGAGAAAAATACACTTACAATGAGCAAACAGAGGGGGCCAGGAAATTTCTGGGTGGCATCCCAATCCTGTTGCTCTAAGACCTTAAAGGGCATGCGTGTAGTGTGTGTGCGCATGCGCGTGTCTGTGTTTGTGTGTGTAGCTCACTAGAGGTCACACTTTGGGCTTCCCACCATTCTCCATGCCCCATTCCCCAACATCTGAGACCTGGCAGGAGGGTTTGGTGCTTCCTAACAAGAGACACATTCTACAAATTGTAAAGTTCCTCCAACGTAAAGATGGAAATGACTTCTTTGAGACAAAGACTCGAATTTGTCAGGCCAGATCTTAGCAATGAGTCTTTTTATATAACAAGTCTTACTTTACACTACAAAATGTAGGCAACAAGTGCACCCATTTCATCATTAACAACATGGTTTACCACACATAGAAATTCTTGGTTTTCTCAAAAGGTTAAAACATAAGAGGAAGATTTAAAAACGCATATTTTTAAAAAGACATAATAACGCAGAGTAGCCTCCAAACATTTTTTGATCACATACATCTGTGTTTGTCCATTTATCTCAGACAAGTACTACTATTCTCATATACTACATGTTATAAAACACACAGGCTGAAAGTAAAAGGTTAAAAGAGAAGCTCTAATATTTTCTCTGGAGCCCAGGAGCCCATGGCAAGCACCCCCAAGCTGAGTGGCATACCCAACTATAGTGTGGCCATCACGCTGACAGAGGCCGAGGTGCTCCCCGAGGTGTCATCCCTGTGTCTTTCACGTTTGTTCTTCTGACACCGTACTCACTGCCTGAAACACGAAGGTTCCAAATGTTCACTGACTGAATGAGTGTTATGTTTTCAGATTCACTATCCTTCAAACAAAAATGAAAGAATGAGGACTACTAAAGTTCAGACAGCCCAGGCCCAGCCCATGGGTGAATTCCACCTTAAAGACAGACTGTTTCAGTCACAAACACCTGAAATGCACCTACAAACTCAATTCTACTTAGGTGTTTATTTTTAAAGTCCTCAATATAGCCGAAATGTTAAGTTCCTCCGGAGGAGTCAATGGAAAGGAAATCTCCCATTACGTGGTTCAACTCTACCCAAGGTTAAAGCTCCCGAGCTCTCATTTACTGACTCAGCCCACCACGTAAAATCCCAGCAACTTCCAACTATGCACTGGAACCAACTCGACCTTTGGGTTGTGCCCATACGAGACAGGAGTAAATGCCCTTTAGCAAGAGGTCTTCATATTTCAGTTATCAACACAGGAAATTAGTATTAGGAATAGTAGGAAGGAACCATCATTCAAAGAAATTAAAGTCAGCCCTCCATTATCTGTGGTTCCACACCCACAAATTCAACCAATCTCGGAATGAAAATATTCAGGAAAAAAAATTCCAGAAAGTTCCAAAAAGCAAAACTGGAATTTGCCACGTGTTGAGCACTACGCTGACCCCACGCGAATGAAGTGACGCGCAGGCACACCCTGCCGTAGCCTCCTGCCATTTTGCTGACCCTGTCTCTCTCCAGCACTCACTATTTGAGCACTGTTCACCTCGTCTCGTTCATTCACTACGTGTGTTGTGTACGCTCTTTGCTTCTGTGAAAAAATGGCTCCTAAAAAGCAATGAGGTGGTCAAAGCAATCCCTCAAAGGCTAAGAGGAGGCATAAAACGCTATCTCTTGACTAAGAAATAAAAATCTTAAACCTTTTGAAAAAAGGCATCTCGCTTGCCAAAGCGGGCCATAATATCGGGAAGAACGAATCGAGCATTCACATAATAAAGCAGAAAGAGGCTGAAATTTGTGGAAGCGTTAGTGCTGCTGCTACAATAGCAAAAATGGTCTCTCTGCTTTGTGACGGAGGGCTTGAAAAGACTGAGGCCACGTCACAGAAGCATGCCCCTGCTGATGGCAAAATTATGAGTGAAAAGCACTTAGCCTCCATGAGCACTACTGTGAGGGGGCTGCACAGAGCGGGAGAAAGGAGTGTAAGGCTAGTCAGGGACGGCTGTCCAGCGGTGTAAGGCACCACCGCCTCAAGAACTTAAAGACCACGGGAGAAGCAGCATCAGCGTTCCCAGAAGAGCTCGAGAAACTCATAGAAGAGAAAGGCCTCGTTTACTGAACAGTCTCCAGGCCCTCGGGAACAAACAAAAATTGCCTGCCCGTGTTCCAGCAACACGACATGAGGGCTTGGGTAATGGCCATCCTGTTCTCGGAATGGTCCCACCAGTGCTTCATCCCTGAAGGGAAGGAATACATGAAGCGAACAGGCTGCCATTCAAGGTTCTCCTCTGAACTGACAACACTCTCGGCCATCCCCTATCTCTCTGCTCGTCCGAGGAGAACAAGGAAGTGATGTTCCTGCCTCCTAACACTACATCACTGCTGCAGCCACTTGATCAAGGCACCATCAAGGGCATTAAGACGACTTACACTCGCCTCACCTTCAGGAGGATTCGTGCTGCGCTTGATGCCAGCTCTGACTGCAGCATCATGGATTTATGGAAGAGCTCCACGGCTGCAGATGCAATTGTGCTTATTACACAGGCTGCAGATGCCCTAAAGCCTCAGACAGCCAATGCATGTTGGAAGCCGTTAAGGAGTGAGGTAGTCAATGACTTCAGGGGCTTCCCCACTATTGATGCAGAAGTTGAGAACATCTTGAATGTCGCAAGGGAAGCTGGTCGGGAAGGCCTCTCTGACATAATCAAGGATGACACTGAGGAACGCCAGAAGAGCACAGAGAAACTCTTACCAACAAGGAACTCAAAGACCTGCTGAAATCCTCTACAGATGATGACGACGATGCGGAAGATTTAGAGGAAGCAGAGCCATCAATATGGAGACTTGAAAAGTTTGGAGCAGTTTTTCAGTTGGCTCAAGTGTTAAAGGATACAATCCTCGAGCATGATGCTTTGATGGCATGAAGCCTCCCTGTCACCGAGGGATAACAACATGCCTACAACCACTGCAAGATTTGTTTGATGATGCAAAGAAAAAGAAACAGCTTCCCATGACAATGTCTCTAACTAAAGCATCTGCAGTTGTGAAGCCTTGACCTTCAATGGTTGAAGACCCTCTGACCTCAACCTCCACAGATCCTGATGTTAGTATTATTACGCCTCCTCCAAAGCGTCAATGTCTGCAATCAGAACCTGGCTCTTCCGACGTAGATGGTCTGTCTGACATCCTGACAGAAGGTTCAAGTTAGCCTGACATCTCACCACTTACCTACAGTGCCACATCTCGTTGCCCCATCACGTTGGCACTCTAAGAACCGGACAGCAATCATCATCACCATACGAGGGTTTTCAAGAGAAAGAACCAAGGTTTTGGTGAGTGTCAACACAGTGTGAGAGTGTGAGAGTGTGTGTGTGTGAGTGTGAGTGTGAGAGAGAGTGAGAGAGAGAGAGAATTTATACTATTTAGAATTATATTTTCTATATGTACTTTTATTTTAAACATTCTGTGTTTTATTCTCTGTATTTCTCTTTCAGGTCAATAAAGGAAAACAATCACTAACTGTTGTTGCTGACACATACTATGTAGTCAGGCCTACTACCGTACTGAACAACACAGACTTTTTTTGGTCATTGTTCTCTAAACAATACAGTGTAACAACTATTTACGCAGCATTTACATTGTACTAGGTATTATAAGCAATCTAGAAATGATTTAAAGCATACAGTAGGATGTGCTAGGTTATATGCAAATACTACACCATTTTATACAGGGAACTTGAGCATCCGAGGATTTTGGTATCCACGGGGATCCTGGAACCAATCCCCCACACATACTGAGGGACAACAGTATGTACCTTGCACGTGTGGTACCACACAGACCACTGCCCTCCACTTTCTCTAACACTGTACACCCTCCCAAGTCACACTGGACTCAACAGCTGACCACCTGCCTTACTATGTCCCTGCACCCAAGACCCCAGCCTCCTTATTCTTTCCTGGCCCTCTGCCCTGTAAACCCTTAAAACGATACTCATCTTACTTTTACATCTCCTCATTCTGCTAAACACAGCACAGCCAGGACAAACTGTAAAAGCATGCAGACTGGCATGACTATAAATTAATGGTGTGCAGTCTCAGGGTCTCAGCACCATTTATCAATTATGTTGTATGGCCTTGTATCTCGTCCTCCACAACAGCCTTCCAAGTCACCACTTTTCTCCTCAGTCAGCGTCTCTCCCAGTAGACCACCATAACTGGGATCCAATCGCAGAAAGTATGCCCCTCCCACCACCTCCAAAGGTTCCCTCTCCTGTTGAAACCAATCCATTAATATCTGCTCCTGATCTTATCCCATCCTTGCATCTCTGCAATGTAGCACCTTCTCTTAACACCCTCTCACTTCTGTCCAATCGTTCTCTATATGCTGGCTTCTTCCCATAGGCTTTGTTCATAAATGTTTAAGTCTCTCCAGAAACTGTCCTAAAGATACTAACTATTAACAGCAAACCCTCACTAAGCTCTAACTCTGCCCCAGGCATTGAGCTGAGTACAGACACAGCTCATCTCACTTACTCCTCACAGTGATCCTATGACATGAATGCTCTTAGATCATTCCAACTCTACAGATGAGGGAACTGAGGCACAGTAAGAAATACCTCAGCCAAGTTCAAAAGACCAATAAGACAGAGAAGGGGGATGTGTACCAAGCATTTATCTACCCCTTATTCTGTCCCCAGTCTGTATTTGGTGAATGCACAGAATGGAGACTCACTGCAGTAACGTGGGACCAGGTATTACTAAAAGGTTACGCACGAGAATAAGGAAATGGGCCTCACAGAGGCCAAGAACAAATGAACTGAACCTCAACATCAGAAAGAGGACTCTGGACTCTTCAACACTCGAACCTAAAGGCTCTGTGGATCCCAAGGGGCCTACAGGAAAAACAATTCCCAGGGGCCGCTCCGTGGCCGAGTGGTTAAGTTCGCACGCTCTGCTTCGGCAGTCCGGGTTTCGCTGGTTCCAATCCTGGGCATGGACATGGCACCGCACATTGAGCCACGCTGAGGCAGCATCCCACGTGCCACAACTAGAAGGACCCACAACTAAAAATACACAAAATACACAACTATGTAGGGGGCTTCGGGAGAAAAAGAAAAAATAAAATCTTTAAAAAAACAAAAACAAAAAAACAATTCTGAAACCTTCACTCTAGAGCTGCCGTTAGCCCACATACTCGCCCATGTGGCCTGCTGCCACCAGCTGGCTCACTACTCACCTCAGATTCCAGAGAGAGATTTGTTCTTGGCACAACCTCTCTGTTTAACTAGTTTTGAATGACAGATCACCTCATAGGTTCACAGTCAGCTTACAGATTTGCTATAAGATATAAGACACAGATTTGGGTGATATGTCAACCCCGAGTCCCATCAGCTACAACTGAGAGAAGCTAGAGAATCAGGAAGCAAATCAAACAGGCACCCGAGGACCCCTCTAGAAGGGTCAGTCTCCCTTAAAGTGGACTGAGCACACACGCACCATGACTGATCTTGCTCCCACTAGAAACTTGGGACTCATCCTTGACATCTCCCACATTCAGCCCCTGTATCCAATCTCTTACCGAAAACTGGTACCTCTGCCTCTTAACACTGAGCCCACTTCTTGCCATCTGCACACAATTTTAGTCTGGGCCACCACTGGCTCTTGTCTAGACAAATGCTGTTCAGCCTTTTGCAATGGCTTACAAGCTCACACAAGTAGAAATATTTTCGTTGTTAGCGTTGAGTTGATTCTGACTCCCAGCAACCCTATGGACAGCAGAGCAGGACCCTGCCTTGTCTTTTTGCACCATCCTTTCACTTTCCAGCACTGTATCAGGTAACGCTGCACTGCTACTCCTACGGTTTTCATGGCCAATTTTTCAGCAGTGCGCGGCCAGGTCCTTCTTCCTAGTCTGTCTTAGCCTGGAAGCTCTGCTGAACCTGTCCACCATCGGTGACCCTGCTGGTATTTGAAATACCAGTGGCACAGCTTTCAGCATCACAGCAACGTGCAGCCACCACAGTATGACAACTGACAGACGGTGCTGTGGTTCCCTCACCAGGAAGCAAACCCAGGCTGTGGCAGTGAGAGCACCAAATCTGAACCACTAGACTACCATACAAATACAGTTATATAAAATAAAAATGCAACAAAGTTTCACATATCAACATTTTATCCTTATTAGTGCAAAGTACTCTAATTTCTGCTCTGTTCTATTAAAAAAAAATCCAGTTGTGATCCACTCAATTTCAAAAACCACTAAAGGATCATTATGTTACACACGGAAAACACAAGCCCAGTGGCTAACAGTACAGAGTCTAGAACCATACACTGTCTGGGTTCAAACCCCAGCTCTGCCACTTATTAGCTACATGACCTTGGGCAAGCTGCCTAACTTCACTGGGTCTTGGTTTCCTCACCTGTAAAAGAGTGATAACAATAGCCCCTCACTGGGTTGTCCTGAGGTTTACATGAGACTCGGGTAAAGGGTTTAGCATAGTGTCTGGCCCATAGCAAACAAATAATAAATACTAGTTGCTATTAATGACTTTAATAACAAAAGCCTCATCCCTTTCCAGTCCCTTGATCTCCTCCAGTTTATTCTCCCACATCAGTGATGTCTTTCTCCCTTGCTGAAAACCCTACGATGTCTTCCAAATTTCTAATGATCACTTCTAAATCCTAAACACGTCATCCAGACCTGTGTGGTTGGGAGTTTTCTATCTATTAATTCAACCTATCTCAAGCCTTTGTCTCCCTCGCTTGCTATTCTCCAGCCTCACCATCCTTCTCTCCCGCCCCACAGGCACCAAGCTCCTTCTGACCTTAGGGTCCTTGCACAAGCTGTGCCCACTCCCTGGACTGCTCCTACGCTTTAGCTGACTAACTCCTCACCTTTTAGGTCTCAGCTTAAATGTCAAACCTTGTCTGACTTGTTTCCTGCCATAACTCAAGCATATAACAGAGTACCCAGCCCAATGAAGGCACTTGCTTCTGAATGAATGACTTGGCATTTTTAGTAAAAACCAAATCCAAAACCCAGATTATCTACATCTTTTTCCAAACACAGCACGGTCAGCTATTCAACTATGTATATACGGGAACAATGCCACTGAGCCAAGCACTTATAAAAAAGTCCTTGGATAGTTTTTCCAGAGTCAGGAGGAACGAAAGGGAGCCCCAGCTCTGAGAGCTAGAAACATATCTGCAAGACAACTGGCAACCATAAACACAGCCAACACAATGGACTTGTACGAATGAGGACACCTCAACCGTGGCCTCATTAGCATGGAGCAGTACAGAAGGTTACCCTGAAAATCAATTTTCCTAATTCTGAAAACCATCTAAATGGTCAGTAATCCATTTTTACCCAATAAGGTAACTAAGTAATAACAACCAGATTAAGAATGGCACACATCATTCTAATATGTCAGTCACCTTCTAACACTTCTCAAACCTAAAAAGTAAGATATAACACCCTCAAGGAACTTTTCAGACCTAAAATTCTGTTAATTTATTAACACCAAAGATAGATTCCTATGTTATACCTGAATTTCTCTATATTCTTGGAAATATATACTATTGTTATAATTCAAAATAAAGTCTGCTGACCTTAGCAAATTGCTGATTCATTCAGTAATGCTGATAAAGGATGAACAGGCATTTTTGAAGCTTCCTGCACCCACCTCAATTTGGAAATAACTTCTGCTCTCTGCTCAATATACACAATTTAAGATTTAATAAAGTTACCACTTGATGTTTTTTGCTTTCAACATGATAAAATAAAACAAGATGCTGTGGCTTTATCACATTTAATAACTTTAAGGATAATTCACTTTTAAAAACCTAAGGTGAATATCTGATCATGGAGCCAGGGCTACAATGCTTCCTGACAGAAATTCAGAAGATAACTGTGTATGAGGATGAAGTTCCACGTGTGAAAAAGAGCTGGAATTTTATTTACCTCAAATCTCATAGGACTTTGTTGTTTTTTAATTCTCAATGTAGAAGGGCATACAAAATAATCTAACATCAAGGATTCATATAAAAGAAAAAGACTATCATTCAAACATTCTTTTTCTTCATGGAGCAATGATGTATATTCTTTCTACAAGTGCTCAACTGTGCCATACAATAGACTAGGTGTCATGAAAACACAAAAGACAGTCCCTACATTCAAGAAGAACATAACCTAGATATGTTCAAAATGACAATGATGCCTTAGGGTGAAAGAGATGACAATGATCATTATAACCAATTTACACAAGAATGTGGACATTTCTAAAGCTATTTATTTGCAGTAAGTCTTCAAACAACTACTTTCTGGTCAATTCTCATCTAACCATAATATGCAATTAGTGAGAACATTTATTTCCAAAATAGTCCTGCTGGCCAAGGGTTTGTGTGTAGCTGGGCATAAGTGATTAGTGACCTTGGGCATCAGAAATGGTGCAAGAGGCAACTGTCTTGGCCTTTATATAAAAGCAGTGCCCTTGATGTGCAAGCCGGTCGAATTCCTTAGAACCTGCCTTCCCCTTCTTTCTAGTGGTCATTTGGAATTTTCACCTTTTCCTCCCTACTGCTTCTGCCTACCACCCCTCCACTGCCCTGCCAATTACTTTTGCCTCACTCAATTTCAGGGCAGGGTCTTCAACGGCTCAGAAGACAGGCAAATTCCTCTTACCACGCCATCCTTCGTGGCTCCCCCCTCAGCTTAAAAAATGGGCAAAAGATCTGAACAGACATTTTTCCAAAGAAGATATACAGATGGCCAACAGGCACATGAAAAGCTGTTCAACTTCATTAATTATTAGGAAAATGCAAATCAAAACTGCAATGAGATACCACCTCAAACCATTCAGAACGGCTATAATTAATAAGAAAAGAGGGGCCGGCCCCGTGGCCGAGTGGTTAAGTTCGCATACTCCGTTTCAGCGTCCCAGGGTTTCGCTGGTTTGGATCCTGGGGGCAGACATGGCACTGCTCGTCAGGCCACGCTGAGGCGGTGTCCCACATGCCACAACTAGAGGGACCCACAACTAAAATATACAACTATGTACTGGGAGGGTTTGGGGAGAAAAAACAGAAAAAAAAAAAGATTGGCAACAGTTGTTAGCTCAGGTGCCAATCTTAAAAAAAAAAAACAAGAGAAGAAATAAGTGTTGAAGACAATGCGGAGAAAAGGGAACTCTCATACACTGCTGGTGGGAATGTAAACTGGTGCAGGCACTATGGAAAACAATATGGAGATTCCTCAAAAACTTAAGAATAGATCTACCATATGATCCAGCTATTCCACTGCTGGGTATTTGTCCAAAGAATATGAACACACAAATGTGTAAAGATACATGCACCCCTATGTTCACTGCAGTATTATTCACAATAGCCAAGACTTGGAAACAACCTAAGTGCCCATCAGCGAACAAATGGATAAAGAAGATATGGTATATATACACACTGGAAAACTACTCAGCTATAAAAAAAAAAAAAAAAGATGAAATCTTGCCATTTGTAACAACATGGATGGACCTTGAGGGCATTACGCTAAGCAATATGAGTCAGACAGAGAAAGTCAAATACCATATGATTTCACTCATAAGTAAAAGATAAAAACATGACCACCAAACAAACACATAGAGACAGAGATTAGAAGGGTGGTTACCAGCTGGGGGTGGGAGGCCGGGCAAAAATGGTGTCAGGTCACATGTATGGTGATGGATAGTAATTAGTCTTTGGGTGGTGAACATGATGTAGTCTACACAGAAATTGAAATATAATGATGTACACCTTAAATTTATATAATGTTATAAACCAATGCTATTTCAATTAAAAAAAAATTAAAAATACCCTAAGCCAGTTCCTATTACAATATACCCAAGATACCCAGAGTTTGAGTGTTGTAAATTTAGATGAACCTTATTTTCTATTTTTCAACTGTATGACAAAGACCCAACAGTACCACGTCTGTATACCTTTAGTTGTTTGTCTTTCTTTTAACAGCACATAAACACAAAAATTTTTTTTAATTTAAAATAGAGATGCCCACAGGAAAGAATCTTTTTAAAAACATGGCTTTTCTTATTACTATTCCCAATTTTGAAAGAACCTTAATGTCAAAAGTCTGTGGGAATTGAAATCAAAGATGACAATTTAAGTCAGCATTCTTCCCAATGTTCTAAGACCTGACTCACCTGCCAGGACAAACAGCTCAGTGACCAAGATTTGCTATTTTCTTTAACATTTTGCAAGTGCTAAACATGCTTGTTTAACATTGTATCTGATAATCACATTTTCTAAATCCATTTCTCTCAGTCTTACGTAAAAACCTTAAGTATGATTGGTTAAGGTACACGGATGAATATATCAAAAAAAAGGTGAATGAAAATGGAAAACAAAACAAAAGTTTGAATTAAAGTAAGGAGCAGAAGGGCTTACAGCACCATCCAAAATGATGACACTGTTTTTTAAGGACTTTTATAATGAAATACGGGAAAATGACCCGGCAATTTATGTTAAAACTACGTAACTAAAGATGCCATAGCTTTTTTAAAATGGGGAGGAGGGCAAGTGATCACTACAATTTTTGCAGCTCATGATTATTACAACATTATGCAAGGTTCCATACAAGGAAAATTGGATTTTTTTCCATTTATTTTTCCTAATATTAAAAATTATATATTTAAATCATGGATCTTTTGTTATATTTACTTGGTCTAATCACATACCTGAAATTATGAAGCTAAAGTTACACTTAGAGGGAGAAGTCGGAATGGTGAGAGAAGTTTGAAGAATTTGTTTACAAGATTCACCTACTAAGAGATCAGAAACAAGAGGTCTTTTACTTCCCAAGTCAACAAATTCAACTTGACAATTCTGGGTAATAAGCTTAAAATAGCTTGGAAGGGAATAGAAGAAGAAAGAAGAGAAGGAACATAGGAAAACCAAGCTCCAGAACCAAAATAAGAATAACAGATTCAACTGTTACACCTTCTTACTACAAAGAATTTAAGACACAATGAAGTCTTTTATTTGCTTAACATATTTGGCAGCTATTTGATCCTTAATGGGATCATTTTATCTCAATGGAATATCTGACTACATTATGAAAATATGAACCAGCAACTAGGATTGACCCATGCCAATAAAAATAATTTACTAAATGCATTTTTGATCATGCACTTGTCAGTCACTATTTTATTTATCAACTGTGAGGTATGATTTACGTAGAACAAACTGCACTATTTCAAGTGCACAATTCAATGAGTTTTGACACTTGTAAATGAGCATGAACCCACTACCACAATCAACATAGGGAAATTTCCATCACTGCTCAAAATTCCACATGCCCCTTTGAGGTCTCTCCTTCCTTCCCTGTTCCCCTGGCTCCAGGTAACCAAAGATTTGCTTTATGTTAACGTAGATTAGCGTGCATTTTCTTTAATTTTCATATAAGTGGAATGACACATTATGTACTCTAGCTTCAGGTTTCTTTCACTCAGCTTAATGACAATCATAGTGCGTACATCAGATGTTTGGTTTTTTAGTTGCTGAATAATGTTCCATTATATGGAATCACCATCTGTCTATCCATTTAATTGTTGATGGACTATTGTAAGAAAGATGGGCAACTGCATTGTTTCCAGTTTGGGATTATTGTAATAAAGCTTCAGTGAACATCTGTGTGGATATATACTTCATTTCTCTTGGGTAAACAAATACCTACGAGTGGAAGAGCTGAGTGATCCGATAGGTTTATGTGCAACTTCTTAGAAATTGCTACAGTTTTCCAAAGCAATTGCATCATTTTACACTGGTACCAGCAGGGTATGACAATTCCAGGTGCTCCACTCTCACCAACCCTTGGGATTACTGTCAGTCTTTTTAATCTGAGCTACCCTAATAAATGTACAGTGGGATCTCACTGTGGTTTTAATTTGCATTTCCTGATGGCTAATGATGTTGAACATCTTTATATGTGCTTATTGGCCACTTGTATATCTTCTTTTGTACATGTCTGTTCAATTCTTCTGCCCATTTTTAACTGGGCTGCTTTCTTATTATTGACGTCTAAGAGCCAGTAGAATTTTGATTAGGATTACAATGAATATATCAATTTGGGGAGAATCAACATCTAACAAATTGAGTGTTCTGATGCATGAACATGGCATATCTCCCTGTTTACGTAGGTCTTCTTTAATTTCTCTCTGCATTATTCTCAAGTTTTTAGTAAAGAGGTCTTAAATATTTTCTTTTAAATTTATGTCTAAGTATTTTTTTGTAGTTGCTATAAATGGGCTTATTTGTTAAATTTCATTTTCTGGTTTTCTGCTGCTACCCTGTAAACACAAAATTGATTTTGTTAATATTTACCTTGAATTCTACAATCTTACTTAATTCACTTACTAGTTCTGATAGTTGCTTTGTAGATTCCTTAGGATTTTCTATGTACACAATCATGTCATCTGCAAATAGAGACAGTTTTACTCTTTCCCACCTTTATGCTTATTTCTTTCTTCCCTTATTGCAACAACTGAATAGTGAGAGTGGTGAGAGAGAGCATCCTTATCTTTTTCCCTTATAAGGAAGATGGTCAATATTTCACCTTTAAATATGATGTTAAGTGTAGGTTTTCTAAGATGAGCAACCGATGGGCAGAAAGGGAAGTACAGTAGTTATTATCCCAGTTAACTTAGGGCTCCCATAAGAAACTCAGAGGGAAAAAAAAATGCAGAGTGAAAATTCCCTCAGAGTGAAATTCTCAAACTCACTCAGCCTTCTTCAAGGGTACTCTCATTCCTACACCACTTTCTAAGTATTCACCCCAGACATCCCTAAGATCCCACAGTCAGGGGTGGAGATGAGAAGGACAGAGAGAGTGGTGATCAGGGAGCACACCTACGACTAAAAGACTCTCAGAACCTCACAAACATAGCAGCTGGCTGCTCTAGAGAGCACTAGGGGTGGAGAGTACAGAATCGTGTTTTATAGCTTGATGACAACCCTGGCAGTTGAACAATTTTTTAACAATTTCCCCCCTTTTTTTTTGGTAAAGTAGAGACAAAAGTAGTACTTTGTGTGGATCAAATGAAATGATATACATAATGTTCTTAGGACAGTGCCTGGTACCTAATAAGGACCAAAAATGGTTAGCCATTATTTGAATTTGATGCTAGACATGTTTTTTGAGGGGCACAGGGCGACACTGAAACTAGCAAAAGAGGTGCAATAGTACACACTTAGCTTTCCAGGCCCAATATTGACAGAGGTATAACATGAGCACTGTTAACTGGTTTTCAACTTTCAGAATAGACAAATAATAGGAGATTTAATTATGGTTTTAGAACAGAACGTAAATATTATTAACCTTGACAAAACAGAAGTAAAACTGCCAGGCTAGGAGATGAAATCAGAAGTGAAAGAAAAAGGATTTCCATATGACTTACAATGTGCAGAGTCTAAATATACTGCCTTAATGAGACCAAATGTTAAAAAAAAAAAAAAAAAATTTGCAGTTTTAGAGGTGATCAAGAACAGAAATGGAAGAATATAATTATAAATATACGTGAGGGGATTGTAGAAGCAAACAAAATCAACATCCATGGTAACAGGAAGTCAACAGATAACATCCTAGGTTAAACTGAGGGATAAACATCTTAGAGACACAGAGGTAACCACCAATGAAATTAAATAGTAGAAATAGGTAAAGATAATATTCATTATCTATGAAGCAGAATTAGGGGGTGGGTGGGGCGCAATAGATGAGGTTGCTCTATGATAAATCTCCGCTTTCTTTAAAACCAACATGTATTACTTCGACTAAAAATGTAAACTTAAAAGAAGTTTAAACAGATAGCAAATGAAAATATAGTAAAATTCAGTTAAGTCTAAATTGTTGATGACTTGGTTGTGAGTCTTAACACAACTTTCTAAAGATTCTTCAAATAGAAAACGAACTTGATGAAGAGAAAGATCAACCATTAACTAAACTCTTCAATTACTCTGACAAAACTTGGACATGGGGATTTTGACAAAACTTGGAGATGAAGAGGGTAGAATAAGTATAGTAAAATTTCTTCTGTTTCAGAACAACGCTCTATATACTGTTTAATATTTTATATTGACAGTGATACCAATTCAAACAGATTCTTTAAAAAGTTAGGGGTATCTTCTAGAGAAACGAACCGCTGAACTGTCAAACCACTAGAGCACTGGTTCTCTGACTTACAAAATCTGAGGAAATCTATTGTACTTTCACCAAGAAAACCACTCACCAAATAAAATTTTGCACTCACTTTTAGCAGAAGTGATGAACTAAACCATGAGCTAATTCTTTGAGAAGACCAGTAAAATTGATAAACTTCTGTAAAGTCTCTCCAAGAAAAATGAGAAAAAAATGAATATACAGTATTCCTTTTATCATACAAAACATATTATAATGGCTCTTCTCTTAAAATTTCTTGATCCTCCTCATGCTCTTCTGTCTACAGTAAAATTCTCTGCTCCCTTTTACAGTATAACTCCCAAAAAGAGCCATTTAAATTGACACCACCTCCACTTTCCTCTCCTCTCAATTTCCTTTTGAGCCCTCTAAAATCAGGCCTTCTTGAGGATCAATGGCCTCCACATTGCCAAATGTCAAAATTTCAGTCTGTTTACACAGCATCTCAGCAACTTTCAACAGGCTGATCATTCGTTCCCTGAAACCCTTTCTTCCCTTGGCTTCCAGGATACCACAATCCTCTGATTTTCCACCTTACTGGCAGCCACTTGCGAATTTTCTTCGGTGATCCCCTCTTCCAAATATCTAAATGCTGAAGAGCCCGGGGCTTAGTCCTCAGATCTCTCTTCTTTGCACACATTCTGGAGGTGAACTCATCAAGACTCATAGTGAGAGCAGGATCACTCATGGACTTGCTGTACGCTCATCGTTGTATTTGGTCTAATCTCAACTACTCTCCTGAACTTTATACTCATGTGTCCAACTGCACACTCAAATTACTACTTGTATGTCTAACAGCCGCCTCACATT
Source organism: Equus quagga (assembly GCF_021613505.1). NCBI lineage: Eukaryota > Metazoa > Chordata > Mammalia > Perissodactyla > Equidae > Equus > Equus quagga. The sequence continues at coordinate 13,287,024 of NW_025802777.1, forward strand.
TAACATGTCCAGAAAGCTTGGTTCCCCCACCTCTAGTTAGGATATAAATCAAAATATTAACAATGGTTATATCTAGGTAATTTTTGTTTCTGCATTCAAAGTCTTAACCATAAACACGTATTACTTTATAATCAGAAAAATGTTAAAACAGACAACTATAAACAAAAAAGCGTGCCTTCATTAAAAAAGCAGTTCATATTTATTTTGATTGTCTTGAAGCCTTGCAAGGAATGTCAATTACTCCCCCCCGCCCCCCCCCCCTTTATAAGGAATACTTCCTCCAGTCATCAGCGGGTATTGGTTTGTCACTATGTGGAAAATTCATAGGCAACTCTAAAACATAGCCTCCACTGATATCTTCACAGCCAAATGAAAGGATAAATTAAATCGAATAGAAACCTAAAATAAAATGATGATCTGATGTGGAAAAAGAGAACCTTGTTACAGGAAAACAAGGGGGAAAGACCCATCCAGGCAGGTCTAGCCAGTCAAACAAGGGCAAAAGTGCATCCATTAAGACTTAAGTAGGTCGTTCCTGCCCTACTGTTCTCACAAAGCTGTTTGAAAAGGATAAAGTGCTGAGGAAATACACAGAATTAAGAAATGCAAAAGGAATCAATTTTAGGTTATTTTTACACTACCATCAGAATAATACTGGAAAGAACAGGAGTACTAGAATATACTTAAGGCTTTGCTGATATTACCAACTATGTGATCTTCTATAAGATACGTGACTTCATGCTTCAGCTTCCCCATAAGGAACTTACTTACTCCAAGGATTGAATGGTTTGGTGCATTTAATAGCACAGGGCTTGGCACAAGATCATTAATATTTTATCATTATTATTATTATATCTGCCATTATTATGCAAGTGACCAATAGAAAACTGCATTCTAAAAGATTCTACAAACTCAAGAATTAAGCTACAAAATGCAGATACCCAAACCTTTAAGGATAAAAATTCAATAAGCCTAATAAAGACCTCAACAAGGTAAAAAGAAAATATTAAAACTTTACAAGTCTGTTCAAGGTAATTGCTAACTTCACAGAACTAAAGCATTTCTAATTAAAAGAGCACATTCATCCAGTATGACCCATTTCCCCACTTCTGTTACAGATGAATAACTGAAGCCCAGAGAGCGTCAGTAACTTAAGGGTTGAAAAGGTCTTCTACTCCCAGCTCCAAATACTACATTTAAATTCATGTTACATGACCTAAGTGTAGCGTGTGTGTGTGTGTGTGTGTGTGTGTGTGTGTGTGTGTGTGTGTGTGAGAAGACGGATGGAAGAACCAGGAATAGAGGGAAATGTCTTAGGATTCTGTGTGTGTGATGAGAATAATGTTAGACAAACAGATTTACAGGGCACTTAAGGAACAACACATTTTTCCTTATTACTCAATATTTGGTTAACTAATTTCTGATTAACACTTCTTGGATTGCGTACCAATCTCATATTAAAAGGAATGTGACACTAAACTATGATGAACTTAAATCAAAGTCTACAGCTATATCCAACTACGTATGGAAAACTCAAGGACAGAATGCTGGAGATATTTCACTAAAAGTTACTTTCAATACAGAGTATTAAGTGTCCACAACGTACATTCATAATGAAATAAAGAGTCCCCAAATGTCATTTTGTTTTCAAACTGTAAAGATTATAACCATGATCCAAATTATTTATTTCAGATTGCCTAGAGAAAGGAGAAACCCTAAAACTAGACCAAGGTCAGAATGACTTTTTGTAGGTCTAAGAGTTGACACATAGTACCCAAAGTAATTGAAAAAACAAGACAGAACGTGAACAAAAGTACTCTTCAAATTCCCAAGCATTCCTTAAACACCATTTCACTCCAACTCATAATAAATGAGTCAAAAAAAAAGATTAAGAGTAAAAAAAAAAGTTAAGTAACAATTTTAATTAAATAAGGCAGGAGTTGCAGTGGAGAAACTGTATGAATCAGATTTGAAACTTTTTAATTTAAGTAGAGGTACTACATTGAAATGCTTTATTTCAAAATAAACTAATCCACTAATCCCTGACAGCCACCACAGTGCCATGGTATCTCAATATACACAGCGAAAACTAGATGTTTAAATCCATTTCTTGTTATTTATGTTATCTTGGGAGTCAAAATTACTCTCTCTAAAATGGGGATTTCCAACCTGTAGATGTTTCACCTGAGCCCTCAATAGATACTTTCTCTAACACATTCTAATCACGAGATTTAGTCAAATAAGTAATCACTTCAGGCCTGTAAAAAAACCAAAATATTTCTCAGTTCAAATATTATTTGAAGAATACCTGAGTAGGTAAATACTATTGCTTTTCATCTGGGACAAAAATTATTTTGGCAGTATTATAAGTCTTTCTAAATTCTACCCAAAAAAGTAGTATCATTTCAGAAGCCTACCCTAACCATTTATCACAGCCTACTAGCTATCCTCAAATAGAAAAAACTATTAGCAATTAATTTCTGTTTTGTGAATTTACAACACTCAGTGTTTATGTATTTACATTATTTGTTTGCCTTTCACATAATATACAAAGTACCAAAACCTGGGATTGAAAAGGAACAAGAATAAAATATAAAAGTCCTTTGACCACATCAAAGTGCTCTAAAAAGTTTGAGTGCTACAAGAATGCTGTACAAACTTAAAGTCTGAACAGAATGGCAAATAAGCTAACCACAAGACAGCTTTCCCTCCTAGGAGGGGAATGAGTGGAGAGAGAGGGAGCAACGTTCCTGTTTGTATCCCTGATTGAAGAGTTTGGTTCCAAAGAATCCTGGCCCACCCAGTCAATGAATCAACCATTCTTACTCAAGCCAGGCTGGCCTCACCACTCAGTGAGAGCCCCAGATATCACAGGTGTGCAGATTAAGAGGGAGAGGTCCTCTTGGTACAGATACGATCAAAAGCCACAAGATATAACTATATATTTTTCTTTCCCTGCAAGTATTAATAGAATGACAGAGAACTTTAGAACTTTTGAGTACTAAAGAAATACATTCCTTTGATATGTAATTTTTTGGTAGAATGGGCATTTTCAATTTTTAAATAATTTTTAAATAAAATATTTATTTGATCTGTTTGTAAAAGTAATACTTGATCACAGTAGGAAATAAGATGAAACAAAAGGAAAACATGTCACCTAAAATTCCAAATCCAGAGACAACTACATTTTCTTTTTCTACTCAGAAGTATGTGTCTTTGTGTAGCAGTGGTAAAAGTAGTAGGCAAGAATAACACTGTTGACTCCCCAGTATCATTCATCCCCTCATTTTCTAATCAAACCCAGACTGTGCTCACAAATCTATTCTCTGTGTAAGGCCACATGTCTCTGGGGAAGCAGACCCCAGTCCCAACCCAAGATGAATTACAGTCCACTTAAGCCAATCACAGGGGTCCAGTTTCCCTTGACATTGACTGATTTAGGCGTGGGCTTGTGTTCAATGTTGGCCCATGAAAAGAAAGGAGAGGGACGGCGTGGCATCTACTGAGTCTTTTGGGAAAGGTTTTTCTCACTGATAAAGAGACATCCCAGGAAAAAATAAGTCTCTCTTCTTCCAAGAAACATAGTCATATCTACTTGTGACACTTGAACTTGTGGCAGCCATCTTGCAACCATAATAGGAACTAACCAAGGATAAAATAAAGATGAGCCTGCATCTTCAACCTTTTCCCACTGACCTTATTCTTAAATACACACATACAAATATACAACCTTCCTAACCCTACCTACCCCTACTGAAATCTCTCTACTCTTTACTGCTAAGCTTCTCAAGAAGTTATCAAAACAAGCTGTTTCCTCCACTAAACTATGCATTCATCATTGATATTCCTAAGACTTTCCTGATTTCCCAAAACTTAGCTTTCTCATAGTCTATGGTTCTAAGGCACACTTTACATGTTGCTATTCTAGCAATTAACACATGCTACTGTAATGGTTGGCTTGCCTTACAGACTGTAACTTCTAAAAAGTTCCTTGCATATAAAGGCATACATATTTGTTTCCTAAATCAAATGTAAAACCAGTAGCTAACACATAAGCATACCACGAATGTTGAAATTAATGTAGCAACCCTACTGTCTACACTTACCAAAAGCTGAATGTGTGTGTTCATAAGTTTAGGGAGAGGGCTGGAATTCACAGGAAGGTAAGAGACCAAACTGCCTTTAAATGTAAAAACACAATTATTCTTTACTCTCCAGGGATTAGAGAGCTGCTCAAAGTTAACTGGATAGAAGAGGGGAGGGCACTTCCACACTGGGGTCTGAGAAACAAGGGCAGGAAGGCATGCCGGTATCTGAGCTCCTCTGCCCCAGACAGGAAAAGGTGTCCCTCCTGGGGTCAGGAACACACAACAAACCAGGCCAATGACAAGAGGCATTCCCTCAAAGGCAAAACACTTTTTTTTTTTTTTCTGAGGAAGATTAGCCCTGAGCTAACTACTGCCAATCCTCCTCTTTTTTGCTGAGGAAGACTGGCCCTGAGCTAACGTCTATGCCCATCTTCCTCTACTTTATACGTGGGATGCCTACCACAGCATGGCTTTTGCCAAGCGGTGCCATGTCTGCACCTGGGATGTGAACTAGCGAACTCCAGGCTGATGAGAAGCGGAACATGTGAACTTAACTGCTGTGCCACCGGGCCAGCCCCCAAAACACATTTTTTAAAAACACAAAGAAATACATCTAGAGCTTGAATAGTACTTGTGACAGTCCTTTACCAGAAAGAGACAATTAAGCAGGCAAAGTTGACAGCAGACAGACTCATCCCTAACTGCCATTGCCTTTGATTTCTCTGGATAACAGCTGGGAATAAAAGCATGCAAGCAAAGAACCCTGTTCAGCTGGGCAAAATGTTTTTCTACTTTAAAAGTCTTTTACTAACATGGAAAAAAGGATTAAAAGGGACAGTGGCTTTTTTTCTTACTTCTCCATCTAATTTAAGTGATAAATCCTACCTAGAGGAGAACCCTGAGTCATGCTGGGAATAGTCCTCAGGAAAAAGGAGCAAATAAAGACACATTATGTACTTTGAAAATGAAAAGTGTTTTCGGCCAACATTTGATAACCACTTTTTTAAAATAATATTTAAGTGCAAAACACACATTACTGAAATTACTGACCTTACCAAAAATCGCTTACTCCAAAATGACAACCTAATAATTACAACCTAATACATTTACTAAAAGACTAATAAATGTTTTATAGTCACATATTTTACAGCAAACTCTCTGATGAATAACTCTCTTCACTGATGGAGCTCACTTCCAAAAGATGCTGGCACACTTTAGAGGAGGAATAAGACATGAAGGACATGAAGATACCAGGAAACAGGATGCTGAGTGCATGGGGCTCCCCACTTCTTCAACAGAGGCCTAGGGAATCATCTCCCCCGGGAATCCTAAAGGCAGACAAGTCAGTAAAAAGAAGAGATCAATGCAGAAAAGGCAGGGAAGGGAGGCAAGACATTTCCCTTCTTATACTATTTAGCCTATAACCTTGGAGGTGGGATATTGCCACTGTTCAGGTTAAGAAGGAGTTAAACACAACCCTGCTATATAAAACACTTTTTAGTCTAACTTTAATGGGAGATGGGGAAGTGGAGTGCAACTGTCCACTATGACTGATCCAATCTAAGAAAAGACAAATAAAAAGTGAAAATAACTTCACCAGATAGAAGCTGGGAGGAATTATTTTACTACAAAAATATTCTTTTGAATAATGAGTTTCCTAAGGCATTAAGAAAGTGATTTAAACTTTTTTTTTTTTGAGGAAGAGTAGTCCTGAGCTAAAATGTGCTGCCAATCATCCTCTTTTTTTTTGCTGAGGAAGACTGGCCCTGAGCTAACATCCATGCCCATCTTCCTCTACTTTATATGTGGGCTGCCTGCCACAACATGGCTTTCCAAGTGGTACCATGTCCACACCCGGGATCTGAACCGCGGAACAGGCGCACTTAACCGGGCAGGCCCTAAACTTATTTTTCAAACAACGATTTGCACACAGCTTCAGCTGCATTAAGGTAACCTTTACTAAACTGTGCCAGTACTGAGAAAGGAACCAGCTACCCACCAAATTCACCACGTGCCCAGTGCGTTCCTACAACAGTCATTAACAACCAAGATCCTGGCAACCACTATTTCTTTGTTCCTTACGTTTGCTTTGGGGCAATTTTTATTATCCTATTAATATTCTCTAAACTATCCCTGATCCTAAACAAAACAAAGGATCTGTTCTAAGGGAATAATGATATTAAAGGAAAAGTATTAGCTGTATAAGAGGTTTAACACCTAGACAACCCAAATTATATCTTGCTCAATTCAATTCTAAGTCAATTACAGGTAAAAAGAAGTCACAAGACAAATTTTCTTTCTAGCTCCAAAAGAGATGAACTAAAAGAACGATTTAAATCCAGCTGCTTCCTCAATACTCAGACCAATGATGAAAACAGAAAGCAGAATTCTAAAAGATCAAGAGTTTCAACTCAGGACACATTTAACATAACTTAAGAGGGTACTTAAGAATACACAGTGTTCTTTGCTTCACTCTCTTAAAAATTCCCAAGTTTCAAAACCACAGAACTAAAATGAATCCATATTATACCACCAGTGCTTCAACCGAAAGTTTACTAAACAAACATAGCCAAGGCACACTCAATGTTACATGGGAGATAAAACAGAAGACAATTATCATCATGAAGAAACTTACACTCTAGTGGAAAGGATGGTCAAAATGTTTGACACCACCTTTCTGAATTACTAACAGGCGCAAGAACACACATGATAAACATCTACTGTTTACCACGGATCTTTCTTCTATATTAGCATATGCATGTCATTTAAAGAAAACACAATACTTAAAAGTAATTGGCAGGTAAATTTACATTCCAAATATTCCCAACAAACTGTCCAGGAATGAGAATGGAAAAATGAGCGCTGTTATGATGTTACTAAGCAGGGAGGGAGTGGACAAGTTACTAAATCTGCTGGACCACAAGTCCTCAACTGTAATACGGAAAATAGACTAGATGCAGAATAGCAAGTGTTTTATTTCTTCAAAAACCAATTCCAATCAACTGCTAATGACTGCCTCCAGAGCACTCTGCTAAGACTGCTAGATTCCTTTAGTAAAAAGCTGTGTCCTGTGCTCCTTGCCCTCAGAAGTTGTGTGTGTGTCTGAGATGCTGCTACTGATTTATCATCAGAACGTTCACTTGAGCTGTTTTTCCAGTAGCAGCGACCAACTGCACACCCACAGGCTCTCTCCTCAATCGCCCTTGTGATCAATGGCTGCAATTCAGCTCAAGGAGGCTGCAAAATGAGGCTGTGTAACCAAGCACTCCCCAGATTTTCAACAACAGACAAAAACACCTAACATAGATTGATGTTTAATACGGAACCGGCACTGTTCTAACCGCTTAAGACACATTAATGCATTTAATTGCAAACAATCTCTAGGATACAGATTCTATTATCATCATTTTACAGATGAAAAAAGGAGGCACAACTAAGTGAAGTAACCTGCCCAAGGCTTCAAAGCAGGTAAATAACAGAGTCAGAACTTGACCTGCAGCAGTCTGGCTCCAGATCTCCCACTCTGAACCACTTTGCTTACTGCTTCTTGGTCAACTGTACAGTGATCAAACCCACAACTTCAGTTCTGTTAATGCTGTGCGCTGAGTCAGCCAGAAGCCCAGGTTTCATTGTGGTGTAAGTCCATATTTTATCTGTGCTCCTGAAATCTTTACTCTCTCTGAGGGGCCTGGATTCTGGCAAATAGCTCTCAAATTACCCATACCTTGGGCTTCCTTAGATCACTTTATTTGGCATCTATTTTCAAATCAAAATAGTTTCATAAATCAACCATTCCACCACACAAAATACAGCTTCCATTTAGTAGAACCGTCAGGAAATGTGAGTTTTAGGATGAAAGCAATTCTCTTACTAACAGAACATTAGTCAGAAAATTGGAAGGAGGTAATGACTCCTAAAACATAAGTCTTGGACAGATCAGCATTGTGAAGAGAATCTCTGACAATTGGTCATTTTAAAGGGCTTTGCAATCCTTATTCTGAGCATCATTTCTCACAGTACAGGAGTGTAAAAGGCATATGGCCTAAGAGATTTAATTGAAGGGTAAACACTAACCATTCCCCAGCATGCCCAGAAAGTTTCTGAATAAATCACATTTTCCTAAGGAGGGAAATGCCACTTCCTAAGTGATTTGCTGAATATGCAGTCTTACTAATCTTGCTAAAGGGGGTGTAAACTTGGTCCCCAAAAATGCAGATTTCAAGGAGTAACAGTACAGAGTAATTTTTAAAAGAATGTGTTATATACAAATCATACTCCAACATGTAGATTATCTTCAGGTGCTCTCATTGCATCCTTCTACATATTACTACACTTCAGAGCATATACATTAAACAAACCAACCTCCTGGATTGTCACCTAATTAAAAATACATGGTACCATGTAATGGGGAAACTCCACATTTTTTCTATTTCCATTCCTGACATCAACAATGTAATAAGAAATTTACACTCAAGGCTCTACTCTTTAAAGCACAGTGGAAAAAGAATAGCACTAGATATGAAATAAAAATTAAATGAATATTAAGAACATTTTGAAAAAAATGTTAGCTCTGAAGAGGAAATCAGAAGTTTAAAAAAAAAGTACTCCAGTTGTTGAAAGAATGTTATTGGCAGGGATTAACAAACCCTTTATGTCCCCCAACAGCAAAAGAGGATCATCCACATTATATAATATGCATATACTATTGTTAATCTGTACTTTGCTGCTTAATGTTTCTTATTTTATGTAAAAGTGAAGTTTTAATATTTTCTTCCAAATGAATCATCTTGCACTCCACGTTAGAAACCCTAATCCCTAAAAAATTAATGATTTCTAACCTCCTCTAGTCCCAAATTTAAAGCAACAAAATTAACTACTTTTTTCCATTACAAATGTTTTAAATGAACTACCAACAATAAGAGTTAGTCCTTTTGACCACAGGTAAGGGCAGATTCGCCCACTCCACATTTCCCATTCCCAAACTTCGCTGGCATTAGGTACTAATCTGCTTGGGTTGTGCACTCATCTTTAAAGCAAGAAGTAATGATCCAAGATGTAAAGACACCAGCACCATAATTAGGAGAATGAGACAGATACACATCATTTGGCTTTCACTAGACAGCTCTTTCTAGACCTGACCCAATGAGACCTGTTAACTCCCCCCATATTCTCCTTACCCTCGCCTCTGCCACCAGAAACTACCAGCGTATGCATGAAAAGCCATGGGCCATGAAAACCCAGAGGAAGTCTCCTTCTGTCTTCTCATAAAGAAATCTTATGAAGAACAAATTCAGTTCACTTTTTCAAATGTGTAAACTACACAACAAAACCACAAAAAGCAAACAAAACACTAGGTACTGTCAGAGCGGTAAATATTGTTCCGGTACTGTTATTAGGCTACTTCTGGCTGCAAACTTCTTCCCCAGTTTTAGCTCTCTCCAGCACAAATTTATTCTCAGGCAGGAGGTCACGTGACTGCTCTGTGTTTAAATACTACCTCAGCTCCACTTGGCCACTTCCTAAGAACGCTCTTCCACTTCACCCACTGATTACCTGTCTCAAAACAGACAACCCCAGCTGTGCCCCCTTCAGCCTTCTGAAGCAACCCCTCTTGAGCGCTCCTTGGCCTTTTATAGTGGAGGCATGTGATGGGAGTATCTGCACCAGCTGTTCCTAATTACCTCTCAGGCTGGGGTGAATGACTCAGCAGCCCAACTCTTTTAAGGAGTCATCCTACCTTGTTATCCAACCAAGGCAGCACTGAATGAACAACGGTAAACCACTTGACACAGTTATCGGTTAAACAACAATAACAGACGATGCGATGCAATTATTAAACCAAGGCCATCCTACCCCAAGCTGACTCACCAAGAGTCTTCCTTTCCCGAGGCTCCTCTAATCCAAAGGCAGAAGTGGCAAGTGCCTTCAAGCCCAGTCCAGCCCTTGCACCACTACTCAAGATCAGGAAGACGCAAGCCAACCTCTTCCCATTTCTCTGTGTGACCATGTGAAGCGCTCCAATGCTGTCACTAACTAGTCCAGTGTTTCCACCCATTATCTTTCTGAACCGCCTTAAACACAAACCCTCCGGGACGTAATAAGGAGTATTAAAAGATACAAGCAAAGACCTAGGAGCGGCATTCCCCATGGGAACAGTCCCAACCCTGATACAATTCTCCAAAAAGATAAGCATCCCTACAAAACAGTCTTTGTTCCGTCAAGCACATTATGGCTCGTTTTCCCCACACACGTTCTTTCACGATTACTACTAGACCTTGAATCGGCCCAAGTTTAACGCAGAAGGCTCACAGCAGCATTCCAAGCACAATGCTACTCAACGCGAAACTGCCGTGCAAGAAGAAAGCAATGGCACTCGTGTGACACCAGACGAACACAAAGCTGGAGTGTCTCTAGTCAACACCCACTCGCACCGGACTGTGGGAGTCTGCATTACAACGCGTGGGCAAAACTCCAACAAAGGGAGCCCTGGGATCTCCGGGTCCCTAGACCGATCTTCGCTGAACCCAGCCCCGCAAGGTGGCATTTACTGATCCAGCCACACACTCGGCCTTTCCTACGTGATTACACGCGCGACGCACACCCAGGCTAGGAAGACGGGCGGCACACACCCGCTGGCCGCGTCGGCTGCGGAGGCCGGTGGGAGGGGCAGGAGGACAATACGGAGCCAGGCCCCGGCGCGCGGGCGGTGCTGATGTGTCACAGCCCGGGCAGGGATCGCCTGGGAGGGCCGGGCTCGGACCCGGGAAGCGGAGAGGCGGGGATGGGAGCGGGCGCCTGGCCCCGCGGCCCCCGCCCTCCGCCCTGCCAGCCGCCAGGGGGTAAAGTACAGCGTGGGCCCGTCAGCAACGGCGCTGGCCGCGCACAGGGCCACCGGGCGCCCTTCCGGCGGACGCGGCCACTTCCAGGAACGGGGGCCGCAGCCGCCCCCCGCGGGGCCCACGAAGCGCCCCCCGCCCGGGAAGAGACCGCCCGGGCCCCCTAGCTGCCCTCCCCGGACCTGCCCGCAGGCCGCCCCTCACAGGCCCGCGGCCCCGACCGCGCGCAGCCACGCCGACCCTCCCAGGGAAGGGCGGGCAGGACTGCCAAGCCACTCACCAGAGCCGAGGCGCGGCGCGGCCCGACTGACGGCAGCGAGCGAGCCTGGCGAGCGGCGCGGGCAGCGGTCAGGTGACTCACGCTCTGCCCGCGGCCGGCCGCCCCCTCCCCTCCCCTCCCCTCCCCTCCCCTCCCCTCCGCCCCCTCCCTCCCCTCTTCAGCGGCCGCAGCCACAGCCTCCCGACGCCGAAACCCCGCCCCACCTGCTCGAAGCCCCGCCCCATAGGCCCGCCTCTCGAGGCCCCGCCCAGTAGGCCCGCCCCTCGCGCTTAAACCCCCGCCCTCACTAGAAGCCCCGCCCCGCCTCGCCGCCCGCGAGGCCTCAGTCCCCGAGCGGTAGCCGCGCTGGATCCCGGTGGCGGTCTCCGCGCGGCCGGAAGCCCACGCGGGCGGTGGTGGGGAGGGGCCGCGCGGGCCTGGGGAGGGGCAGCCCTCGGGGAGGTGGAAGCAGGGTCGGTGCACGGCGCTCCTTTGGGAGCCCAGCCTGCTGCCTGACCGGAAAAGACCCCCGAGGACCACCTCCTCCTTCCCTCTGAGAGCAGAAAGGAAAAGGCTGCAGGCCTCCTCACCCCAGGTGTTAGCAGGACACCGGAATCGAGCAGAGACGGGAGGGAGGGCGAGCGCTGACCCACGTCCCTCCCCAGCCCCCCTCAGGGGTCGCTTCTGGAAGCCCCCTCGGCAGAGCTCTTCGTCTGCCTTCCTTTGTAGGTGGCCGGGCGCCCAGGATCGCAAGGTATTTGAGCTAGCTGGTAGGAAAGTATGAAGTGCATCCAGGATTTTGTAGAAAGCATCTGGCAGCCCTACTTCTGTCTGACAAAGAAAACAGCAGCGCCGGCTGACAGGTGTTCCCTTTACGCTGTGGCTGCCAGGAAACTTGGAGTGAGGTTCAGCGCCCAGTGGTGTCAGCCGGCTGATCTCAAGCCCTGGTCGGGCTTCAGTCCTCTGGTGTTTATTCTGGTGTTTATCCAATTGTCAGTTTTCAAATTATGTTTCCAAGCCATTTAGCACCTCTGGAGGTCAAAGCACTGTCTGCGAAGAGAAATACACACGTGGCAGAGCCTCTGCCTATCAATCTGGAGGGGGACGCAAACACGCTGGGACCTGCCAGCCAGCCTGATGGGAGCAGCAGCACCTGGGTGTGTGGACGCTTTCGTGAACACAGGAGGACAGCCCGGGAGGTATCAGGGCAAAAAAGGCTACCAAAATAATAGAGTCAGGTATGATCACTAACATGACTGCATTTGTACTCACAGGGACACTTAGGGACATTTGAGTTACATCCAAAAAAAGTGAGAAAATGACCTAAGTGAAATTGGATGGGAGTGCAAGGGGTGAAGTGATCCACTATGACCTAGAATCAAGGCAGGAGTTAGTATTTGCACTGGGTCTTAACTGGGAAGAGTGGGGCCCAGCAGTCCAGGGAGGGACAAGCGTATGCAAAAATACAGAGGTAAGAGGCAGATGACATTCCAGGCTTTGTGAGCTCGTGGTGGGGTACAAATATTCAGTGAGAGAGGAGGAAAGGGCAGTTGGGCATAGACCATGAAGGACTGGGGTTCTTATACACATGTGAGACTTTGGGAGGCTTCACTCCCTTTTCACCCTAAGCCACTGAGGTTATATTCTTCCTTCCTCCCACACCTTTGCTGTTTCTTCTAGAGGAAGAACAGACCCTCCTCTTTGGGAGGAACTCTTCCTTCTTTAGATAACGGTGGTGATATTTTCTAGCCTGAAAATTACAGCATATACTCTAAGATGTTTCATCATTTGAAAAGTCTTACAAAGGTATATCGAGGTATTGAGAATGTCAAGGCAGTTCAGAGTAACTCTCAAACTTTAGCCTGCCGAGGACTCTCAGGGGCATTGGTTCAAATGCCGATTCCCGGGCCCTGCTCTCCAAGACTCTGATTTTATAGGTCTGAGTGGGACCCGGGGATCTGCATTTTTAACAGTGATTCAGGTGGTCGTCAAACCACACTTGAGAAGTCCTGAGTTAGAGCTTACGGTGTGCGCTATGGGCAGAGCGAAAAGTGAAAATAGGGAATGAAATCAGGACAAGTCGGTCTGCAAAGGGCCTCCTGCACTGCCCCTGGAGTTTGGACTTTACCCTGTGGGCTGAAGGGAGTGGGTAGAGGTCGTTATGTCATGTGGTTGTTTTTAGATGCTAATTCTAGAGAACTTCATTCACTCCAATTCCCTTGCCTTAGCTGCTTTTGTCTTTAAATATTCATTCACTAATTCAATCAACAAAATTTGGGGGTCAAAAAAATAGGCTTTAAACTGTGGGGGATTACCAAGATAAAGTAAGCATAGGTTCTCACCAACTTGAAAAACTGCCCATTGACCCTTCTTCCCTCAGAAGTGACTATGGGTTGAAACCGTAACACCCTTACTCCAAGGTTGGAAGATTTTTGTGGAAAATGAACATATTTTATTAGAAGACATGGAGGACTTCCTGGAGCAGGATGGGCAAACACACCCTAGTGTTTACCTGATATTGGAAAGGAAAGGTAAGGTGAAGGGAGTGCAGCCTCTGGCTTGGTGAAAAAGGTGCTGCTCAGAGACCAGATTTAACAACAACCAAAGTGGCTCAATGTAGGGTCCAAGTAGGGAAAAATTCTTGGGCCTCCAGAAACCAATTGCAGGCTGTAGTGGACTAAAAATGACCACAAAATTTTTGTTACTCTCCCCTCGAGAAGGGGAGTTTATTTTCCATCCCCTTGAATCTGGACTGGCCCTGTAACTGCATAGCCAAGAGAACACCACAGAAGTGACGCTGTGTCAGTTATGAGTCTAGTCTTTAAGAAGATTAGCATCTTCTACTTCCTCTTTCTTGAAACATATCTCTTGGGACACTCCCTTTCGGAAACAAGACACCATGCTGTGGGAAGCCCATGTGTAGCCTCTCCAGTCAACAGCCCCACAGAGCAACCAGCCAATAGTCAACATCAAACGTGTCGTGGGAGTGAACCATCTTAGATGTTCTGATCTAGTCAAGTTTATACATGTCTCCAGTCCCAGCCAAAAGAACCCCCTAGGGCCAGCCTGGTGGCATAGTGTTTAAGTCTGAATGTTCTGCTTCAGCAACCTGGGCTTTGCGGGTTCAGATCCCAGGGGTGGACCTAGCACCACTCATCAAGCCGTGCTGTGGCAGCATCCCACATAAAATAGAGGAAGATTGGCACAGATGTTAGCTCAGGACCAATCTTCCTAAAAAAAAAAAAGAACCTCCCAGCTGAGCCCAGTTAACTCGTAGAATTAGAACACAATGATTGTTGTTTTAAGCCCTTCAGTTTTGGAATGGTTTGTAAAAGAAAATATCCAATGATGGAATAGAGCATGAAAATGTAGTTAAATTTGTAAGCAGAACCACAGCCCCAATGATCAGGGCTTAGAGGAAAGTTCAGATAAATAAAACAGAAAATATGTAGAAGAGACTGTTTAATTTTAAAGCTGTGTCAAGCTTCTTGATCTGAGATGACACTTGAGATTTTCCTCAATTACAGATTATTGATACCCCAAATTTCCCTCACTCTGCTGTATATATTTATATAACGAAGTAGTTATATATGAAATGGTTATCCTCTCAGAAGCTAATGCTGGATATTGAACTTAAAATATATGTATACATAAATATATAATATATATGTATATACATATGTGTGTGTGTATATATATATGTGTGAGTGTGTATAGACATATATACACATATACATACGTATAAGTGCTTGCGGCTAGAAAGTGAGACCCTCAGAATACTGAGTGTGGCCTGACTGCTCTGCACCCACTTGTGGAGGTGAGAGAGGAGAAGAGAGTAGAGTTGGAGCCAGAAAGATGACAGAAGACTGCCCAAAGCTTGGTGTAACCCATCCCTCACGCCCGTGGTGAGTTACTGATGCTTGGTGCACGTGCCTACCTGTGGAACCAGTGATGTTTGTGCTTGGTGCTGGTCACAAGCAGCACGTACAGAGCCTTCCACCAGTCACATGCCTGCAAAGACAGAGAAAAATCCAGCCTGATAGCTTTGTTACACGTATTTGTTGATGTTTACACCAAGGATTATAGCCTGCAGCTCCTGATCTCTTATCTTTAAAATTCATGCAGCTATTAAATTCTACTCCATAATATATTTGTTTTAATGAAAGTCTTCTCAAAATAATTTTTGTTTTGTAGTAAAACTGACGGAACCAGTAGTGGTGCCATATTTTAACTCTCAGTTTTCCTTCACCTCTGGCATATAACACTTCATTCACCTGAACAGTGGTTCTCAACAGAGGCGAATTTGGCCCCCAGGAGATATTCATATTGATATGGGGGTTGGGGTGGGGGAGCTACTGATGACTAGTGGGTAGAGGCCAGAGATGCTGCTAAACATCCTACAATGCACAGGGCAGTCCCCATGGATAAAATACTTTGTGAAAAAAGACACCTTATTCCCCATTCACAACAAAGAATTCTCTGGCCCAAAGTGTCAATCATGCCAAGCTTGAGAAATCTTGACCTAGATATACTCATGCTCCAATATGAGAAATGTGTATATAAATTAAAAGAAGGAATAAAGGAAATAAGTGGAAAGAAAATACAATGAACTCAAGGAAAAAAGTTAAAAATACATATCGCAAAACATATGTCCTTGACAAAGATGAGCTACAGAGTTATCTGTAGCTTCCTAGCAGCCAGGTAAAAAAGGGAAACCTAGTAAGTCAATGATGAGCTAACTGGAGGTTGAGCTGGAGCAACCACAGCAAGAGGAAGAAGTACTAACCTCTTAGAGAAGAGAAAATGGACACAGGCTGTCACTCCCATCACAACAGCCCATTCCCTGGACGAGGGTGCCTTATGTAGGAAGTGCTTTGGAAATGGAGTAGAATGATTGAGCTCTGAGATTTAAAAGTTGTAAAATAAGACCTACTGGGTCAGAGGAGAGAGACTCATTACTGTAAAGAGATAGAGCCATCACTTGGGGGTGCTGGATTTTCACCATTGGCCACTCCAGATTCCCTCTCCTGCCTTCTCCACCCTACTCTGCTGCAGGAGGCAGGCCTCTAGGCACAACATCCATGGGTCCCCCTGCCCCCTCACTTCTGATTGTATTTGATAATGGGAGGCATCAGCATCAACATAGCTGTCTCTCTGCCAGGCCAAGGGTTGGCTGTGACTATATTCATCTATCAAAGGCCCCAGCACCTGTCATGCAACCTTCACCTAGAGCCACAGACAAACCAGTGTCATTCTAGGGGAGCTGATACTTCCCCATCTTGGTTAGCCACAGGGTGCGTCACTGTCTCTTGGTGGGTTAACTGCCTTCACCCTTGTAAGTGGTCCCATATGATTTTACCAGTTCCCTGACTGATTCATCAGGTCAAGACTTGAGGATAACCAGAATGACTATATTGAAATATATAAGAAAGAATATGATTGTCCGAAAGACGAGTTCATCAAAATCTAAAGCCAAGGAAAGAAGAGCCAGAGGTGCACATGCAGGCAACACATCCTTTGCACAGCCTAGGGGTGAGGGTGCATTGGCCAAGGACACAGTGTTTTATTCCTGGGTACTGTTACCTGCAGGACGTGGGGAGGATGGAAGCCACAGGCTACTATGGCTTATTTCCATTAGATTAGCGATCACAGTCACCCCCTTCACATCCCTCTTTGATTTCTTTCTAATGCTTTGGCTTCGCATGTACATTTGCCTACAGGGAGAGATTATTTGGTTAGCAGCATCAACATTGGGTATATTTGCTGGCAATATTCTCATTGTAAGCTAATAAATTGTCTTTCCAGTTTTCCTCCTGCCTCTGCAGCCTTGGGTGAATGTGTATGTGAAACACAGATCACCGCTAATGTGTCCCCAGTTCAGATTTCTGCATCTGCAAGTTCAGAATTATGGTGATTTTGACAAGGTAAGGCCTGAGGACCGCCTTGGTCCAGGAGGTACCTACTTCACACAAACACTCTTTGTATTCATCATTAGTAGCCTTAGGACTGACCTTTAAATCAGGGACACTTTATTCCTCATTCACTTCTCTTAAATCCCTTGTTGGCAGACACTGCAGCTGCCTACCCAATATCCATTCCTCCTTCTGCCTCTCTAACATAATCCCGATTGAATGTGCTTAAAGACACTTCCCCACCTCCCTTAGCCATGTGACCTAGTTCTGGTCAACCAGATATAAGCAAATATGCACTTGATGGAACTTCCAGGAAAGCTCTTACTTTCCCGATAACAAAAGACCAAGTCAGCGGGTATGCACCCTTGCCCTCTGCCCTCCCTGCCTGGAGTGACTGGAGGTAGAGCTCTTTTCTTTCAACCATAAGGATGAAAACCACACTCCAAGGATAGCAGAGCAGGAAGCTGGAAAGAACCTCAGATCCTGGATGGCTTCCTTGAGCAGCTGACCAGCACTGGTTGCAGGGGTCCCTCTTCTTATCATACAATAGAGAAAGAAAACCCTATTCAGTTCAATTTCTAGAGTTGAGTTTTTATTACATGAAGCCAGATACAGTCTTGACTGATACCTCTTCTTAATCTCAAGGCTTTGAGGATGCGCGTGCTGAGAACCCTGAAGTCATGCATCCTAGATTACGTGGAAGTAAATGGGTTGTATAAACATACGCAACCTACACATATGACCCTGGAAGCTGGCAAATGAATAGCAGTGAATAGCAGTATAATGGTGTTGAGTGGTAAAAGGGCAATAAATAGATCTTAGTAGGAAATTATGAAGAATATTATTATTGACTTGAGGATTGCCATCTCCTCCTAGATATAACTAGATCACAAATAAGAAAACAGAGAGGCAGATAAGCTAGTAAAATTACTATGGTAAAATTCCAGGAAATGGCTCTTTTGAAATGTGAAACAGCTGCCAAAGGGGGGAGAAAGGAAACTGAAGTCTTTCAAAACAATTTCATGGATTCAAGCTCTGCAAAAACAGAGAGAGCTAAGAAATGGTATAGAATTATTCTGATAATTTAAACTTTTCCTCTTTTACTATGCATTTATAACTGGATAACTAATCAAAAGTCTGCATCATAATTAATAGAGGACGTGAATTGAAAGAGGCAGGTCCACTTAAGGCAGCCAAAATAAAGAAATCCACATCTATGCGATAAAGCTATAGGAATGAGGAGATGTTGCATTCCATTTAGTAAAAGGAAATATCCTTTTATACTAATAATTTGAGAATTTTACCTAAGTAAAAGGAGGCTTTAGAATTAATATTAAGCTTAGAGTTCTAAAAACATAAAATTAAATTGATTAGGACACTGGAAAATTGCTTCCTGGCCAAATAAGATTTCCAGAAGAAATACTATTGGGAAGATTTTTTATATCCCTTGGGATAAACAAGGAAAGGAAACCAAGGGCATTTCTCTAGTTAACTACATGTGCCCTTGGGTTTCCAAAAACAAGCTCTAACATAATTTGGCTCTTTATCCTTAGCAGTAAGAAGTCAAGCATAAAATCATTTGCAAGCACCGGATGATGTGCCATAGGAAGAACAAAAAATACTCATAGACATTTCTATCATTTTTTAATAGACAAAAATCCATATTTCTGTTATCAGATTCAGATCAGGCTTTGCCTTTCTTACATCTCTACTTGGTGCCTGAAGTCCCTTGAAGATTTATTTTTGAGGATGAAAGTTTTGCATGTTCAGAAGATCTCTGATTTAAAATTGTTTCAAAGGGCAAATACATTAAGCCACATTCAAGGACAATCACGATCACTCTAGTGAGAATAAGCTTATAAAAATACTCATGGCGAATGGGGATCAAATGCATTTTGATAGGAAAACAGAAGGAAGTCTCTAGAATAGGAAGCTATACCTGCAAGCCATGCCACTTAGAGAAGTATGATGTGGCTAGGAAGGGTAGTAGAAGGGCATTGAATGAATCCTAAATAGTAAGATACTGACAGAGACAAATTCAGAATTATTGCCAAGAGCTGGCACAGCTTTTGGAAACAAGTGTTATCTATTCAGTAATATTTTTATTAAAAATCCATCTCTAAGTATGATATTGAAAATAAGATCCTAAGAAATTATAAATTCATCTGGAGTAGTAGAAAAATAAAGGACAGCAAATGTCATAAAAGTGTAAGAAGCAGAAAAGATTCAGATACATTTATCCATCAGTCAATATATTAAATGTGCATGCGTATTTAATATTTGATAATTTACAAGCCATTTTCATAGATTTGTTTCATTTGATACACTACTCTCTTAAGCTAGATAAAACAGAGGTTTTAAAAATGAGGAAGCTGAGTTTTCAGGACAGAAGCCAAGAAAGGTTGCCATCCAACTCTTTGGGCTTCTTGCCCAAGAGCCCTTTCCTCTCCTGAAACCATTTCCCTGGGGATCCCATAAAAGTAAACCTGAATCCATAGATTTCAATATTGTTCTCTTACATTGAATTATACGTGTGTTGCAAAGCTTTATATTGTACAATATGCACTTATATCCTTTATTTTCTATTAAGTATAATTTGTGATAATCACAAGTTTCTATTAAAATAGTCTATCAACTCGCTATTACAATATGATTTGTGGGGGATTCTTTTTTTAAATCAGTTTTACCTATAATGGTCAAAAATGGCAAAATCTTGGCCTCTGTGGAGTCCTGCTGGGAAGGAGTATGGAGCAAGCCAGGGATGGCCTAGGATAGAAATGGGGAGAGTGCTCAGTTGGGCTTTCTGCTGTCTGAATCACCAAGTTCAGGAACTGAGTATTTATTGTTCTTGAGTAATTATTAGTCCAATTCAAGTTGACAGGATGTCATTGATGAGAAAGTGGATGGAACTCAAATCAATGTAGGCTCCTTTGGGAGGGAATTTTGTCCTCACAGAGAGGCACTGGAGCATAGTGACAAGCATGGACTGACTCTAGAGCCAGATTGTTTGAATCGCAGTTTTATTACTTAACCATTTGTGCTCATTTCTTCAACCATCGATGGTGGTTCTGCTAGTTCTCATTGTTGACATAGTTGTTGTGAATATTACATGAGTTAATATACTTAGCATAGCACACAGTACTAATTATGTAAGTATTAGCTTTATTCTTAGGGAAGCCAAGAATATTTTAGACATGTAGCCAAATTAAAAGCAGTGGAAAAAGCAGAAATCAGGTCTTGCCCAACCCCAATTTACTGATTCTGAGAAGGGAATAGATAATCTGAAGAAGTAAGGAGATAATGGCCCTGAGGATTTTGCAGTTTTGCAGTTAATGTAATGGGAATACTAATCATTTATCAGTGTGAAACTATCCAAGAGCTCTTTACCTTAATTTAAATTTATATCTCAGTTATTAACTAGTTTGATGCTAGTTTTCAGAATAGAGAATGTATGTATGCTGTAAGATATGCGTCTTCTAAAGTGAAAACAGAACCATGGAAACTTCACAGGTTGTAGGTTGGGGTTATAGTGGACAATGTCAGTGATCTGCCCAGGCCCTTAGGACCCCTTTTACCATTTTCGTGCACCTCTCTGCTTCCACATACTTTTTATTTTATTTTATTTTATTTTTGAGGAAGATTAGCCCTGAGCTAACTGCTGCCAATCTTCCTCTTTTTGCTGAGGAATCCTGGCCCTGAAGCAACAGCCGTGCCCATCTTCCTCTACTTTTTTATATATGGGATGCCTACCACAGCATGGCTTGCCAAGCAGTGCCATGTCCGCACCCGGGATCTGAACCGGTGAACCCCAGGCCACCTAAGCGGAAGGTGCGCACTTAACCACTGCGCCACTGGGCCCGCCCCCAACATGCTTTTCTTCCCAGTGGCCAGCACCTGTGGCCCTTCTTTAGAAGACTTCCCTCAGTCTATGAAAGCTACTTCCCACATCTCCACCACATATGCCGATCCAGAAATGCCTGTCAATTTAGCTTCCCTGGGTGGTGGTTAGCTGCTGGGCACAGAAGTATGGAGGCCAAGCTCCCTTGCCTGAGGTCGGTACAACTCCACAGTCTAACTTATTCTCAGGTTGCCCTGTGGGATCAAGCTGAGCCCACCTTTTACAGGACTTTTGCCTGGTAGTGTACCTTATTTGGCTATCTCCCCTTCTCTATCCTTCTTCCTTCATGTCCCTCTGATTTCCCCTGAGAGGAAATAATAAAAATTTAAAAATCGTTTGCTTAGGAATCCTTGTCTCCAGGTCTGCTTCTGGGGAACCTGACCTAAGATAGAGGTGAAGATATGTTTTGCCTTATTTTATAATAAATGCTTGGTAAATAGGGCAAGCTCTGGGGCCAAAGATCAGAGTTCAAATCTTGTCTTGCCACTTAGCTGTGCCAGCTTCTATGTGCCTCCTTCCCATCTGTGAATGTTTTCAGTTTAAGGAATATATCATTTCTTCTTAATACAACCAAGAATGATCTTAGATTTGATTTGCCTTGGTAGAGGAACAAACCAACATTTGATGAATGCTGGGCACAGGGCTTGATTCTGTTGACATGTCACTACATTTAATCTTCACAACAACCGAAAAGGGCCTGTATGCGTATCCCTGTTTCATGATGAGGAATTTGAAGCCAGAGAAGTTATTTGTCCAATATTACACTGAATGAGTATTTAAATTCAAGGAAGCTGATACAGAATCTAGAATTGTAAGAAGGAATCATAAAAAAGGGAAAACTCCATTATGCATAACTTACTTGTATAAAGGACATCTGCATCCAAATTTCAACAGCAGACTGCAGTCGAAAGCTGAGAAAGTGCCAAGATAGATGAAGCAGACCCCACTGAACATGCTGCTGAGGGATGGCAACTCAAGGTTTCCAACAGGAGAGAGAGAAAAGGGGGCAGATGAAGAATGGTACTAGATATAAGTGGTAGAAAGGAAAATTAGGGACGGGTGGAGAGACTCTCAATGTGAAAATATGGTGGGAAAATGAATGAAGTCAGAAGAAACCACTGGAGGAATGGAGAGAGACTTTTAAGGAGAACAGTTAGAGAATCATCATTTTCCTGAGATTGGGGCAGAAGAACTCTCTGCAAGTTATGATTAGCGTAATTACCAGGGTAAACCAAACAAAAACTCATGTGTATTAGTCCAGGTCCTCCAAAAAGCAGACACCAAGACAGGATTAAACATTTGATTAGGAGGAACGCCTATGTGAAAGGAAGTAGGGAGGGAGCCAGGAAAGACTGGCAGAACCATAAGACTACAATGCAAGTCTGACCTCAAGCAAAGAAGAGAGGGTGAGAAGCTTGCGTAGAAGTGTCCTAGAAATGGAGTGCAGTCTAATGAGGGTTCAGCAAAGCCATGAGGAAGTCCTTGAGACTAAGCCAATGCTGGTAGGAATCCTGTTGCTCCATGAACCAGTCTGCCTTAATATCCCCCACTGCGCTCCATCACTGGCAGGGAGAAGCCCATGGGAGGCATGGCCTTGAACGAAGGTACTGTTGGGTCTCAAAGTGTAGCAGCTGTGGGCCTCTGTCAATTACAGTTATACCCTGTAATCAAAGGTCTGGGAGGTGCATCCTTATAGCCACTTTGTCAAGTTCCTCAAAACTCTCTGAATGTTATAAAGTAACATCCCTTTATATTCTCAGTATTTCCCAGAAAAATAATGCAACTAGTCACCTTTTATTGAGCACTTGGACAGCAATTACATGCTAAACACCTCATATATTTTTTCTCTTATAGTCCTCACAGCAGACCTGTGAAGGAGATAGTATTATTCCTACTTCACAGATGAAGAATCCAAGGCTTGGAGAGGCTAAAGAACTACTCCAATAATACAAAGTTAGTGAGAGAGAATGCCAGGATTCAACTCAGGCATTGCAACTCCTGATGCTGATCACCATATTGTAACTTATAACAGTAATACCAACTTTGGTATTAGATAGGGTCATTGTGAGAATTAAGTGAACTAGTCCAAGTAAAAGCCCTAAATGCAGTGCCTAGCTAGGGAGTAAGAGCTCAAGGAACATTCTTGTTATTTGGTCGTTGAGCCAGGACTCAGATTCAGCTCTGATTGATGCCAATATCTGGACTCTTGGCCACGATGCTGAACAGCCATCCGTGTTAACTCAGTATTTCAATCAGATAGGATTGGGGGCAGCTGAAAAGACATTGAAAAAGAAAAAAGAGGGCTAGAACTAAACGTTCTTTCAAGAAATAGTGTCAGTCACACAGATAAAATTCAGTGATAGGAGATACTAGAAACGTAAGGTATGCTTCCTTTGGCTCCCCAGGGAAGACAGTCATACAGGTGTGGCCTGTTTACTGCTTATTCATAAATGGAAGTATGTAAGATTTATGATACTGCCAATTGGAAAAGGATGACATAAGTTACTCACTACACTCTTTTAAAAGAAAGCAGGAAAAGTCTTTGTGGAGGAAGACATCTGGACTTCCACTTATGACCATGGTGGAGTAACAGGGACAAGATTTATCCTCTCACCAGAAACAAACAAAAGAATCAGAAAACAATATGAAAGAATAGCTTTCAGACATTGGTTTCTGACAACATAGGACTGTGCTCCCTGAGAGAGGGGAAACACAAGATTAGTCCTATGAGTGCCCCAGACTACTGCCTGGAGAGGGGGAACCTAGGTGGAGCCTGGTGGCCAACACGAGTTGAGAAGTTGGAGCTGGAGCTGGTAGTCTAGAGAAACCAAGGCAGCTGGAATTCATGGAGCAAAATACTGGAGAAAGGGAGCCACACGGAGAGAGAACTCCAGCAATCTGCAGAGAGTCCCCCTCGTTCCTAAGTTCTCAGTTCTCAGTTCAGTGCCTGGCTATGAGGAAAATGCTGGCAGGTGGGGAAAGTACCAACCATGAGGAGCAGAAGGAGCAAATACTGGAGCTCATGCAAGACTGAGAATAATTCAGGTTTCTCCAAGACAGAGTGGAAAACCTTTTTAATTCATGGAGCATTGGGTAGAATACTCATAAAGTTATTGCCTCAGTAGTAGGGCAAAATTAGTCTTAAATGAAGCCTGCTCCAGTCTCACTTAACAAAGCTTAAAAGCAAGGCTTGAAAGAATCAGATTGTTTTCATAAGTGCATCCCAATAAAATTCAAGAATATTTATGAGAATACAAAAATATCTGGCACCCCAACATGGCAAAATTCACAATGAATGGCATCCAATCAAATATTACCAGGTATACAAAGAAGCAGGAAAATGTGACAATCCATAATAAAGAGAAAACAAATCAACAGAGACAAATCAAGAAATGATAGGTATACAAGTGATGGAATTAGTAGAGAAGGACATTAAAACTGTTATTGTAACTATATTCCATATGTCTAAGAAGGTAGAGGAAAGATTAAATATTGGAAGTAGAGATATAGGATATATTATAAAGACCCAAATCCAACTTCTAGGGAAAAAAATACAACGTCTTAAAAGAAAATTCTATCAGTTGGTTGGGATTAACATCAGATTGGACACTGTAGAAGAAAGGATTAGTTAATTTGAAGACATAGCAATAGAAACTATCCAAAATGAGATAGAATAAACAACTCGGGAAAAAAAATGAACAGAATGTCAGTTATCTGTGGGATAACCTCAGCAGCCTAACACACATGTAATTGGAGTTCCAGAAAGAAGGAAAGGGACAGAAAAAATATTTAAAGATATAATGGCTGAAAATTTTTCCAAATTTGATGAAAACCATAAACATATACTTCCAAGAAACTCAACAAATCTCAAGCACAGAAGAGACATCTTACTAGCAACGCAAACAAATTTAGAATGGACTGATCGCCCAACCATAAAAGTTGCCAAGATAAGGAGAGAATACTTAAAACCATATTGAGAGCAAGCAATGAAGAGCTTTTACACAGGAAGTTGGGTAAAGTAGGAAACCTCCATCCAATCGATTCAAAAATAGATAAGGTTATATATAAGGAAGGAGCAACTGGAAGAGTCAAAGAGATAAAGTTTACACATCATACCAAAGTGTAGAATAAAGTCAAGCTGAAATCCAGTAAGAAGGATGACCTAAATACCTCATATGATGGTGATGGCAAAACTACCTCATATGATAATGATAACAATATCTCTATCCCTGGCCTGTTTCTTCTCAGTACTTCCATCTTATTATCTTACTACCCACATCACCCCATCTCCCTCCTCACCTCAAACTCCTTCATTGTTTGTTTTTCAGTCTCCATTAATGGTATCAACTGCCTTCTTCCAGGCTATCCTGTTCTCAGCTATGATTCCTTTGGCTTCCTCAAAACCAATTACCAAATCTTGTGGATTTTACCTCTGAAATATCCTTAATATCAAGTACTTTTCTCCCTTTTTCCCTATTCCCACCGCTTCAGGCCTTCATCATTTATTTTAATTTACTATAAACCTTTTATTGAAAGAAAGCATTCATACGGAAAAATGCACAAATTGTAAGTGTACAACTTAAAAATTTTAACAAAGTGAATATATCTGTTTAATCATCATTTAAATCAATATATAGAATTTTTCCATTACCCCAGATGACTCCCTGGTATCGCCTCCCAATAATTACTTGCTTCCCCAAAAGATACCCACTATTCTGAAACCTAACGCTATAAATTAGTTTTGCCTGTTTTTTGAACTTCATGTAGTGGAATTATCCAGTATACGGTCTTGTGTCTGGCTTCTTTAGCTCTACATTATTTTTGTAAAATTCATCCCTCTTTTTAGGAGTAGCAGTCATATGCACATTTCATTGCTGTATATGAATGTACCACAATGTATATATCCATTTTACTGTTAGTAGACATGTGGGTTATTTCCAGTTTGGGGCTACTATGAATGAGGTTACCATGAACATACTTGTAAATGTTTTCTGGTGAACTTATGTACACATTTGTACTGGATATAAAACTAGAAGTGAGATTGCTAGCTCAAAGGGTATGCAGATGCTCAGCATGAGTAGATACTGCCCAACAATTTTCCAAAATGGTTGTTGAGTTCTTTTGGTTGTTAAGTGCTGTCAAGTTGACTCTGACTGCTGGCAATCCTATAAATGAGTGATGTCCACGATGTCCTGTCCTCAGCAGCCTTACTCAGCTTGTAGAGACTCATGCCTGTGGCTTCCTTTACGGAGTCAATCCATCTCATATTTGGTCTTTCTCTTTTCCTGCTGCCTTCTGCTTTCCCCAGTGTTATTGTCTTTTCCAAAGAATCCTACTTTCTTGTGATGGCATGAGGTAGAGGTCAAGATTAACTTCTCCTCCATATAGATATCCAGATGTTTCACACCATTTGTTGAAATTGTTTTTTCCTCATTGATTTAGTTTGCTGTTTTCTCAAAAAATTGATTATCATGAAACTATGGAACAATTTCTGGGTTATTCTTTTCTTTGGAGCTATTGTTCTATCCTTACACTGATATACTGTCTCAATTACAGTAGCTTTAAAGTATATCTTGAAATCGGGTGTGTAAATTTTCCAATATTTTTCTTCTTTTTCAGAATGTTTGGGCTATTCTGGGTCCTTTGCAGTTCATAAAAATTTTAGAATCTACAATTTTTTTAAAAAGCTTGTTGAGATTTTATTCTGAATAGTGTTGTCTATAAATCATTTGGGGGGAGAATTAATATGCTAACAGTCTTGAATCTTCCAATGCATGAACATGATATATTTCATATTTATTTAGATGTATTTCACTTTTTCTCTGCAATGCTTTTATAGTTTACAATGTACTGGAAGTAATAACCAGTTCAATAAGCCAAGAAAAATAAATAAAAGGGATAAAAAATGGATAAAAGTAAGACTTTATATCAACAGTTGATCTGTTTTTTATGTAGAAAATTGTAAGAAAAAAATTTTAAACTTACTGGAATTAATAAATGAATTTAGTGAGGTCACAGAACACAAGGTTAATAGACAAAAATCAATTATCTTGTACACATTTTGTTAAATTTATTCTTAGTATAATGTGATAATTGATGGTTTTATAAATGGTATTATTTTTAAATTTTACTTTCCTATTGTCTCTTGCTAGTATAGAGAAATTACCTCCGTGCTTTTTCACCTGCTATTCTCTCACCCTCAGTGGCATCACACCCAAAGCCATCTTTTACCTCTTCTTTGCTGATTGCTTACTATCAAGACTCAGCTCAAAAATCATCCCCTGGTTGGAACTTTCCCCACCTTCCCGGGAAAAATGAATGGCTCTGTGCTACATGCTTCTGGGAATGTCCAACATGAAAAATAAAATTTTGAAAAAGTTACGGGACAGTCAGTAGGGAAAACTTAATATATGCTTATAGTTGTCACATTTAAAATTTGTTATTTGTGAACACTTTAAACGCATTAAGGAAGAATTGAAGAGAATAGTGAAAATTTAACACGACCCAAAGGAAAGTGTTAAAGGAGTAAGAGATAGCTGGAAACTGTTTTTTAAATTTGAATTTTCATTCCTGATTTTTATTAAAGTTATGTTAACAATCTCAGGCTTTAGAAGTTACTTAAAAACTGTTACCAAATTATAACATTCAACATAGAGTTATATCTTTAAAAAATAGAAGCATTCAATTGAGAAAAATATAAATAGATAGGAGAGATAAAATAGTACTTCAAATTTTAGGAGGTAGATTCATCTTTTATGATTCTTTTATTTTCATAATGAAGTTTTTCACTCACTAGCCTAGCATTAATTACCAAACTCCAGATATACTATCTACTATGCTAAAAAAAAAAAATAAACTTAAGCTTTCACTGTATATTAAAACTTATTAACATTGTAAAGATAATTTTTTAAATTGTAATGACAAATTACTTATTAAAGTGAAATGTATCTTAAATTTAATGGACTTACAGCTAAATAACAAAATGTTTTCAAGTGTAACAATTAAGAAAATGAAATATAAAATTTTTAAAAGCTATCTATGAAGCAGTATGAATGCTCTCAAAGAACCATCAAAAATAAGGAAAATCTAAATAATGTCATTTTCTATTTCTGCTTTTTTCAGTTCTAGTCTCTGGATAACGCCTCTTACTGGTGATTGCCTTCCTTTTGTAGGTCTAGCTCTTCTAATTCTAATTGAATGAGAGAGTGTATATAAAGAGCTTAGAACAATCTTCACCCCTGGTATGTGCTCGAAAAACGGCAACTATTGTTCATTATACAAATAATTTATAGAAATCAAGGCTTCTGGTAAGGCAGAGCCATGTATAATTTAAAGGTTTTAGCTTAATCAATTTGAAAAAATGAGAATTAGAAAAATCTTTAGGAGTATTTACTAAAAATATAACTTCAATAATTTTCTGTAGTCATTCTAACTCAACAATGTTTAAATCTTTTGTTTCTTTTTAATAAAAGTTTTAATATGCCTAAAGGAAAGCTACTTGTGTTACAGTTAGATATTTAACCTAAACACTTTCATTTCCATTATCTGGCATACTGAAACTGCAAACTCATTGTCGTAGTGAGATGTTTCAACAATGTTTATATCGTGTAAACAGAGGACCATGACAGAGCAAGTTATTTTCAAACAACTTATTAATATGTGAACGTCAAAGTGCTTGGTATGAAAAAAATAACCACTGGAAGCATGGCTTTGAAAGAACAATAACTGGTTGACTTTGTCTTAGGTATCTATTGCTGTACAACAAATTACTGTAATCATAGCAGGTCAAAGTAACGATAAACATGTATGACTTCCCAGTCTCCATAGGCCAGGAACTTGGGAGCAGTTAGCTGGGTGATTCTGTCTCAGGGTCTCTCATGAGGTTATAGTCCAGAGGTCGTCCAGGGCCACAGTCACCTAAAGGCTTGCATGGGGCTTAGGATCCTTTCCAAGATGACTCACTCACCTTCTGCTATTTGTTGACAAAAGGCTTCACATGATCCGCTCTAGGCTTCTCCATGGGCTGCTTGAGTATTCTCATGGCGTAGTGGCATGCTTTCCCTAAAAGTCAGGCATCGAAGAGAGCAAGGAGGAAGCCACATTGTTTTTATGATTTAGCCTCAGAAGTCACACATGGTTGTTTCACAATATCCTGTGGGTTACACAACTCCATCCTAATAAAAGTTGGAGGGGACTACAAAAGAGCATGAACACGAGGAGTTGAGGATCATTAGGGTCCATCTTGGAGGCAGGCTACCATGAACCTTACTTGAAATCTAATGCTTATAAAGTACTACATAAGGAAATTGTCAGTTTAGAAAATCATGTTAAATTCAGCTCAACAAGCATTTTTTTTTATTTTTACCTGTATGTATTTCTAAAACATATACTTTTATTTGTTTGTTTTTATCTTTATAATAAAAAAAAAGGTAGCATGCTGTAGATAATCTCTTGGCACTTGATACTTTTTGCTTGGTACTGTATTTGTAAGATTTATCCAGTTGTGAGTGTTGTCGTACTTTATTAGTTAAGAATGCTGTGTAATATTCCATTGTGTGATTGCACAACAGTTCTTTAATCCCCACTCCCACTGATGGACGTCCAGGTTCTTTCTAGGTGTTTGCTATTGTGAACAGTACTGCTGTGAACTTTTTACACGGCCATTCTTACATTGCCCATCATACATGGGAAGAGTTTCTCTTGGATGTATTCCTAAGAGTAGAACTGCCATGGGGCTGGCTCCGTGGCCGAGTGGTTAAGTTCGCACGCTCCGCTGCAGGCGGCCCGGTGTTTCGTTGGTTCGAATCCTGGGCGCGGACATGGCACTGCTCGTCAGACCACGCTGAGGCAGCGTCCCACATGCCACAACTAGAGGAACCCACAACGAAGAATACACAACTATGTACCGGGGGGCTTTGGGGAGAAAAAGGAAAAAATAAAATCTTAAAAAAAAAAAAAAAAGAGTAGAACTGCCAGGTCACCCGGTAGATGAATATTCAGCTTTAAGAGATAATTCCAATCTGTTTTCCACAGTGATTGCACCTATTTACCCTCCCATTAGCAACACAAAAAACATTCAACAGATTTTCAAGACTTCTCCTTTTTTCTTTTTAAGTTGAAGACTATTTTAATTTTAGTACTACCCCAAAAAAGTGAATAAAAACTATAACCCTGTCTAGGAGGAGACTACAATGTAAATGAGAAGAACCATCATATCTAAAAGAAGTAGGCAGCAATTCCAAGATACTATGTAAGTATTATGATAGTTCCCAATAGCGTGAAAGTAAACATCAAGCAAACTTTTCTGTGAATGTTCCTGTGATGCTACAGGAACATAAACACGTAGTCTGTCACCCTCATGCCTCCTTTTCACCCCTCCTCATCAAGGCTGGGGACATGGTACAAACTTCAAAATTCATTTGAAGTTTCACATCTCATTTTAAATTTTTAAAAAATTGCCCATTACTCCAAAATACAACCATTTTGTTTCAATGTAAAGTAATATTTTTATCACTAATCTTTGAGTACAATTGATAACCCAAAGTTGTGTGACGTATTTATGTTGTGTTAATCCCTTCTTCCTCGCATATTCACAAGTACATATACCTCAACTGAAGAAGCCCAGTTATAAGTGATGGGGATGTCTTGGATTTTCTTATACAATCTCAATATCCATTTTCGGAATAAAGTAATCTCACATTGGAAATATTTTCAAACAACTTTTTCAAAAGGCATTTTACATACCACAAGTTTCTTTTGAAAAACAAATACTTTCTTATTGTTGAAATGTCATATTTACTTTGAAGGGACAGATTAAGTGTGTTTATTTGTCAAAACTACATGCTACATAATTCTAACTGCCATTTGTCTTTACAGAAAAAGTCGGCAGATTTGTATCGTTTCTGTCATGCATGCCATTTTTTACTCTGGTGGAAATTAAGGCAGGAACTTCTGTGTTACAAAATATTTTAATAGTTTAATAGTTCCACCTCTGTGATTGCTTGCAAAGTAGCCATAAATTCTGCCTATTCCTGCAATGTGATTTTACAGACCTTCTCATGAAGAAATGAAGTATTTTTCTCTAACCTTTGAGTCTGGGCTTGGCCACGTGACTTGCTTTGGCCAGTGGGACATTAGCAAAGATGATGCAAGCAAAGACTTGGAAAAAGCTTGTGGCATTGAGCTTCCTTTCTCATTCTGCTCTTTGCTCTTCACTAATCACCAAGTGTAGAAACCTAGACTAGCTGGTTAGAGGATGAGACACCCTGTGGAGCTGAGATGGGTTATCCCATCTGAGCTCCTCCACCCCACAGTCTGCCAGCTTATGAGTGGAGGCATCCTAGACCATCCAACCCCAAACGACTCAGCTCGTATCAGAAGAACCACTCAGCCTACCCTCAGAGTCATGAGAAAGAATAAAGGTCACTGTTTTAAGCCACTAAGTTGTTTGGGGTTTTTTTTCTTTTTTCTGTTTTCTTTCTTTTTTTTTTTTTTTTTGGTGAGGAAGATTGTTCCTGAACTAACGTCTGTGCCAGTCTTCCTCCACTTCGCATTTGGGACACCACCACAGCATGGCCTGATGAGTGGTGCACAGGTCCATGCCTGGAATCTGAACCTGTGAACCCTGGGCTGCCAAAGCAGAGCTCGCGAACTCAACCACCACACCACCGGGCCAACCTCAAGCCACTAAGTTTTGAAGTGGTTTGTTACACAAGAAAAGCTGATTAATACACTCCATCTCAAGAGCAAGGTATTATACATTCTATATTCAAAGTTCTTATTTTGTAAATTAGCATAAAGATGACTTCCTGTAGCATGTAACTGATATTGTGTCCCAAAATTCTCAAAAAATAAACCAATGGCTGAAGGAACCACTGTCAACCCCTCTTTCTTCTGGAGAGCATACATTCTCTGACTTACTGACCCATTGAAGGCCTTAGTGTTAATCTGTATATTACACATTAGTATGTATTTTTCAGTTTTAGGAAGATTAAATAAATAAAAATACATCTAATATTTTCTTCATTTACCTCCATTTTGGAGCTCAATGGAGTCCAGTTAATAATGAAGGTAAAGTCTATTTTTCTGCTTTTTTTCCTTCTCTTTCTCTCCAAAAAGCTGTTCTCACAATATTGAGAAAGGGAAGAAGGGTATGGCAATTTCTATTTTTCTTTTCACCAAATACCTCATCTGTTCATTTGATACAATTGAAATAACATTTGATACTTTTTTATATTGTTGAATTTTAACTATCTTTGGGGGTTTTCACTGAAAGTAGCAAAATAAAATGCAATACTGTGCTCACAATCCTGCAATAGTTATGTTGAAACTCATTTTTTTTTTTTAATTAATCTTGAGTGTCCCTGAGAGACCAGCCATTCCAGTTTTCCAGAGACTAAGAGGGTTCTTGGCATTTGGGACTTTCAGTGCTAAACCAGGGAAAGTCCTGGGCCAACGGGAGTGAGGTGTCGCACTTACCGATGACCGTTCAGCTGGCTTTCAAATGACTGGAGTCCTTCGGTTCTTCTTTTTGCCAGTGGCTTCTGTTTGACCTTTTCTGAGCTCTGAGGAAACTGAAGAAGATGGACAGAGCAAAGTAGAGGAATGTTAGGTAGTTTTTACTTTTATAATTGATTTTAGTAAGAAACATGCCACAAACCTTTCCTGAAATAATACCTCAGTATTCTGAGTAGTAATTTCTTAAAACCCTAAGGTAATTGGGATGACTCTGAGTGTTTCTTGTTATAGGGAACTTTCCTCAGAGAAAAAGATTATATAAGCTTAAATAAAATTAAATGGTTTTTAAAAGTGATCTGGACAATCATGAATCTTCTCTTCAAAATACAAATATAAGCATTTAATTAAATGTTTGAATAATGCTTATAATTGGCATACTAATTTACAGCAAATTTATGTTGGAGTCATATGTTTATACACTATATTTTTGTAGCAAATTGAAGTTCTTTGTATAATAAACTTCACAATATATTTTTATTCATTTTATTGGAGTTGAAGCATTAAATTTCGTATTTTAAAAGAGGATATAGAAATTTTACTTACAGCTTTTCTTTTATGATGTTTTTAGTCAGAGCTATGAATCATTTCACGTTGAATCAGCAAGATAACCCACAATTATATCATTAGTCCTATGACAAAGTACTGTTTCCAAATGATGAAGTTTCTTAGAATACACTGCAAATAGAAGTAGGAACATTCTTATATTATAATATGGTATTTCAAAATGTCTTTATTTTCCACTTATATACATGTACTTAGCATGTGTGTGTGTGTATGTGTCTGTGTGTGTGTCTACGTGTGTGTGTGAGAATGGGAGGGGCAGAGAAAAAATGAATCCTGGCCACTAGCAACAGGAACTTGCTCTCTGTTGTTCAGTGCCCTTAAAATTTTATGTTCACATGAATCACCTGGGGAGCTTGTGAAAGTGCAGGTTCTGATTTTTGAGTAGGTGTGGAGTGGTCCCCGAGATTCTGCCTTTGTAACAAACTCTCAAGTGACACTGATGCTCCCAGGCTGCTGACCGCCTGTTGAGCAATGAGTTCTAGTAAGTCTGTATGAAGAAGAACGCACCCTTCCCCATCACTCCGATGGCCCTACCCTGTAAACATTCTTAATAGCATCATTGCCTGTCTGAATTGTCTTATTTCCTTATTTGTTTACAGATATGTTGTCTGTCTCTCTACCAGGGTCCATGAGGGCAGCCATCTTTTCTGTCTTATTCACTCCTGTACCTCTACTGTCTACAACATGATGAGTGATTATTTCTAAAGATCTATTGGTTAAATAGTGTATTTGCACAAAGACAGTACGTATGTGGTGTTGGTTACTGGATACACACCACGATATATTAGCAGGGTATGGGTGGTTAAGAGCATAGCTTGTTAGTACACTCTCTAGCTGTGTGACACCAGCACATGATGTAATGTCTCCTGCTTCTATGTCCTTATCCATGAAATGAGAGTAATAATATCCATACTTACAGGACTGTCCGGGGGACTAAATAAGTCACTACATGTGACATACTTAGAAAGGTGCCTGGTGCATAATAAACGTAATGCAGATACAAGCTCATGAGCTATAATGCTTTACCACTATTTATTTACCACTATTTAGGTATTTTTATTTAGAAAACCTAGAAGCTTCCTGAAAGCAGCAAGCATATCCTGTGTTCTACCTGGCAGGGATCAAGACTAGATGGGTGGTTTTCAAACTGTGCTTCTCAGAGGCGGGGGATCTATGTAAATCTGCAAGGGCTATCTCTGAGGGGAAGATGGACAGAACCCAGCAATCAGGATTCTGCCCCCCATCACCACCATCACTCAAGCAAAGTAGCTCCTCTTTCTTTTTTATCACATACTGACATTTCAGATAAGCTCCCCAAATCAAGGAATGTGTTGCTTTTTTAAAAGAGATAATTTGAGAACCACAGGACAAGATAATCTCCTCACCTTTATGCAGCTCTATAATCTTATCAACTTTCAAAAAATAAGGCATTAAATAGCACTGCTTATGACCCACAGCAATCTTCAGATAGGTCTTCAAGATATATTAATATTATTATATATTGTTATGTTATGATTAGATTACATTATATATAATGTGTTGATTATATGTTATATATTGATATACAATGAATTACTGGTCGAGGCTTAGTAAGGTCCTTTTCAAGGGGGTGGGGATTGGGACTGCTGACTTGACGTGGGTTGAGAAGTGAAGAACTGGAAAGATGGGCAGCCTCAACTCTTCAGAGATAAGTAGCTCTGAGGGAAGGAGAGAGCCTCTGAGGAGGGTTGAGGATCAACGGAAGATTCTTTCACGGATGCTGGACAGATGCAGGCATGGATGTTTTTTTTTCAGCCCTGTACTTAATTTGTTTCAGCAGGTATTTATTGTCCTCTTCAATTAGACTCTCTTGCCTTTCCTTTAGACCAGTGACTCCAGCCCTGACAGCCCATTAGAATCACCTGGGGAGCTTTCCAACAACACGAGTTCTCCGACCCGTTGACACACAGTCTTTGGAGGGGAGTCCCAGGCCTGGGGTGGTGTTAGTTACTGTTGTTGTTGTCTCAAAGCTGCCCCAGGCGATTCTAACGTGCACTCAGGTTTGAAAACTGCTTTAGACCTTTAAGCTTTGTTTCAAATCAGAACGTCTAAGATTTACATTAAGGAGCTCTTAACACGTTAGTCAAAATTTGTTAAATTTCCCTCTTAAATAGTTGTTTGCAGTTTTGTTCTTTGAATGTGATGTTTGTTAAATCTCGTGGTCAGAATATCTAATGAATAGATTTCCAATTTTATAATGAAATTCCCAGAAATGTATAATTTGATAGATGGGAATTTGCTTTAATAATATATACTTGCCTTTAGTTGGGAAAAAGATATAAATAAATAAATACATAAATATATGCATTTATATAAATGTATATGATGTGAATGCCAGCTTATTAATCAGCTTACTCAAATACAAAACCTGGAAACTGGAAGATGAACAGAGGGGTGTTTTTCTATGACCCCTTCATATTAAACTCGGCTTGGCCTCCTTTGGGAGTATGGAAATCAGCAGGACAGTGGCCATGGAGGTGTGGAGGAAAAGGCTCCACATTGGACTAACCTGGCTTAAATGCTGGCTCTGCCCTCTACTCTCTAGTAGAAATTCCTGAACTTTTCTCAGCTAATTTCTTCATCTAGATATGATGCCCCCTATTTCTCACGGCTCTTGTGAGGTGTAGATGTGATAATATTTATAAATAACCTAGCAAAGTATCCAATCTATTGCAAAAACAAATACCACAACCACTAATGACAACAGTAAGAGCAAATGATGTCCAGTCATCATTTTCTGTGTGCCAAGCTCTGGGCTGTGTGCTCTTTGTACGTCTTAGTCCCTCTTGTAGGACTTAGTCCCTTAGGAGGAGAGGGGAAGAAGAGCGGGATTATAAAGTGAAGTAAAGCTTATTTCAGGCTCCTTGACATGGCAAGGTCAGGGGTCCACCTTCCTGCCTGGTGTGAAACTCCACAACACTTATATTGTCTAAGTTTAACAATTTGTATTGTGTGATTGTGTAACATATCACACAATTTTAAATTAAGCCCCATGCCTACATAGCTACATGTGCTCTAAACTTCCATTAAATGTGAAGAGATGTGTCACAAATTATGATATGTATGAAATTGAGTATGTTTATGGGCTTAGCTTTATAAATATAGCATGAGGGAAGTTAGAAGTGTCCTTTAAATTATTGGCTTGCGGTAGGACACAGACCCAGGTTGTCTGACTCCAGTCTTAACCACTCTACCACACTACCTTGAGGCAAGGGTATGATCTCTTATTTGTTCGTTCATGTAACTGCTGTGCCTTCCCATCCAAAATACTGTTTCCTATAGACGGAAGTAACTAAATCCCAGAGTATATATACTAGAGTAGGATTTTCATTTAGTTTTCCCCAAAATAACAAAAATATAAATTTTAAAGAAGATTACACTCAAATCCAATATTATCTATATTATTACCTAAGTATAGTTATCTCAGTTACTAACCTCTAACATTTTTAAATCACTGCTTGATCTAATCCTGGTTTTTCCTCTGGTTTAGGTAACTCAAATTTGTGTTGAATCTCTTAATTCGGAGATTTAGATTTCCAGAGCTTATCTGGCTTCTCAGCATCTTTGTGTCCAAAGACCCTGCAAGCACTTTCAACCAACCTTTGATCTCCTTAAAAAATGTAATTTATAGCTAGACTTTACAATGTGTGATGGAAAATATTCCATCCAAGTTTCTCTGTCTCTCTCCCTCTCTTTTTCTCTCTCCCTCCCTCTCTCTTTCTCCCTCTCTCTCTGATTCATCTCTAATTTCTGGACCCTGTAAAATGAGAAATCTTACTCACACCATCACTGTTGACTTGAGTGAAACATGATCTTTCTTCAATTTATGAGCTCCCTGCCAGCTTTCTTCTGTCTTCATGAGTGTTTTTTATTTAAAAATTTTCATACCTTCCTGTAGCCAATTTCTGATCAGTATCTCAAATATAGTTTTTAAAGAAAGACCTCTAACATAGATTCCTTTCTGTCATCAAGACTGTTACTGAAAATTCAGTCTACAATAGATCCTAACTCCTTAGAACATATTTAACCAGTACATGTTAAAACTTAAGCAAAGATATGAGATATTTTCTCCATAATTATAATATTAAATTATAATTTAGGATACCTATACCATATGTTACAGCCAAAATCATTTTCAGCGTTATTGTAGAAATCCAGCATTTTATAAGCCAATTCTTGTGAATTCACTTATAGAGCTGAGTAGACAATTCCTAATAGACCATGCCAGATGCTGTGCCTTCTACCTTGGCTACTAAGTTGTCAGATGAAAGTTTAAGCAATAGTAATAATAATAAAAGCTAACATGAAGTGAAACTGTGTCAAGTGTAGTTATCTAACTTTATACCTGTTAACCTTTAATTGTCACAATAACCTGACCAGATGTTTACTATTGCTATCTCCATTTTACCAATTAAGAAACTGAGGTGAAGTAACTTGCCAGAATTCACACACATCTAGTTAGGGGTAAAGCCAGGATCCAGACCCAGGCCATCTGACTCAAGATTCCTGACCCACTGGGCCACACTGCCTCAGGACAGTGCCTTCATTCATTCACTCATTCATTTCACGAATATTTACTGAATGCTTACCTCGTAAGGCAGGGCCCGTGCCCTGATGGAGCAGTCAAATAATTTGACGAGAGTTTGGTATCATGATAGGACAACAAATAGAAGCTATAAAAGAATACCTCACCCAGTCTGAAGGGTGTTAGAGAAGGCCCCCAGTGAGAAGTGATGTCTAAGTTGGAACCTAAACAACTAGTGGGGATTAAGTAGGCAAAAGAAGCTGTGCGGTGAGCATGAGCTTCCCAAGGCGAAGAGAATAACAGGTGCAGAGGGCAGGAGGAGAGGGGAAGAGAAAAAGGGACTTAAGTTGGCATTGTGACGGGAAGATAGAGTAGGCTAAGAGTTTATGAGAGGGGCTGGAGGGACAGGCAGGGGCCAGATCATGCTGCCCGACTCTGAGGATGCCCTTGAAAGACACTAAGCAGATAGGATCAGATTTTCTCTTCAGAAAAAGATTGCTGTGGCTTCAGTGTGTTAGAAGAGTGGAAAATGAGGGCCAAGGGGACTAGACAGGAAGCTGATCTGGTCATTGGAGCAAGAGATTTTAACAGTTTGACCCAAGCTGACAGTGGCAGAGGTAGCAAGAAGTGGCAGATTATCATCTTATGATATAAAGCTGGGATGCACAAAAATAATGAAGCACATATACAATGTGTGTGGTGAACAGTACATATAACACACACATATAAAAATGCTGCAGATATTTTTTTAAAAATTATTCAAAAGCATTCAAGAGAAAAACAGCCAGAAACAAAGGAACTATATTTAAGAATGAAAAACATAGAGGATAAATCAGGAAGAAATACTCAAGAATTCATTAAATTGTAGTTACAGTAAATAATCGTGTCCCAGAGGAAATCTCAAGGGATAAGTTTTTCCTGCCAGTGATAAAATGAAGGAAATCCTAACAAAAACAAACAAGAAAGGATTGCACAATTTGCTGCAATTAAAAAAAGAGGGATGACTGATTCAAGATATGCAACAGACAAAATCACGTAGCCTCCAGAAATTGGAAATACAGGACAAAGGCATGCCAAGAGGCTGCTCCCAAATTCCAGCGTCTCCTATTACATGAATTTTCTTCCACCTTCCCTTGGCTCACTGGAGCAGAAAACAGGATTCCTGCACAAGTCCTAGCATCCCATCCTCTGTCATCCATGTCTCTTCATGCCCCCTTCTCTCCTCAACTTCTGGAATTGTATTTTAAATACCAACTAAATCCCATTGGTTTGGGGTGTCCCATGTTTGTCAATACCGCTGTACAGTGTCTCTTTAAGTCTAAACAGTAAGATTACCCAAAACAGGACTAGCTCCTAGCATCTTTTCTATGTGGTCCATACACAGTCTCAATTGAATGTCTTGGTGTTAGTGAAATAATTATGGATCCAAAAGGAAGAGAAGTGAAAGGACTTCCATTTAGTGAGTACCTCCTGCACACTAGGCTCCAAGACAGACACTTCTCATATGTTATCTTATTGTTTTAATTGTCCTATCCAATGAAGGAGGTGGGGTTATCTCCATTTTACAGTTCAGGGCACTGTTTAGGAACTTTCCCAAAAGTACTAAGATCTTTAGCATCGAAGACAGGTTTAGAGCCTCAATCTGATTCCAAAGTCTACACTCTTTCTACCGCATCACATTCTAAAGTCCTTGGGAGGAAAAATGGTATTTTCTTCCTTCATACTTTATAGGGACATCATGAGGATTAAAGAGAAATTTAAAAAGAAATTAACTCCAAGAAAACTGGCAGAATAGGAAATACTTTATGAAGGTCACTTCCTTTGGAAAATCCAAGAAACTCTGATTTTTGTCCACGTTGTAATTTAAGTAACAAGCTGTTTTTCTAAAAAAATTATTTCATTAAGAGTTCATTAAGGTGTTAAAAAATATATAATCCATATGCAAGAATGTTGATATTCTTGAACAGAGGCAGTGGTATAGAGAAACCACAGTGGGTTCCACAGTCAGAAAAGAATCCTCAATCCTAACTTTGCAAATTATGAACCACATGGCTTTGGGCAAGTTAACCTCCCAGACCATCAGTGTCCTGCTAAGAAAGATATAGGTAATAGAATTTCTTTATATGTTTGTTGTAAAGATTAAATAATAAAGGTAAAAAGGTCAGCATAGTGCCCAGCATATTATAGGTGTTCTTAAATTACAGGCATAAGTTGAATCATTATTTTTCAAACTGTGGAGGATTCAAATGGACAGCCAAGTTTAAAAAGTGGTAGTCCGGGCCTGTGGTTTTAAAAGATACCGACACCTGGGTGTACCCCTAAGAAATTTGGATTTAATTGGTCTTAGGTGAGTCCTGAGCCCTGCAAGCTTGAAAAGCTCCCCACATGATCCTCATCTGCAAAGCTGAGGCTCTCTGAGCTCAAATGCTAGTGGTGATAAATGGTAAAGGCAGCAGGGAAGAGTGAAGGCTCTGCCCAGCCCTCCTAACAGCTTTGGCACATCACAGGGAAGGCAGCAGTGGATACTTGTCACACAGGGGCATCGCTGATTGGTCAGTGTTGGCCAGAGGTGCTGTAGAAATCAACCAGAGAGATCTTCAGCCTACCCCTGCCTCCAGCAGGGAGACCCGCCGGCACTCTCCCTCTTCACCTGCCCACACCAGAGGGAAGAACAGGGTAGCAGGAATGGGGACATATGTGGAGAGAAGAATCTGTGTCCATTTCTTCCTCCAAGCCATAGAGAAAACAGACAGTTTCAGCCAGAGCAAAAGAGAAAGGATAAGCTTCTTGTAGAATTTGAAATTTTAAAGTGAAGAAGACTTCAGTTTTATATACAACTCTGATTATCTACTACTAACACATAATTCCAAAATTTAGTGGCATAAAATAACAACCATTTTATTATGCTAGCCTCTAGGAGTCAAGGGGTGATTCTCTGCTCCACAATGTCTGGGGCCTCAGTTGGAAAGACTGGAATGGTGAAGACTGGAAGCCTCTGGAGACTATTTTCACTGACATATCTGATACCTAGCCAGGGACAATTTAATGGCTCAGCTTTTGACCAGAGTCCTTCAATATGGCCTCTCCCTGTTACCTGAGCTTCCTCACAGCACAGCAGCTCCCAGCTAGTCAAACTGATGACATAGTCCGGGACTCCAAGGACAAATTTCACCTGTATTTTATGACCTCACCTCAGAAGACACATAGCAATTCTGTGATTCTCTGATGATCAAAGCAGTTCCAAGTTCACCCAGATGCGAGTAGAGGAAACGAAAACTAGACCTCTCAATGGTAGGAGAGTCTCGGAGAATTTGGAAATACCTAAATAGGTCTGACCTAATACTTAGAGAGACAGGAAGTTAGAGAATCTCGCCAATATGTTGGGAAGAGACAAGATACCCAGCAGGAAACGAGATAGTTAATATAGTGCAGCTGGGGACAAAGAAGTTATTGTAACAATTTTATGTTTATGCCATATCACATTGAGAATCCTTAATAAACCATACAACAATTTACCATATGCAAGAAAAAAACAGAGTCTGTACACTTATGTGAAAACCAAAACCAAGAAATCTATAATTTAAAAATGGCCTGTTGCCACATGCTTGCCTCTCTGCTTAAGACTCGGTTTCTGTTGAAACATTTAATGGGTAAGACTGTTTTGAATTGAGTATCTTTTTTTTTTAACTTTTTATTGAGATTATGATAGTTTACAACCCTGTGAAATTTCAGTTGTACGTTATTGTTTGTCAGTCATGTTGTAGGCACACCACTTCACCCTTTGTGCCCACCCCCCACCCCCCCTTCCCCTGGTAACCACTAATCTGTTCTCTTTGTCTACGTGTTTAACTTCCACATATGAATGGAGTCATACAGAGATTGTCTTTCTCTATCTGGCTTATTTCACTTAACATAGTTCTGAATTGGGTATCTTTTTGAAGTTAAAATGGAAGGAATATATAACTAGTAAGAATTTTCATTTATGAATCTCGTTATAAATCTTGGTACACATTCCTGACAAATATACTGTGATGCATGAGCATAATTTACCCCATTTCGTGCATTTTAAAAGACAAGATTTAGGAAAATAAGTATCTCACTCAAGATCACAAAATGAACGTATGCGAGCCTCCTATTTTAGCAGATGGCCCAAGGCTCCTAAGGCAGATGCTTCTTTGAGAGCAATGGATACTTCCTGAAATAATGTATCTTGTTAAAAATCATTTTGAACAGCCCTTCACAAATAGAATAGACAGGGGAAGTAAGTGATTGCATGCCCTTCCCTACAGCTGCTACTCCAATCTGCTGCACTCTTTTTCCTAGAGAGATAATGACTGTGAATCATACCAGCTCCTGCTTTGAAAACAGTCCACAGACACTCTGAGCAGACAGGCTTCTTGGCAGCAAAACACCTCTTTCCTTTCGACCACAGGTGAGTAGTAGTCACCATCTTAAATAAGTCACAGCTGCTAATTCAAGGACCAGCAGATTATCCACTTGATAGCCAAGTCATGATAGCATGTTATATTTGTATTTAAAGAAGGCCGACTCTTTTTGGACTTTCCTTAAAGGAGTTTACACATATTGGAAAACGGTAGCCAAGCCAAATGTCAAAAATCACAGCAGTTTTCATAACTGTCTACTATCTAGAAAGCAAACAGTGAAGCTTTCTTTCAGATGGGCAGACATTGCAAATGAGATCATAAGATTTTCAAGTTTGGTGGTAGCAGAAAACTGTGTGCTACAAGAAAGGAGGGAATTAGGAACATGAGAAAACACTGAATCAAAGGGATAATAGGCCACACTAATTTCAGCCAAGTGTGTGGGAAGAACTGTAACCCATATGCAAGGAGACATGAATTCCCCTCAAACATCAAAACCCCAGTGAGGGATAAAGTGGACAACTGAAACTATACCCAGTGTGTTGTGTGCACACAGTGGGATGGAGCCAGGGTGGCAGAAAGGAGGAGGAAGAGAAATCATTGCTCATGGGACACCACCACCCATAACTTAAAAGACTTCTGGAGGATGTGGGCAAAATGGAACCTCACACATGCTGGTGGGAATGTAAAATGATTCAGTCACTTTGGAAAACAGTTTTGCAGTTCTTAAAATGTTAAACCTACAATTAACCATCGGACCAATGATTCTACTCTAAGTACATACCCAAGAGAAATGAATTCTTCTATGTGAATGTTCATAGCAGAATTACTCATAATAGCCAAAAACTGGAAGGAACCTAAGTGTCCTTCAAATGGTAAATGGATAAACAAAATTTGGTACATTCACACAATGGACTACTACTCGGCAATAAAAGAAATGAACTACTGATACATTAAAAAAATGAACAAACCTCAAAAATATACTAAGTGAAAGAAGTTAAACACAAATGACTACATAGTATGTGATTCAATTTATATGAAATTTCTAATGAAAGCAATAGGTGAGAACACTAAGGTGACAGAGTCTAAAGGAGTTACTTAAAAATTTCAGTAATACCTTATGTGTTTTTATAAGACAAACAATAGAATAGTGTTTTGATGAATGTAGAAATTAATAAATCACTTTAGATATACATCTCAATAACATCAAGCTTCTACTGTAACTTAATCAAGACAGTGTAGTCTTGTAAGGAAAGACATATTTTGAGGAAATATGTAAGGAAAGACATATTGATGTAGGGAAAGGCATATTTTATGTTTTCTTATTTACTCAAGAAAAATTAAAACATATCCACAAAATACATGTATACTAATGTTCATAGCAGCTTTATTCATACGAGCCAAAAATAGGAAGCCACCCAAATTTCCATAAAGAGGTGAATGGCTAAACAAATTGTGGTAACTCCATACAATAGGATACTACTTAATAATGAAACAAACTAGTGATATAGTGACAGCATGAATGAATCTGAAAAACACTATGCTGAGCAAAAGAAGCTGGACATAAAAAAATATGTACTATATGATTCTATGTATATGAAATTCTAGGACAGGAAAACTAATCTGCAGTGATCAGAGACTATAAGTGGTTGCCTGGGGCCATGCAGATAGGGGATTGATTGCACAGAGGCAGGAAAACACTTTTTGGTGTGATGGAAGTGTTCCATATGTTGACTGTGGTGGTGCCCATTGTCTAGTTTGTGACTAAGCCCAGTCTGCCTGGTTTGTATCTTGGTCTGTCACTTACTTAGGGAAGTTAT
Organism: Equus quagga; assembly: GCF_021613505.1. Lineage (NCBI taxonomy): Eukaryota > Metazoa > Chordata > Mammalia > Perissodactyla > Equidae > Equus > Equus quagga. Next base: position 13,330,864 of record NW_025802777.1, read on the forward strand.
TTACGTTTTCAGTGCCTCACATCCCTTACCTGTAAAATGGGCATCATAATAATACCCATTTCACAGGATTGTTGTAATTGTTAGAAAATGAGTTAATAAATATGAAGATGTTAGAATGCCTGAGAGACAGAAATTTCTATATGTTCGCCATTATTATTGTTAACAAAGAACAAAGTTGTATATGTAAGGATGTTTGTTAAAGAGGAGTTTAAAAAAGTGAAAACTGGCTTGCATAGAAGTGGAAGCTGCAATGCTTTCACGTGATGGAATAGTATGTACTCATTAACTGCATTGTTGAATGTGAGAGAATCTATTAGTATAACTTGTAGTATTAACAGTTCACATGAGAAAAATCAGGTCAACATCTCAGTAAATGCAGAAAAGAAATGATGTAAAATTCAACATCTATTCCTGATACAAAGCAAAATAGGTCAATTCCTATATTTAATCACATCAAAAGCCAGCATCAAATTTAATGGTAAAACGTTCAATTTTCCTCTTAAATTTTACAAACAAAACAAAGGTGCTATCACACTACTGGAATTCATTGTTCTGGAAGCAAAATTCAGTGCAATCAAATAAGAAAAATAAAGGAGTCTACATATTGAAAAGGAAGATGCATAAGTGTCATTATTTGCAGATTATATGATTGGACAAAAAGATTAAATAAATTGCATAAAAAATATTTATAAAAATGAATAGTTTTCCTACATACAAAGCATAATGAGAGAAAAAATGAAACAATATCTCATAATAGCAAAACAAAAGCAAATAATTAGGAATCATCTTAACAGTGAATGTGCAGGACAAACATGAAGAAAATATTACAACTTTACTGAGGAGACATCCAAGGAGAGCTGAGTAAATGTTCCTATATAGAAAGACTCAAAACGGTAAAATTATCAATTCAACCTTCAAAAAAATCAATTGAAAAGGAACAAGTCTTTGGCAGGTATTTGACAAAGCTATATTAAATTCATCCAAAAGATTAAATATATCAGAATAGCCAGAGAAAAAAAATTGAAGAAAATAAAATGAGAAAGGACTTGTTTTATCAAATATTAAAACATAAAACTACAGGAACTACAACACTTTGTGGCAGGACTAGTGTATTAGTTACCTATTGTTGCATAATAAATTTCCCCCAAATGTATCAACTTACACAGTACAGGCTTTGTATCTCATTGTTTTTGTGAGTCAGGAAGCTGGGCGTGGTTTAGCTGGGTTTTCTGACTCTGGGTGTCTCACAAGGCTACAATCAAAGTATTGACTATGGCTACAGTCATCTCAAGGCTCAACTAGAGAAGGACCAATTTCCAGGCTCACTCATTTGGTTGTTGAAAGGATTCAGCTCCTCACAGACTGTTAGCTGGAGATCTTCCTCATTCCTTGTTCACGTGGCCTCTCCATAGGACAACTCACAACATGGCAGGTGGCTTCATCAAAGCAAGCAAATGAGAGAGAGAGAATGGGTACTAGTAAGATGTAGTCATCGTTTTTGTAATCTAATTGCTGATGTGACATCCCCTCACTTCTGCAGTATTCTATTCATTAGAAGCAAGTCATAGGCCCAGCCCACACTCAAGGGGAGGGGATTACACAAGGGCGTGAATCCAGGATCAATGGGGGCCATCTCACAAATCCTCCTACCACAGCTAGAGAGATAAACCAATGGATGAACATAAAGAGTATAAAAGTACACCCCAATTCCTTTGAGAACTTAGTATATAGTAAGAATGGCATCCCATATTAATGATGAAAAGCTCTATTGATGATCACGTCATTACCAAATCAAACCATCTCCAAATCATATCTCCAAATAAGCAGCTAGCCATCTGGACACCTACGTCTTCCATACAAAAATTAGTTTCTGATGGATCGAAATTGTACATGTAAAAAGAATAACAGATACTAGAGGTAGATATAGGATTTTTAACAATTATTATCTTGGAGTAAGAAAAGCATTTCTTAACCTGATGCAAAGTCCAAAAGCCATGAAAAAATATTTGCTATCATTTGCCTATATAAAAACTTTTAAACATCCATATGAAATGAAAAATTGGAAAATATTTGCTACACATATGACAAAGAGCTGGTTTCCTTAATATAAAAATAGTACTTTGGCGGGGGGGGGGAGCTGGCCCCGTGGCCGAGTGGTTAAGTTCGTGCGCTCCGCTGCAGGCGGCCCAGTGTTTCGTCGGTTCAAATCCTGGGCGCGGACATGGCACTGCTCATCAAACCACGCTGAGGCAGCGTCCCACATACCACAACTAGAGGGACCCACCACAAAAAATATACAACTATGTACCAGGGGGGCTTTGGGGAGAAAAAGGAAAACATAAAAATCTTTAAAAAAAAATAGTACTTTTAAATAATTAAGGAAAAACCCAATAGAAAAATTGACCAAGAATATGTAAATATCCAAGATATATATGAAAAGATGCCCAACTGAACTCATAATTAAAGAAATGTAATGACAAAGAGAAAAATGAGATACCACTTTTACCTCTAAAAATGGCAAAAAAAAATTTAAAGTTTTACAACCTACAGTTGGCAAAAAGTGCAGAGAGAATGTAAATTCAGTCTTTTTGGATAGCCATTTGGCAAATTCTTTCAAAATTTAAGTGTGTATAACCTTTCACCCAACAACTCCACTGCTAATCACTTGTCCTATGGAATTCATAAAAGCACACAAAGATGTCACGCACACACACTCACACACATACCATTTTGGTTGCAACCAAGGCTGCCATGTGTTGTCTAAGTTGTAGCCTGCACTGGACACCCTGACAAGGTTGCAGGGAGAGTGTGAGGGTGGTAGTAATCACCCGCTCCAATCAACAAACCAAACATTCCAGTGTGGGGCTGTATTTGTCAAGATAAAAGTATATTAGTTAGTGTCCTAGCAGAAAATCGATGGTGCACGCAAATTGGATAATTTGAGCAGAGTTTAATAAACAGGCTTTTTACAAAGGTCAAGCACAGTGCAGAGAAACTAGAAAGGAAAGTGAAATATCCTAGGACTAGAAGGGCAAGAAAGGGAGCAGATACTAGAGGAGGGAGGTAGTGACAGAGAGAGAAAGTTTGAGAGAGGAAGCCAGCCTTCAGCAAGCACAGGAAGAGAGCTGGGAATAAATACCCCAACCTCTCCTTACTTCCTCCTTCCAGTTTCCTGCAGCTGCTCCCCATTGGCTGAACCCAACCAAAAGCTAAACCAGAGGAAGTACATCGATGCTGTCCGTATGGAGATCAGCATTGCAGGGAACAGAGCAAGGTGGAGAATGGTGGAGCATGGAACTAGACAGGCCCATGGAAGACATCCTTCATAGAAGAGCATCATTTTCTAATCCATACAAAGGCATCATGGAGTTGGCAGTTACCTTAGTGTCCACACTTTATAATTGCAAGAAAACAGAAATAACGTAAATGTCCATCAGTAGAGGACCACACACTGAATTAATGTACATGATACAACAGAAGACTATTGAGCTTTTTGTAAAACAAATAAAGAAAATGTATGTGGACTAGTGTGAAAGGGAAACCCCTAAAACATTTTATTAAGTTAAAGTATGAATGATTCTCTCACTGTATATATATACACATACGTAGATAAAATATAATGTAGGAAATGTTACATTATATAAGAATACACTTTTGTATGCCTGGAAATTTCTGGAAGGATACCTGAGACTCTTAAAAGTGGTTTTCACCAGGGAGTGACAGGAGGAGAGCTTGTTGGGAGGAACAGACTATAGGATACTTCCTATTTTCATTTTATATTCTTATAATAACAAAACAAAAGTAACTTAAAAGGTTACTTTAGCAAAAACTGTTTTTAATATTCTTAACCAGAGAAATAATACAACTTTGAAAAATACATATGATATAATATTAAGACATGGCACAATTGCATATACAATGTGATTATAAAAATGTATTCGAAAATATATATAGGGGGAAAACTTTAAAAAAAGAAAACACCAGACATTAACAGTGGCTGTGTGTAGCTGGGATTATTGATGTTTTAACTCTTTTGCATTCCCTAAGTATTTTTAATGAGAATATGGTACTTTTATAATGGAAAAAGGAAGTATTCTAAAGTGGTGGTTTTACATTTTTAAAGAAGTGGAAATTATTTTCAAATAAATTCTTATGCAGAACTGCAATCATAAAGAAGACATTTAAATATTTTCTGCATGGATTTTGAATGTTTAAAGTTAAAAATAGTTGGGAACACTAAATATAATAAGATATTAGAACGTCTTCAATCTCATTACATTAGAACTACAGAAAAGTGGATATTGTTATCAGTCATGACTGAACATTTAAAAATATATGTATACACATTATTAGTACTCTTTTTAGAACAAGTTCTGATTTCCGAGTTTTTTCTTCATTGAACAAAGGATCAAATTATAGGAAAAATTTGAAAGCTAGAAATGTTAACTTTAAACCTAAAAATAAATAGAAATTTTAGTCCTAGCTAAAGCTGCATAGGGAGTTTAGTTCTAAAAATCTCTACCTGTAGCCTTCTTATCAGGAGTGGAGAGATGAATACAAATTATATGATTTCGAGAGCTTGGCTGGAACCCCAGATTTTTAGAATCTGCAACAGGAGAAGGACAAAGGAGTATTTGTCTTTTTCTTTAGTGACGCTGACTCCCACCCACACAGCTCTCCACACAGAAAGAAAGCCATGTTGTAAAAGTTCTATCTCATTTGTGACTAAACAAAACATTGAACACTTGCTGTACGATACAACTTTTAAGGGAATGTTAGCCAATTTTCTCCTTGGAAGAAATGAAATCATCCAAAAAAACCACCTTGGAAACTACGATAAAAATGGGGAACTAAGCCCTTCCTCTTGTGGATAAAGATTCAGTGTTACTGTACCTGATAGAGAATAAACTGAAAATAGAAAATATTTAATAGTGAGTTTAATGACTGTTAGTATAAGAAATATAAGAAGAAAGATAAGTTACATAAAATTTGCTGACTACCCCTATTAGAAGTTCACATGATCAGAAGACAAAAATTCTATTGGAAAAAAGGAGTCATTCAATAATAAGTATTCTACTTTTTGTTGATTGTTTTCTTTATGTGAACAAGAAGCATTATATAGTAAAGGGGAAATAGCTGATTGGGGGCTGCATGAAATAACATTGACAATTTTTATTTTTAATTAAATCAAGTGTAGAATTATATGGAATTGAGATGTGAGGCATAAACCAAAGTTTTTTCATTGGGAAATGGTAAACCCACATTCTTACCAGAGGCCAAAGCAAAGCTCATTACCTGCATTTCCTCACTTTCTTTTTCATAAGGATTTTGAAGTATGAGAAATCTTCATGTGTACATTCTTAAAACAGATGAAGAAATGTGTCCCACTTTTCACCTTGTACAATCAATTTAAAATGTGAATTTTAAATGTTAAATGTGAACATGACTCTAATTTCCAGGGATATTGCTTTTTTAAAATTCTTTTTAGTAGATTTTATTTTTAGGGCAGTTTTAGGCTTACACCAAAATTGGTCGGAAGGTGTAGAGATTTTCCATGTATCCCCTGCCCCCACTTATGTGTACCCTCCCCCCATTATCAAGATCCCTCCCAAGAATATACCTGTATCACAACTGATGAACCTACATTAACACATCATCACCAAGAGTCGTTAGTTTACATTAGGGCTCACTCTCGTGTTGCATGTTCTATGGGTCTAGCAAATGTACAATAACATGTATCTACCATGGTAGTATCATATAGAATAGTTTCACTGCCTTAAAAATCCTCTGTGTTTCCCTATTCATCCCTGCCTCCCTCCCCCCAGGTCCTGGCAACCACCAATTCTTTTACTGTCTCCATCATTTTGCCTTTTCCAGAATATCAAATAGTTGGAGTCATACAGCATGCAGCATTTTCAGATTGGTTTTTTCCACTCAGTAATATACATTTAAGGTTCCTCTATGTCTTTTCATGGATTGATAGCTCATTTCTTTTTAGTGCTGAATAATATTCCATTGTCTGGATGGACCACAGTTTATTTATCCATTCACCTACTGAAGGACATCTTGGTTGCTTCCAGGTTTTGACGGTAATGAATCAAGCTGCTGTAAACATCCATGTGCAGGTTTTTGTGTGGACATACGTTTTCAGCTCCTTTGGGTGAATATGAAAGAGCGCAATGGCCGGATTATATTGTAAGAGTATGTTTAGTTTTATAAGAAACCATCAAATTCTCTTCCAAAATGGCTGTAGCATTTTGCATTCCCACCAGCCATGAATGAGAGTTCCTTTTGTTCCACATCCTTGCTAGCATTTGGTGTTGTCAGTGTTCTGGATTTTCACCATTCTAATAGATGTGTAGTAATATCTCATTGTTGTTTTAATTTGCATTTCCCTCATGACATATGATCTTGAACATCTTTTCATGTGCTTATTTGCCATCTGTATATCTTCTTTGCTGAGGCGTCCAGTGTCACTTCTCGATAGGACAAATATTCTGCAGAAGTACATTCAAGTCCTTTTCTGCAGAAGCATAGCCTTGAGAGTGGTCAGCCTCAAATTAATATCCCTGCATAAATTCTGCGAAGCTGCCAAGTGAGGGAATCTTTTCCTTTAGAAGAGCAAATGGCTTGAAATCAGAAAACTTGGATTTCAGACTCTGCTCACTCTCAGAAGTTTTGAGCAAGACACAACTTCACTTGGCCTCAGTTGCTTCCTTTGTAAAACTGACAGATCCCAGATGGCCATCACATCCCATGATTCCCACTGGACGTCGTTCCATAAATACTTATTCTAACAAATCCAGGTTCAAGTGAAGACAGGTACCAGGGATGTAATGTATAACATGATGACTAGTTTTTTTCTTCATAATTATTGAAAAGTGTCAAATAAAAACGTGCGGTACATTTTCTCTTTCCTAAACCATTTATCATGAATATAACACTTGAATGAAGTAAAAATAACAAATTTTAGGCATATTCATGGAGAATTTCTCAAAATGATTTACAAGTCACAACATCCTTATATCTTTATAGCACACAATTACTCAGAGGTAGTAATATAATACAACATTTCATTATAGTCTTACCATAAAACTTAAGTAAGTTAGTATCTACAAAAAAAGCTCAAAATCCTAGGTTGAAAATAAAACATTTGTAGAAATATATTTTTGTGCCTGTTGTTAACGTTTGATGGATACTGTGTGGACTGAAAGACTAAAGGATTCATGGACCAGCTCTGTCCCTGTAAGCTGTAAATTTGGGAAATTAGTTTTTTTTTAAAGATTTTATTCTTTCCTTTTTCTCCCCAAAGCTCCCTGGTACATAGTTGTATATTCTTCTTTGTGGGTCCTTCATAGTTGTGGCATGTGGGACGCTGCCTCAGCGTGGTTTGATGAGCAGTGCCATGTCCACGCCCAGGATTCGAACCAACGAAACACTGGGCCGCCTGCAGCAGAGTGCGCAAACTTAGCCATTTGGCCACGGGGCCAGCCACTTTGCGCAATTAGTTTTAACCTTGGGTTTCTTATCTGTAAAATGGCCATCCTTTTATAATGGTCCTCACAGTTTGGTATGTGGAGAGTGGAAAAAATACATACAACCCCCGCTTAACACCTCAAATATGGGTGCTGATGGCACAAGAAGCTTGGTTCCTTTGTTCCAGTTAGCTTGATGGCTCTGAGAAACAGCTTAGGAATGACATCAAATGAATGAAGTTCATTTTGTTGTGATAGTAGTGGAGGTGGTTGTGGTTTCGGTGGTTGAGTTTGTAGAGATGGGGCAGAGCACTAGAAGTTCACTGAAATTTATCTGACCGAGATCTGCTATAAGGTGAAAGTGTGTAACTGCTCTGGAGTTGCAAAAGTGAGACAATTTGCAGCCACAACATAGTTGCATCAGGTCTATGCTTATAACAGTGGATGTTTCAGTTGTTTACCGAAACGTATGCCTAAAATGAGCTCACCCTCTTCCGCTGCCAGAATTAATGCCCCTGTGGAGCAGGTCTGAGCTGTTTTTAGGGGCATGGCTCGGGCAAGCTGTTGAGAAATGTGGCCTAGTGTGCACAGGATTCCCGACATAGGTAATTAAGGCTGATGGTCCAGTTTCCAGAACTATCCACAATTACAGAGAAGGCTCATGTGGGGTCTGGGCTTGCCCGGCTCTGTCATCATTGCTTCCTGTTTCTCCAGTAAAGAGCCTGAGGAGCTGCTTGCCAGGATGAGCACATGGAGAGACCAACTTACCCTAACAGTTGGCAGATCAGAAACAGAAACTCAGCTGCCTGAGTTTTAATCTAGCATATTTCCCAACCACACTTGGGGAGAGTAAATAAACCATTACCGTTTTAATGATTTGACTATGAAAATAATATTTTTAGCTTTCCTGCTGGAGAGAGTATGCATCAGAACAGCACCCTTTGCCATTTGCTCTGGTTTGGGTACTGACTGGCCACAGACTTCTTTTGGGGGCTCCTCATTTAGCTTCTTTCAATGTGCAAGACAGCCATGGGAAGGTTCCTGAGGAAAAATGTGTTAAAATCCTTGAAATATCCTAGGCCTCATCTTCCTAATCTTTAATGCACTACCTTTAACAAAATTGATTTATATTTTTCAGTCATAAAAATATAAGAACTCAATGTGGTTGTGAGTTCTGGAAACCTTCTTGAAAGTACTTACATTTTCTTTGAGTATATAAAATATTCAAGAATAATTACAAATAATGGGATATTACCCTTGTTCTCCTCCCCAATTTGTGCATTTCTCATTCTTTCATACAATAGCTAATTGACTGAGAGAAGTCATTTGACTTTATAACTTTTTATTAATAAAGCAACAAAAGAATTGTTGCCCTTAATGATGAGTCCAACCCTTAAAAGGGTGGTAAATATAGGCAGAGACACCAAAAAAGTAGGAAGAAATAGGACCCCTCCACCTTCCCAAGTTCAAAAGGACACATATGGAGTAGAACCACGTAAAGTTAGAGCAAGAAGGGACTTAGAAAATATCTACCCCCCAACTCCTCATTTTATAGAGGAGGACGTAATGGGAAGTAGTTTGGCCCACATCAGAAAGCGCTTTGCGACTGCTGTAGAACCAGAAAGTAGATTTCCTGTCTCTTTCCATTAAGCCAGATCTCCATTGCCTAAATCAAGGTAAGTCAATGGTGTTCTAGAAGAAAATCTGCATTGCATTTCACCTTTTTGTTAACAGCATCCAATCTTGGCCTCCATTTCACAATGCAGAAAGAACAAAGAGGATATAAAACAAGGGAAATATTGGAACTATCAGGAAGTGGCTACTACCTTATTGCAGTGGGCCTAAAAGTGAAATATAGGATGTCCCCTAAAGTCAGGAAAGAGAGGATAAACCGTGTTCAACACTGTGTCAGGTACATTGTCAAACAACACAGTCTGTGTTTCTTCAATTTCCAGATCCCTCAAAATGTATAATAATTATACTATTTTCCATGTACTCCCAGAATTTTGAGGCAGTCAGTAGTGTTTTATTAGAGTTTTTTTCCAAATTAACAATTAGGCTCACTGCTTTAAATGCAGAGCAACTCCATCTCACCTGAAAACATCTTGAGCCTATTATTTGAAAATGTCACTAACGTCTTGTTTTAACTAAAGTTTATCCTACGTTTCCTGACTTTGCAAATACATTATAGAATGGAGACTGAAAGATAAATAAGAAGTTCTTGGTCAAGAAATGTTGTAGATGAATAATGTAAGCTGGCTTAGAGAAGTGCCTGAGACCTTTTAAAAAATGCTTATTATATGAATCTACACTCTGATGCTTTTGAACTATTTAAGCCTTAAAAACTACCAAGCTCGTTTTTCAGAATGTGTTGTTTTGATGGAGAGTAAGTTCCCCAAGGGTAGTGGTCTGTGTCGGTTTTATTCATTGGGGGTTCCCAACATTTGGGGAACATAGAAAACTTTCACTGAGTGTTTTCAAATGAGTGCTACCATTCATGGAAAAAGGATTAACTTGATTTGGCTGGCTAAATAATCAGCTCACTGAACAGTGAGCGGTTGAGCAAAATCCCCAGGGCCTCTTGCTCAAGGATGGGTTGCATAATGAGAATCCCTCTCACCATGTAAGTTATCTGGGAATTATATCAAATATGTCAGCTTGACAAAGACACGTCAGTGAGTTATCTTGGGAATTCATCATCTTCTGCATGTCTGAAGAAATACAGCACATTTTGACAGAGAGCCACAATTCATGGTTTCATGATATAATTGACATAATTGCAGCACTTAAAATAAGTTTTCCTTGCTTTTGGATGGATCTTGCCATCCTCTAATGCACAGTGTATTTTTTTAGAAGAGGATGTCAACAGTGAAGAAGAAACATCATAATTATATAAAGTGTGTTAGCATAATTCTCTTTAGAGAAAAACTTCCTCATTTTAAGTATGTTATTGTCAAATGTGCTTATATTGCACAACTCTAACTCTAAGAGGCTACTACTTTGGTTGGTAGGGTGGACGAAAGGCACTAAAGGACCTAATGATTCATAGAGAAACTGAGAAAGTAGAAAATATTGGGAATTAAGATGAAACAGACCAACCAAGCTTTGTGTTTCTATGGTATCAATAACCACGACTTCACAGTTACAGGTGGAAACTCTACCTGCCTGACATACTTTCTGGAGAAGCCTAGGTTTAGGAAGGGCATGAGGTATGTGGGCGGGGGCACCAGAAAAAATTATAAAGAAGAATAGCTATGTTCATTTTTTAACAAAGCAGTATATAGATGGTACAAGAGCTACTGCTAGAGGTGTGGGAAGAAAACCCAGGCAACTTGACTGTAAAAATGCCAACCCAACAAGTAGCTGCAAGGCAGCTCACTGAGTCTTAAGAAAGGGAATTTTATGCTACATCAATCTCTTTGGTGCATAAACTAAGATCATTTTACTTAGCAATATCTTCTTTTCAAAGCACAAGCTGTGGAATCAAATAACCATTGTTCTCATCTGAGTTTCACCACTGGCCGACTGTGAGGCATTGGGCAAGTAAATATTCTCAATTCCACGTCTCCAAAATGTCGAGCACAGTCCTACTTTTCACATCTGTAGAGGCCTTGGCACAGGGCCTGGCATAGAGGAACATGTCAATAAGTGGTAGCCATTATTTTTCATCTTCTATATGGAGGGGTACGTAAATTTTCATTTCTTATTGTATTTTCCCTTGGTATTTTAATCAAGTTCCTTTTGAAAATATTGTTCCATTCAAAAGTGGCAATGTGGCAAAGAAAAGGTGATATTGTCGTTGTAGACTTGAAAGAGAGCAATGAATGCAGAGAATCCTAGGACCATAGCTGCAGTTCTGTGAAGTGTCAGCATGAAAGGCACAGACACCAGGGAAAGAAGATGGGGAACCTTGGAGCAGGCATTCCCGTCTCTACTGACTGCTCTGTGTTACACGTTCTTTTCTTTTCTGGAACTAGACTGTGTATTTTGTTCATTTGTTTGTTTAGTTACTCATTCCATTCAACAAAAATACTAGGCATTGTGCTAAATGTGGAGAGAGGGGACAGAAGATGACAGGGAGCCTGAGCTCTTTCAAATCTCAAGATCTAGGAGAGCATCAGACAAGGAAAATGACAAATGTAACGCCACATGATGAAGGGGAAAGGTTTAAGGAGATGCTCCCAAGCAATTCCATTTCTGACACTTGTTTTGGTGCCAATATACATGTACATCTGGGAAAATATTTTACTGATCTTATGTATTACAATGCTTATTTATTATTTTTCAAACAAGTCAATAAAAGGAAATAATTATAGGAGAGTTTCTTTTACTTTGTTAGCAAAGATGTTTTGCATATACTGGAAATCATTTTGATTTCTGGAAAGAGAGGGAAATTCTCTAATTAATTCTACACTGAAATCAAATTTTTCTCCTATTTCAAGTTTATTATAAGAATTCCTTATTGCCACAGGTCAAAAGCACACATCCTCTTTTAGACTTCCAAGAAAGCCTAAAAGTCAGGAAAAATAGTCTCACCATCTAAGCTACATGTCCCATGAAAAGATGCACTGATAAAACGGCAAGATAATCCAAAAAAATTCACCTGTGGAAAGTGAACAAAACTGTTCCTTACTATAATCCCAATAATCAGGGAAATAGACTCATGTTAAGTGTTCTTACTACAATAAATTAATCCATCAATCAATTAATTAAAATCAGAGCAATAGATGCATTTATTCTTACGTCTCACTCTTCTGTCATCTTCTACTTCTTGAACTTGTCTGGGAGTCAAATTGCCGAGATCTCTGCTTATGCTGAATCCTGCGCCTTCTGGCCCAGCTCCAAGTCACAGTGATGCTGCAGCTACAAGAGCACAATTTCAGACTCCGCCAAAAGAAGAGCAAAGTGGACTTTTATGAACACCAAAGCCACCAAATGAAATCAAAAGATGAAGTCAAACAAATGGAAGCACCTCACAGCAAAGGAGATACGGTTTAAGGCAAGAATGAGTGAACCTCAAGGGAGTTAGAACAGAGCCAGACTTCATGTCATCAAAGGAATGCTGCTATAGGCCCTTACAAATGTGAAAACCAAAGAGATCTTCTTCTCTGTCTCCTTTATATAACAGCACTCAAGGATAGGGAAGATAGATTTATGGATCAGAGGGTTCTGTCCAGAGCCACACCTTTCTCATGAAGTTACATGTCTAGCATGTCAGCCTGAAATGATGGATTATGTATTGTTTCCCACATTGGCTCTCTTCCCTATAAGGTGACTACACATCCCAGCCCATTTCCAGGTGACTTTTAGTGCCTCTCAATAGGTGGAGTATACATCTCTGCCACATTATCAGGCTTGGCCATATGACTCGTCTGAGCCAATGAAATGTAAGCAGAGGTGACAGACGAATGCTTTGAAGAATCACATTTTTCAGCCAATTCTCCCTTTTTCTCTCTGCCACAAAAATAACATGTCCCAACTAAGTGCTGCTTTTTTTACTGGTTCCTGGAAAGAGGAGACACCGGGAGCAGAGTTACAGTAACTGACGCACAACCCTCACCCTGTAATGTTAGTGGGAAATGAAAATGTGTTAGTGTGAGCCCCTGAGATTTGGAGACTATGTGTTACTGCAGCTAAGCTGACTAATATATCTGATATATCACAAAGTTTTAACACAACTGCATGGGGATAAGCATCCCATCTCCAAGGGGCATCACATCCCTTAAGGGGCTTGGATTTAATTCTGAAGATGAGCCAAAGGAGATTAGATAGGATTGGCTCAAGTCCTATGTCATTTGTAATCAGAAGGTACCAGGGATAAAAAACCAATTGTTGAACCATCCTAGAAGATCTGGGTTGCTATAAGGTAAGCCATAGTTATCCTGGCAAGTCATAATTAACTGCTTCACCATTCTGGGAGTAGATATGAAGTAGATAAGCCTTGATGGAGTGGGGCACAGGATAGGTTAATATTTGTCCCACCACAACTCATTTCTTAGAATCCATAGAAAGTTAATTTGTCCTCCGTTCCCAGAGTCCAAGGAATAAATATACACTGTCAATGCTATTAGAGAGTCACTAAACAGAAACTATTCCTTTTGGCTCCCAGTTCTGCAATTGCCTTTATGGCCCCACCTCTTCCTTTTAATTTATTTATGGGCTGTTTGACAACTCTACTGCTAAGCCAGTGGCTTTGGGGTACAATTAAAAACACTTTAAAACTCAAAGTTAGCATGTTTTTCCAATCAATTAAAAGCATTTAAAACTATCTAGAGAAGAAGCCAAGAGCAACCAAAGTCCTAACCACCTGGACAGGCCCACGGGAACTTATAGGGCCTGACAGACTCAGTCTTGCCAGGACCAGCAGGAGGGGAGGAGAACCATGAGATTCAGAAAATAAGTTGGATGGCAGAAAAGCATGGCAGAGCAGAAGGGATCTGTTCCTAGAGTGCTGCTGCCTAATCCCAGAAGGACAGACAGGGCTAGGAAGCAGACTCAAGTACAGCTGTGAGAGTTATGTTGCAATCCTTAGCAAGCTTAGCTTGATGGTGCACCCCAGCTCTCATAAGAACAGTCAATAATGAGGTGACTGGAGCAATCAGAGATGATGTCTACTGTCTCTGGAGTGATTTATTCTTCAGAAGATTGGTATCAAAGAGGATTCACTCTTTGGCTAGACCCACTTGACAAGCTGACTCACCTTCTGGGACTTAGGAGTCTGGAAAAGGATGAGTGGAAGGAACTCACGGAAGACAAAGCTCAACGGAAGGAAAACAAGGACTGTCCAAGGATGTTCTATCACAGAGCAGCCACAGCTGGAAGGGACCTTAGAGCAAGCTTTCCCTATCAGGCCCGTTCCTTTCTTTTACAGATGAGGAAACTGAGCCCAAAGAGGTGAAATGACCCACTCGAGACCACACAGCCAGTGAGAACATGGCAGAGACAGGGCTGGGGACCAAATTTCCCATCTGCTGGTGGGAGCTCTTCCTGAGTCTCCACCCTGGCCTGTTCTAAAACAAATACAGGGCTTTGCAGAAACCCCTAAAGTCCAGTCCAACAGGCAGAAGGTGTGACTACACCCAGAAGGGCTTATGAATCTTGTTGCAACTGACAAGTGATCAGCCCAGGACATTGACCTTTATGCTCTAAGTTTCCAGAAAGAATAGGAGTATCAAGATACTATTGTACAGATATTATCTGTGTGTGTGTGTGGCAGGGGAGTTTAAACCATGTGGTCTCCAAAACCATTGAAAGTTCATATCTGAGAATTCCAGAAGTCAACCGTAATGTCAGTGGTAAAGATCCTCCCTAAAGAGAATTCCTTGAAGCATAAGTAAAACGCATCACACTCTATTTGGGGCTGGGGGTGGGGAAGGCAGGTGGGTGGAGTGGCAGGAGCCCAGAAGAGGAAGGAAGAAGAGGGAAGTGCTTAACAAAAATAAGTACTGACAAATAATGAAAACAAAGAACTTGACTGGGATTGGTGCAGCTCAATTAGGTTTTCATAGGAAAAACAGAGCAGAAGACTCTTAAAATGTTTTAGGTAGACTGAAAGTTGTTTTCAAACACTGGATTGACATAAAGATCTTAGAAATACACAGAAAAGGCACATTCATTTCTGTGGATTTCCCTCATCCTTGCTGGTTGTCAAGCTTTCACTTCCTCCCAAATCAGATTCTAAATACTCATTCAGCAGAATAGAATACATGAGATCACAAACAGACATCTTCAACTATCAGAAAAGCAACTTAATCTCATTCTACAAATATTGTCAAGCTCCAGGAGAAGACATCCTTTTCCTAATCACTTGGTTGCATTTGGGCTTCACAAAATGATGAACTTCTCAAGAGGAAAAGCTTCTCTTAGTCTTTGCTGAATTCATTTAATTACTTCCATCAACGGCCTCTCGTGGTTCCCGTTGTTGCTACTTGAGGAAGATTATGACCAGCGTTTCTCTTTGCATAAACCACACAATAACCATGACCTCAGAATAGCTTTCAGGGTTTATTGAGCTGTGACAAAATTCAAACAACAGTGTGAGTTAAAGGGTTTCAAAGAACCACTGAGGCATCGGAACCCTTCTGAAAATGATTCTATGACGTGCTTAATCTATCTAATAGGGACCAAATGTGTTTGAAAATTAAGAGACAGTGAGAAACTAGACAGGCAATGTGATTCCATGGAACTTGGGCTCTTCCTCTCCAAAGAAAGCCAAAGCAGATATAAGAAGGCATTTGAGCCCATACTCATTTTAGAAGCAAATTCCTTGTGACTCCCTCTGCCCTCCCACTCCCCCCTACCTTGGGTCCCCACTCGAGACCATGAACCTGCTCCTTAAAGGAACTAAACTCCACCTACAGAAGGGAAAACATTAAGGGGATTGATTTTAAGCTTCACACAATAATGCCCTATGTAGCAGAGCAATATTTGTGTTAGCATTGATGTTAGAATGAAATTTAGTCTGTGTCCAGAGCTGTAACATTATAGCCAATTTTTGATCACGAAGCATGGTAGAAGTCCCAGAGAAAGCATGGCTCATACATAATCCAAAAGCCTTTTCTAGTCTGTAGCTTCAAAATAGCCTTCCCCAAGAAGGGTGAGCAAAGCTAATGTCAGAGAAACCCAGTTGACCAGTTTGAGTTTCATTTCCCTCCACACAAGAATAATGATGAAATACCACAAAAGTAACTGCTTTAAAAAACACCTAGATTCCCCAGGTTATTTTAGATGATCTCTTGGGAAATAAAATCTATGTGTGCTTGTTCACCAAAAAGAGTTTAACAAATATTAAAGTATAGATTTTTACAGGCCACATTGTGTGATCATAATTTAAAAATTATAAATAAATAATAAAAAGATGACCAAAAATTTCTTAATTACCTGGACATTAAGAAATAACCTCCAAATTAATCCTACATTCATTTTTTTCCCACCAGTTAAGACCTTAGTAGGTATATGCTGTGGGCTGAACTGTGTCTCGTCCTCAAAATCCTTGTGGTGAAGCCCTAACATTTAGTACCTCAGAATGTGACTATTTTTGGAGATAAATCCTTTAAAGAGGTGATTAAGGTAAAATGAGATGTTAGGATGGGCCTTAATGCACACAGATACACACAGAGGGAAGACCATGTGAAGACACAGGAAGAAGACGGCCGTCGACAAGCCAAGAAGAGAGGCCTCAGGAGAAACCAAGTTTCCAACACCCTGATCTCAGACTTTTGGCCTCCAGAATTGTGTGGATTAAATTTCTGTTGTTTAAGCTACCTAGTCTTTATACTTTGTTATGGCAGCCTTGGCAAACTAATACAGTGTATTAACGCTTCCATAGTTTAACTACATACCTGAATGCATACATTAATAAGTTAAAAATTCACCACTAGGAAGTCACTTAAAAACTAAATATAATCTGTCATATTTCATATTTTGTTAATGTCCCTATTTCACCAGAGCCACATCCGAATAACCAACATAATGACATGATCAGCCTGGAAGTTTTGGCTCTCAAATCCATAATACTTGCTCAAACTATGTGGAGATCAATATTCACAGTTTGCTACTATCATCTCCATTTTACAGATGTGAAAAATGAGGCCTTAAAAGGCCAAACAACTTGTTCAAGTTACGCAACGGAAGAAGGGACAGACTAGGATTTGAATCTAGATAGCCTGAGTCAGAAGTTGTGTTCTTAACAATCATGAGACACTACCTCTGCAAGCAGGGAGAAAAGAGATTGTGATATACGGTCGTCGGCTTTAACCTCAATCTCACTTTCTGCGGTTTCAGTTACCCATGGTCAACCATGGTCCAAAAATATTAAATGGAAAATTCCAGAAATAAACAATTCGTAAGTTTTAAATTGCAAGCCGTGCTGAGTAGCATGATGAAATCTCACACCATCCTGCCCCATTCCGCCCAGGACATGAATCATCTCTTTGTCTGGCAGATCCATGCTGTAGATACCATCTGCCCATTAGTCACTTAGTAGCCATCTGAGCTATCAGATTGACTGTCATGATACCGCAGTGTTTGTGTTCAAGTCACCCTTATTTTACTTAATAATGTCTCCAAAGCACAGGAGCAGTGATGCTGGCAATTTGGATATGCCAGTGAGAAGTCATAAAGTGCTTCCTTCAACTGAAAAGGTGAACGTTCTTGACTTAATAAGGAAATTAAAAGATTGTGTGCTGAAGTCACCAAGATCTATGGTAACTTTCACTATAGTACATTGTTATAATTGTTCTATTTTATTATCAGTTATTGTTAGTCTCTTACTGTGTCTAATTTATAAATTAAACTTTATCATAGGTATATATGTTTAGGAAAAAACATAATATGTACAGAGTTCAGTACTGTCTGTAGTTTCAGGCATCCACTGGGGGTCTTGGAACGTGTCCCCTGAGATGAGCGAGGACTACTGTATTCTGAGCTTTAGTGGCTGAGAGAAAGTTCGTATCACTGGCAAAAGCAGAGAAGATTCCAAAGTTTTGTTTTGAGGGGAAAACAAAAGTTGTTTGAGTTGGATGTTAGATCGGTTAACTCCAATGGCATGCTGGTAGAGCCAGGGTGTGGCCAGTGGTGGGAATAATGGGGCTTCTCCCTGTAAGGAATGGAAGCAGATGAGACCTTGAAGTGAGAAATCCTAAAGAGACAAGAGAATGACAAAAACTTTGTTTGAATAGGGCCACGATTAAGAGGAGAAGGAAGCAGAGGCATCTGTGAAGAAGCCAGAGAGGCACAGCAGAACCAGAAAACACAGAGTCCCAGGGATCAAGGGCAAAATAATGTGAAGGATGCGGTGGCAAATACACAGAATAGCAAACAGCTGACCTGTGTTGTTAGCAAATAGAAATAAGTGTTACATTGATCTATTATGAGGGTAGGCAATCTGTTTAATCAACTTTTCATTATTGAGGTATTTGGGTCACCATATAATAATAACAAGAATTTTCAAAAAATTCTTAATTTTCGGTATTCACTTAAATATGAGGAAAAAATTTAAAATACATAGAAACAAAAAACATATTATTGGCCTTGCAAATAATAACAATGATCTGAATATGAAAGAATGCTATAAAATCACTTCTTAAATTCAGGAAAATATTTAAGGGCTTAAAAAACCAACAGAGAGACAACTACATTTTAACAAAATAATGGAGATTAGTAACACAAATATCTAGTGATCCCTAATTTGTGACAAATTGAAAAAATGAAACTGTAGTCTAGTAAGAAAGAAGTAGAAACCCTCTTGCTTGGCTTAATCAGTGAAAATAAAAGGTCTTCTGGGGTAGTATTTTCATTAATGGAAAAAGGCATATATCCCACATATTTATTATCATTTTTCAAAAAATTAGACTAAAACTTACTTCTTAAATAGAATCTTTGAGTTGGAAAAACCATTCAAGCTAAACCACTACACCATATATCTAGGCAGGAATTCCTTCTGCAACATCCCTAACAAATGGCCACACAATAGTCCACGTCCTTGTCTCTATTAAATACAGAAAGTTCTTCTTTATATTGAGTTTAAAGCTGCCTCTCTGTAATGTCGATCAAATGCTTCCCTTGGGACAGGATAAAGCAAGTCTGGACTTAAATAATTAGCCTCCCAAAAGACATTACTCTTGTCTTCTGCACATTCCTGATGCTTCCACTTCTTCCCCTAGCACACAGTTTTCAGACCCTCCCTGTTAGGCCATAATTGTTTGTGTCACTCCAGCTTAGCAACTGACCCTTAAAATGTGACCCCCAACTTTTAATACATGCTCCAGCTATGTTGTGACCATTATAGTTGTTATTCAATGAATAATAATTGAGAATCTATTAAGCGCAAGACACTGGGGATATAAAGAGGAATAAAACATGGTGTTTAGAACTCAGATCTTCTGGGCATTATCGGCAGTTAGAAGACTGTTAAGTTTTTGGCAGCCATGTGGTCTTTTGACCTCACAACAAATTCATATTTGTTTGTGTTTTATTTTTATTTTCGCAAAAACTGTTAGAAAAGGTTTTGTATGTTCTATCTTATCATTGTAAAGTTGAGATTTTGAAGCTCACAATAGGAACTAACATATTTCATGTCATTTTATAGCCAGTTGTACAGCCTGGTGAGATTATTTAGAACCTTTGATCTTTCACCCCCAGCTTTGTAAATTGTAAATTTTATAAACATGGCTTTTATGTTTACATCCAAGTCACCGATAAGAATTTTCACAGAAAAAGTCCAAGAACAAAGAACTGTGACATATCTAGAGACATCTCCTCCCTTGATTTAGATCCTTTATGTGACTACCTGAAAAGCCATCTGTTTGTAGCATCAGCCATCCCACAAGCCTTTATCCTGTTCTTAAGATTATTGAGATAGGCTTTATCCAATGCAATACAATCATAAAGATTGCCAAGGGTTTATTTGTGCTGTTTACAGTTACTTCTACGGAAAGAAGAAAAAGAAGAACTGTACAGGTAGCTAACTGATAAGAAAGCCAAACAAAGAACCAAACACAAAAACAACAGCAGAAATTGTCTGTAAAGAAACGATAGGACTCAGATAGTGGGGCACACCACTAAATCATATACAAATAGTCGTGAGAATGCAGAAATCCTTATCCCCTTAGGAAATCCCCATGTTTCTGGGAAATATGCCTCTTTCTCCTCTAGGAATATTGTGAAATAATTTGGGATGTGTCAAAGGAGCACACTGTATATTACAGGATGTGGTAGACACAATGAGTATAGAGATGGAGGACACCTGCCTGGGTCATGGAAGTCTTCATGGACTTTGACTTGAGCTCTGGTGAGTCCTCCTCTGGACGGTATTGAGACTAGTCCTTACTGATTATCAAAGTTAGTTTTAATTTGAAGTTGTTTCTTACTTTATCTTCTCCCATGTGGATTTTGGTTCAGTGATGACAACAGGGCCAATAAGTATATGCTTTGTCTGTTCTTTCACGGTGATCATACAATCTAGGAAATCTATGATAAAAGAAAATGGGAGTTTACTTTGACTGACCTGTTCTTAGAAAGCATATGTCAGTCCCCATTAATTACCATCTTCTATTCCAAGTGTTCATCAACCATCTATCTAATAAAAGATTCCAGATTTCTCAAATCTATTTTTTAAATATTTGCACGTTGCCTGGCTTCTTTCACTTTTCTAATTCCCCAATATCTCTGACAACACATCCAGAAAACCTTTACACTCTGAGAGGTAATTTATCTAATACTGGAGGCTTGACCACATTTGAGATCTCTTGAGGCTCTCTTACTCTCTCTTCCCAAATCCCAGGCTTGGTGATAGAGTGGAAAGAGATCAACTTTGGATTCAAAAAGCCATATATTAAGATCCTGGCTCTGCCACTTATTAACTGTGTGACTTTGGGAAAATTACCAACCCTCACAAGCCTCATTAAGTTTCTCTATAAATTGGGGATACCTCTTAATTCAGAGGGTTACTTTAAGAATTGACTAAAAATATGCAGGCAAACCAAATAAATAACAAAATATTAGCAATAAAATCCAGCAATATATGAAAAGAATTATACAATATGATTAAGTGGGGTTTATCCTGGAAATGCAAATCTGGATTAATCAATGCAACTCATCATACTGAGAGCCTACACAAGAAAAACCACATGATTATATCAACTGATGCAGAAAGCCATTTGACAAAATTCAACATTCATTCCTGACTCAAAAAAAAAAGGAAAAAACTTCTCTGCAAACTAGAATGGAAGCAAACTTCCTAAACCTGATAAAGAGCATCTGCAAAAAAACCTTCAGATAACATCATACTTAATGGTAAAAGACTGAGTACTTTCTTCTTAAGATAAGGAATAAGCCAAGGATATCCACTCTCATCACTCCTATTCAATAACATACTAGAAGTCCTAGCCAGTACAATAAGGCAAAAAGCATAAAAGGCATAAAGATTATAAACAAATAAATAAAACTGTCCCTATTTGCAGATGATATAATTGTCTACATAGAATGTCCCAAGGTTTCTATAAAAAAAAAAAAACTCCTACTAATAAGTAGGTTTATCATGGTCATGTGATACAAGGTCACCCACATCAAAATCAATTGTATTTCTATCTGTTAGCAATAAACAATCGAAAACCAAAATTAAAATCACAATACCATTGACAATAACTCCAAAAGTATAAAACACTTAACCAAGGAACATATACAGGATCTGCATGCGGAAAACTACAAAACACTCATGAAAGTAACCTAAATAAATGGAACAATATACTATGTTCATGGACCAGAAGACAACACTGTAAAGGTATAAATTCTCCCTAATTTATCAATACATCCAAGGAAATCTCAATCAAAATTTCAGCAAGATTTTTGTAAATATATACAAACTGACTTTAAAATTTACATGGGATCACAAATGAACGAGAATAGCCAAAAGAACTTTGAAAAAGAGTAAGTTTGGAAGAATCACACTACTTTATTCCAGGATTTACTAAAAAGTTACAGTAATTAAGACAATGTGGGACCAGTGAGAGTTTAGATGCGTTAAAGGGTGGAATTGAATACAGGGTCCAAAATTAGCCCCACGCAAAAATGGCCAATTAGTTTTGACAAAGTTCTAAAGGCAATTCAGTGTGGAAAGGTAGTCTTTTCCCAAGAAATGATATTGAAATAATTAGATGTTCATATGCAAAAGGTAAACCTCAACTTAAATCTCACACCTTACACAAAAATCAACTCCAAATGGATCATAGATCTAAATGCAAAACATACAGTTATAAAACTTTGAGATGAAGACATAGGAGAAAATCGAGGTTAGGCAAAGCGGTCTTGGGCATCGAAAGCACAGCCCATAAAAGAAAAAATGACAAATGGGACTTCATCAAAATTAAAAACTTTTACTCTGTGAAAGATACTGTTAAAAGAATGAAAAGACAAGCTGTTGACTGGGAGAAAAATACTTGAGAAATGATATATTTGACAATGCACTTGTATCCAGAAAGTATGAAGATCTCCCAAAATTCAACAGTAGAAAATCAAACAATTCAATTTAAAAACAATTCAATTTAAAAATTTAAAAGACTTAGACCCTTCATCAAAGAGGATAGAGGATGTCAAGTAAACACACTAAAAGATGTTCAAAATTACTTGCAGTTAGAGAAATGCAAATTAAAACCAGGATGACACAGTATTGCACAACTATTAGAATGGCTAAAATAAAAAACACTGACAATACCAAGTGCCAACTAGGATGCAAAGCAACTGGAACTTTCATATACTGCTGGTGGGAATGCAAAAATAGTACAGACACATTGGAAAACAATTTGACAGTTTCTTATAAGGTTAAACATAGAGTGACCATATGACCCAGCAATCCCATTCCTAGGTATTTACCCCAGAGAAATGAAAATTTATGTTCACAGAAAAACTTTTACATGAATGTTTATAGCTGCTGTATTCATACTTACCCAAAACTGGAAAGAACCCAATGTTCCTCAATGGGCGAAAGAAAGTGTGGTTCATTCATAAAAAGAAATACTATTTAGCAATAAAAAGGAACAAACTATTGATTCACACAACACTTTGGATGAATCTCAAAGGCAGTATACTGGGTGACAGAAGCCAGTCTGAAAAAGTTAGATACTGTAAGATTCCTTTTATCAAAAAGATAAAACTATAGGCAGATGTAGTGCTTAATGTTTGTGCACTCTGCTTTGGCAGTGGCCTGGGGTTCACATGCTCAGATCCCAGGCATGGACCTATGCACTGCTTATCAAGCCATGCTGTGGTAGGTGTCCCACATATAAAACAGAGGAAGATGGGCACAGATGTTAGCTCAGGGCCAATCTTCCTCAGCAAAAAGAGGAGGATTGGTGGCAGATGTTAGCTCAGAGCTAATCTTCCTCACCAAAAGAAAAAAAAAAAGATAAAACTATAATCACAGAGAATAGATCAGTGGTTGCCAGAGATTAGCTGTAGGGGAAGGATGTTATTACCAAGGCATAGCACTAAGAAAGGGGGGAGTGGAAGAAAGAAAACTATTCTGTATCCTTATTGTGGTAGGGGCTACATGAATCTATCTGTGTGTTACAACTCAGAGAACTGTACACCAAAAGATAAAAGTCAATTTTACCATATGTTAATTTAAAATTTTACTGTAGTTAAAGTAAAAAAAGACTTACAAAAGGACACCTCATTTTTGTCTCATCTATAAAACAGGAGTTTTAAGCTTACTTTATAGGATACAGTTAAGTAAGAGGCAAAACTGTTTATCAATGTGATTTTTGCATTGAGTAGTCAAGCTTCCTCAGGCATGAAGGATGGAACAGAGGTCAGTGCATGTATTTTAATTTTACAAGTTTAATTAAAGGTGCAGGCCCCCACGAGAACTGGCTTTAATTGAGTATCATTGTTTAAAAGAAGTTGCTTTCCTGGACTGACTACCAGAACCTGTTGGGTCAACCCCCAGTGATTTTCTTCTGTTTTTTCTTTGAGTTCTACATTACCCATTGGTTCAGTTCAAGATCCCATGCTAACTGGTCAACCATGCACTGATTTACAAATTTTACAGATTTTCAAGTCTCTATTTGAAAATAGCCCAAAGTTCAGTTCTTAAAGTAGAGTATATAACATCATCTGTCTAAAGCTCCAGCAAGTGCCTGAACCAATGCTTGAACTTTAGAAATTCCAACTGGCCTCTAATGAAGGCCATGAAAATTGACTTCTCTCCCTTCCCCACTGCCTCTGGCAATACGGTCTTGGAGACATTCTAAGTCTTTCTGATGTTTGGAGAGAAGATAATAACTTCTGAACTGGAAACTATCTCAAAAATCTTCCTCCAGAGCTAACACAAGTATTACTTCAGAAAAAGAAATTGCTGTTTAGGCTGGAGGAATAAAGCTGCCTTGTAGTACTTTTTACCTAATATCTAACACAAAATGTTAACTATTTTTAAAACTGCAAAAGAAAAAGTTTCACAGCAGATTCCAAACAAAGTAAGGGATATAGCTAAGTGTCATTCATTTTAATAAATAAAAGTAAAAGAGGCAGGAGATTGTGTACCACAGCGGAAGAGCGTGGTACCACTCCTAGTCTCACTCCTGTCCTCTAAGAAGACACAATGGTCTGTAAGCAAAATCCTGAGAATTCTCTTTTACATACCCTCACACACACATCTGAAAAGACGTAAATATAATATATTTTCTTATCTTCTCCCTCCTCTGACAGGGAAGGATGAAAACTAGACACTAAAGAAAGGCAGGAGATTTGAACAATATGACTTATTCTCTGTGAAGGAAATGAAGTCCCTGAGGTGCTTGTGAATTGAGAACAGTGTGAATCCAAGATCTAGGCATGGAATGTATCCCAACCAGGTCAAGAGAATCCAGGTGCCTGCCATGAAAGAGAGTCTCAAAAGTGAAAGCAGAGACCAGCCACACACACACACACACACATATACACACATACCACACGCTCAGGATACAGGATAGTGAACAAAACGCAAATCTCTGTTGTAGCAGTGACGGGTGATGCAGCAAACTGAAGCTAGGCTAGACACAAAGTCTGGTCCAGATTTGAGTACTGGTGAGAATATTCAGACTCTGCTTAGATTACTTTCACTTGTTTCACTATGGAATCACCAAATAGTGCAAAAGTCCAAAGTTTCAAGTAGGCGGGAATAGATCCCAAAGGCTCCCTTTGCTCCTCAGAGTCACCGAAAGTCCAATGAATCTCAAAGAGAGCAAAGAATCTGCTGGCTAGAAGGGTAAAGAACCACAGCCAACAATAAGAGCGAATGAGATTTCAAAAAATAATAAATGGCACGACAACAGTGAAAAGAAACTGTAGACAAATAGGAGAAGAAGAAAGAACATGTAATATGTAAGTAGTAAAGACCCTAACCTAGAAAAAACAAAGCAAACAAGGAACAGAAGGAAAATTTTCAGAAGAGCTTTGAGTAATAGAGTAAGTTAACAACAACCACTTGAATTTGACAGAATAAGAGCACAAAGATTAGAATACAAAGAACATTATAACATGAAAAGAGAAAATACTATTCTCAGAAAATAAAATGGGGACCAAACAAGGTCATTAAAAATAAGCAAGTGGGGGGCCGGCCCCATGGCCGAGTGATTAAGTTTGTACACTCCACTGCAGTGGCCCAGGGTTTCACTGGTTTGGATCCTGGGCACAGACATGGCACCATTCATCAGGCCACGCTGAGGCAGCATCCCACATGCCACAATTAGAAGGACCCACAACTAAAAATACACAACTATGTACTGGAGGGCTTTGGGGAGAAAAAGGAAAAATAAAATCTTAAAAAAAAAATAAAATAGGCAAGTTAAGAACAACATGAAACTAATAAATAAGACTGAAAAAGCAAGAAACATATTCAACTGACTGACATTTAGAAAAAGATTATGACCCTCACAGTAATGCAAAGGAACATGGGTGCTTAAAGAATCATAGAGAAACTACTAATATAGAGGACCAAAACTGGCCCCCAACAAATGTATAATTGGTGTCCTAGATGAAACGTAACAGTGGAACAAGAAAAGTATTACAAACATATATTACCAGACAATATCCCTGAAATGAAGAACTGAATCTGCACAGTGAATGAACAGGAAAATTAGGTATAGAATTCTGTACAATGATATATATCCCTCTTACATTAACAAATTTCAAGAATGAAGAAATAATTATTCAGGCATCAGGAAAAGTTATCACCTCCAAAGGGAAAAGAAATCAGACAGCCCCCAGACTTCTGCATAGCAACATTTCATGCTCAACTATAAATGAGAATTGCCTGCAGTGGGCTGTGCCATATGATAGCCACTAGCTACTTACGGCCTTTGAGCACCTAACGTGGCTAGTTCAAAGGGAGATGTGCTCTAAGTGTACAATATATGCTGGATTTTGAAGACTTAGTATGAAAAAAAGAAATTAAAAACCTCATTAATAATATTTTATGTTGACTACATGTTAAAATGATATTTCAACATACTATGTTAAATAAAATATATTATTAAAATTAATTTTGCTTATTCCTATACATTATTTTTAAAGTGGCTACTGGAGAATTTAATGTTACATATGTGTTTACATTATATTTCTATCAGACAACATTGATCTACGTAGTTCTTTAGAATATAATAGCCACCCAAGATGTTCTAAAGTAATTTGTAACCGGCATACATTTTTGAATATAATAAAAAGGAAATTCAGGGCCTGCCCTGTGGCCGAGAGGTTAAGTTCACACACTGCTTTGGCAGCCCAGGGTTTCGCTGGTTCGAATCCTGGGCATGGACCTGGCACCGTTCATCAAGCCATGCTGAGGCGGCCTCCCACATAGTAGAACCGGAAGGACTGCAACTAGAATACACAGCTATATACTGGGGGGGCTTTAGGGAGAAGAAGGGGGAAAAAAAAGAAGATTGGAAACAGATGTTAGCTCAGGTGCCAATCTTTAAAAAAAAATCAATCAATCAATCAAAGAAAATTCAGATCTTACAAAGCTTTATTGAAGAAACTACTTGATGAAATCCAGAAAAGAATCAAAATGAAGGACTCAAAATTGGAGAGGTCATGGTAAGGAGGGCTAGTGGTGAGCATGCTATCCGTTTAAATATAATGATACCAAAAAATGTGGAAGTTATGGTTACAAAGCAGATAATAAGTATTATAAATCTTGATAATATAAAAAGTAACAATACAACAGGGGTAAGCAAACTTTTCCTGAAAAGGGCCAAATAGTGAATATTTTAGGGCTTTGTGAGCCATATGGTCTCTGTCAAGACTACTTAATTTCACTGCTGTGGCTCAGAAGCAGGAATACACCAAACATAAACAAAAGGGTGTGGCTGTGTTAATCTAAAACTTTATTTATAAAAACAGGACCGTATCGTCCCCTCAAGACGACTCAGTTTCACTGCTGTAGCTTGAAAGCAAGAATAAACAATACATAAACTAATAAGCATGGGCAATTGGACAAGTTACAATAAAACTTTATTGACAAAAACAGGCAGCAGGCCAGATTGAGTTGTACTTTCCTAACTGTATAACAGAGGGGAGGGGAAAGAAATGCGATGTGATAAAATTCCCATCTTCATAGTGGGTGTTCAAAAACGACTATCTAAAATTGAAATGTATTGCTTAAAACCGCATAAAGTCTATCTTAAAATTTGTTTAATATATTTTCCTTCAAAGAGAACTTTTACAGAAAGTGATCTTTTTGAGGATTAAGAAATCTTAGTCTAAAATTCAGTTATTTCCATAGTCTTACCTAAATTTTTTTTTCTCTTTCGGTTAGATTCAAGTAACATTGAAAAAACTTTTTACTTTAAAAAATTACTTATGGGGCAGCAAGTGGCATAGCAGTTAAGTTCGTATGCTCTGCTCTGGCAGCCCGGGGTTCACCAGTTCAGATCCTGGGTGTGGACGCATGCACCACTTATCAGGCCATGCTGTGGCGGCATCCCCCATATAAAATAGAGGAAGATAGGCACAGATGTTAGCTCAGGACTAATCTTCCACAAAAAAAAAAAAAAAAAAATTACAGATTATTTTTTTATGCCACAGGATTAATGTAGCCCTTTGCTCTTGCTCTTTAACCCTTTTATAGTCATACACCAAAAAAGGCGTATGATTGCATTTCCTTAAAATGGTCGTTGAAAAATGTTTCACTTGGAATTTAAAAACTTCAGAGTACAAGATAAGCAGTTGTGTTACAATTATGATTTGCCACGTAAGGCTCAATATTCTCCAGATCTGATATCAACAACTCAGGGATCTTTTACAAGGTAGATTAATTTCTACAGCGATAAATCTTTTGCCTGATACTTGTTCAAGCATGAACTCCAACCACCTGAACCTTTTATTAGATACTGTCTTTCAGTATGGTTTCTTCCTTAATACTTGAAAAATCTTACTACAATTCTCTGCATGACTAGAACACCTTAAGGGGGGTTCCCATTAGAACCCTCTTTGTTTTTTCTCTGAGTTCCCCACTATTTTTCTGGATAGTGCTAGCTACACTTTAAAGTAAGCCACTGTGTTTGTTTTTTTTTTTTTATTTCCAGCTTAGCCTCTTTGGTCAACTCAGGTCAACTATCCTGATAATGTGTGCTCCCCTCTCATATCATCTGACCCTGAAAATATATCCCTCCAAAGTCAAAGGATGTGTTTTTCTTTCCGAGACATTTTAACAGGTATACGATTCCTAAACTAAAGAATTATAACTAATGGAATTTCAGGCATGGTGGGCGCTGGGGTGAGAAAATTCTTTCGTCAAGGCCACTGTGTTCAGTCACCATTTCTGCTCCAGTTTTGGTCTGTTAGTTAGAAAAGAGATCGTCTGGTCTCTGTAGGTGGCATGCTGTCCACAGAACACGACGAAAACCAAAAGGGACTTCCCAGTTCTCTGAGAAAAGCAACAACTGGAGCTTCATAATAAAGTGCCAGTAACTCATAAACAACTCAGATATCTTTTACAAGGGAGATTAATTTCTGCAACGATAAATCTTTTGCCTGATACTTGTTCAAACTTGAACTCCAACCGCCTGAACCTTTTATTAGATACTGTCTTTCAGTATGATTTCTTCCTTAACACTTGAAAAATCTGACTACAATTCTCTGCATGGCTAGAATACCATAAGCGAGGTTGCCAATCATTAATTAAATACCAACCATTTCAATTTTTAATGCTTTTAAGAACTTCTACCACGTATTTGAACATTAATCTAAATATAATAGCTCAGGCCTAAAAAGAAGAAATTAGAAACTTTTTCACCTGAATAATGTACATTTTTTTTTATAAAGATTGGCACCTGGGCTAACAACTGTTGCCAATCTTTTTTTTTTTTCTGCTTTATTTCCCACTCCCCACCCCCCTCCTCAGTACATAGTTGTATATCTTAGTTGCAGGTCCTTCTAGTTGTGGGATGTGGGACACCACCTCAACGTGGCCTGACGAGCGGTGCCATGTCGGCACCCAGGATCCGAACCCTGGGCCACCGCATTAGAGCGTGCAAACTTAACCACTTGGCCACAGAGTTGGCCCCCTCTACATTCTTTTTCACCTGAATAATCTACATTCCCCTCATAAATAATCTCACCTCAATAACTATCCATTTTCTGAAAATCACTATCACTGTGATGGAGCCAGTTTCTTGCAGAAGAAGAAAAATGAAGTTCCTTGTACTGTATAGATTATATCTGTTTTCCTCTGATGTCATCACAGCTCTTAGGCTGTGTCATCTTGGTGGCAATGTAAATTGTTAGATAACTTTTATGATAGACATATTTTACTCAAGCGCCATTCAAATATTTAAAAATAATTTTCTCTTGAAGAGAAAAATCTATTCTGAACTTGAGATAGGATAATTCTCCTTCACTCCTTAAATAGTAGGGTGCGTCATCAATCACAAAGCACCAAATACTCAGGGTCCCTACAGAAATAGTCATTTTGTTTGTTCAGCTGCGAATCACCCCACATATCTCAGCCCCATGCGTGCTTGATATATTTAGTAACTGCTCAAGTTGCTTATCTTTCTTTAGCGTATCCTTTAATAATCCTAAGTAAGAAACTTCTGCCTCTCTAAAAATTTATCGTCATTTTGCTTATAGTCAGTGAGTCTTGTGGTTTGAGATTCCTTTGATTCAGAGGTTATCACTTCTCCACCAGTTCCATCAAAGGAGTTTAGATAAGAGATGAGATCATATTAGTAATGCAGGAATCACGGGTGTCTATATCCGCAAGGGTGAGCATCGTGGTAACCGCCCAAAGCAATATGAGAGTCAGAATGGCTGAGCCGATGGGGTTTGCTACTCTGCTGCAGTGTATCTTGATTCTCACATCTTGGTCAGGGAGAAGGAGAAAAGTGAGTGAAGGCCGTGGTGAATTTGTGTCAGAATATCCAAAATATTGGTAGGTGCTTTCTGGATTCCCAAGAAAAAGGATGTACTACTAAATAATTTATGATCCAGCCTCAACTTTCGTTCCAGGAAGACAAGGAGAAGGTTGCTGTATTTGTTCCTTATTGGGTTTTTTTCCTCAACTGTAAATAAGGAAGGAAAACAAAAAGAAAGGCAGATGTTTAAACAGCACATCCGAGATCTAGATTCCATTCTGGAAGGATTTCTAGACTGATCAGTTAAATATGGGGATGATTTTCTGGGTGATGTTCTAAACTTCTCACATAGCAGGGTTTTAAGAAGATCTCGAGCAGTCTTAAGAAAGCAACTATTTACTATGGACTCACAGATAATGTGCTTTTTTAAAACAAACAAACATGGATCCAAAAACTTCAGTATGTCTCCTTCATTGGTATTGACGGGCTGTCTAATAGTATGGTTACAAGTGTGGCCTCTGGAGCCTGACTCTGTGAACTCAAATCCTAGGTCTACCATATATGAGCTTTGTCTACTTAACCTTTCAATGATTCAGTTTCCTTGTCTGTAAAAGTATCTACATCAAAAGATTGTTGTAAATATTAAATGTGTTAATTTAACGTGCCTGGCACGTGGTGAGGACTCCCTGTGTTTGCTACTATTATTTTCATTGTGCATCTCACATTTCATTTCTTATCAGGATAAAATACTGTATTTAAATTTGATTTTCTTAATGTCTTTATAGATGTAGCCTATTACAGAAACCTGGCATAAAGGCAAAGACAGATGAACTGTTAAATTCTACTATTCTTTATTTATTCACTCACTTTATATGGCCATTCATTTATTCATTCATTCATCCATTCATGTGGCATGTATTGAAAACCTATTATGGACCTCATATAGTGCAGGACCCTAAGGACACAAAGATAAATAAAATATAATCATCATGAAAGAAGAGAGAGTCACATATGTTACTAAGCACATCAATGTCACAGGTCGTATGGTAGAAGAGCGAACAGTGTACAGTGGAGGTTATGAATGAGGGAAAGAGGAATTCTACCCTGGAGTAGGGTTAGGAAAGGCTCTGCTGAGAAAGGGATGCTTGAGCTGAGTGCTGAAAGATGAGCAAGGTTCCCCTGGGGTCTGAATTGGTTTGAGGACAGTGCACGATATGTAAAGAAGGACACAAAGACAACCTCAGCGGATGAAGCAGAGGTCCTCCAGCAACCTAGTGGACAAGACTGACACAGAGCTTCCCCATGCTAGATAAAACAGCATAAGAAAAAATAGCCATCCTTGAGAGAAGGCAAAGGAAAGAAACCCATAGGTTCAAGAAATGATGAGAGAAATCAAATGAGTAGTAAATCGAGCTGATGCAGCAGCCTCTCAAGGGCTTGTCAGGCACCTTAGGACTGGAGGCTGAGTTTTAATGTCCAGGCAGGAAAAGGAAAAGGACATAGCCCATGTGAGGTGGAGAGCTGGAACTGAGACTCCTGCACTTAGCCAGGCCATCTATGAAAAGGGAACTAGAAATGTCCCACCCACCAACCCAGAGAAGTAGCAAGGATATTTGCCATATGCCTGGAGTGTGGGGTTGGGAAAAAATGGAAAATACAAAACCTAAGGCACAGGTTCACGGGAGGGCACAATTTATATTTTCCCATGGTATCAAAATCCTGGGATAAGACATAACATAAAGCTGGTCTAGGACCCGTGAGACCACTAGGAAACTGGCGAAACTGGTTCTTCCACTATCTAAGGCACTACTTCTTATGGAAAAAATGGGGAAAAATCAACCCCCGCTGAAGATTATCTCACAGTAAAATAAATAATTAAAAATCACACACACACACACAGACACTAGGAAACAACTCACCATCACGAGAGAGAATCAGTAAATGTAACCCACGGAAAATCCACATCACAAAAACTAGATATAATAGATCTGAGTAAGACTATAAAATAAGTATGGTTTAACTAACCAAAGAGATAAAAGAAGAAAGAAACAAAGAGAAAACAGGAAGATGATGAAAAAAGACAAAGAAGTTAATGCTGTATGGTCCATTTAGATAAATACTTGGAACTCAGCATCTCTAAAGTGGATAGGTGGGGTGGGGAGTGGAGAGGTGTGGGTGTGGTCATGTGTACTGGTGGGGGTATAGGGATGGTTGTGTGTATTGATGAGGAGGTAGAGGTGCTCATGTGTATTGATGGCAGTATAGGGGTGGTTGTGTGTACTGATGTGGGGGGGTAGAGGTGGTTGTGTATGTAAGTAGGGGTGTAGGGGTGGTCATGTGTATTGGTGAGGGAGTAGAGGTGGTTGTATGTATTGGAGAGTGGGTAGAGGTGGTTGTGTGTATGGGGGGGGGTGGGTAGAGGTAGTCCTGTGTATTGGTGGGGGTATAGGTAGGGGTGGTTGTGTGCTATTAGTGTGGGGGTAGGGGTGGTTGTGTGTATTGGTGGGTGTATAGGAGTGGCTGTATGTGTTGGTTGGGGGTTAGGGGGAAGAATGGAAAAGATGCATCAAGAGATATGTTCTGAAAGGTAGACAGGATCAAGTTATGTAGGATCTTGGATGCCTCCTAAAAAGTTTAACTTTATCTCTTAGCAAAGGGAAGACTTTGAAGAGTTTTAAACAAGAAAGTAATGAATAGATGTGTTTTAGAATATTCTCTTTGGCAGTAATTGGAGAATGATTGAAAGGAAACAAGAACGGAGATATGGAGATCATTCAGATTTTTTTTTACAGTAGACCAGATGTCTTTAGTTCCAAGATGCATTTACAGGCCCAAGGAACGTTCCTATACACTTACCA
The DNA here is from genome assembly GCF_021613505.1 of Equus quagga. Taxonomy (NCBI): domain Eukaryota; kingdom Metazoa; phylum Chordata; class Mammalia; order Perissodactyla; family Equidae; genus Equus; species Equus quagga. The sequence goes on from NW_025802777.1 coordinate 13,364,026, forward strand.
GAGTGCCAAACTTTGTCCTGCAAACACCAGGAGAGCCCCAAAAGCTGCACGACTACTCCCAGTTTTAACACACATGGAGCATTTATGCTGTCTGATGTCGGGGTTACAGAGATGAATAAACATGGGCTCTGTGTTTCTCTTCTCCTCCAAGTGCTCACAAACTAGCAAGAGAATCAGACGTGTAAATAAATAATCATTACACGATGTGATGTATGTAAGAGAGGCACAAAGAGAACACTGGGGAGCCGGAGCAGAGGGCTGTTGACAAAGGCGTTACAGAGAAGGAGACATTTGAGTTGAATCTCAAGGGAAGAATAAGAACTTTCTTATGCAGGAGGAATTTTGTAACTGCAAAGACTCATAAATGTGACATCTATATGATATAATTTCAGGGAAGACTTCCCATAAACTTCATATCTTGATGATATTCTGTCCTATGAGTCATCATGTAGTATAAGTAAAGTATAAAACTTGATCCTCAGGGAGCTTTTAATGCAAGAATAATTCCTTATTCTGGTATATCTTAATAATTTTACAAGCATTACACATGTTCTTTTATTTTACCCCCCACAATAACTCTGTGAAGTTGGTCTTGTTCTACCCATTTTGAGATGAAGAAATTTATTAGTAGAATAGTAATTAAAAACAAGACTAATTGACAAGAAATAACGAATGTTAGAAGCCAAGCAGTATGTGTAATGGTGGTGATAGGTCCACAGTTGTTCCATCTCACAGGGAAATTCACAACTGTTCTGATCCATCTGGACCAGGACACCCTGTTTTTCTTTCACTCTTCCTGCCCTAACAAGGTGCCTGTAGGATGGCAGAATATGGCACCACAAAATATGCTACTTTGGCATAAGGATTATTTTGAGCTGAGGACAATTGAGAAGAAGCAGATATAACAAGTGTTCTGTGTCCTACTCCTATTTGCCTAAAAGCTGGACAGAAATTTACAAAGGTGTCCAGCCCTTCTCTCTCTAGCAGGAAGGACAAAAGTTAATCACCAGAGACAACTTCAGGCCGTTATCAGCCTGAAGAAGGCGCCAGGGTAATCGACGTAAACTTTACTAACCAGGCTTTATTTACTGTTAGTTTCCCATATATTTGCCTTCCCACAGTTTGCTGCCCCAGAAGGTCAGTCCTTTTCCTTTGTCTCATCACTTTTCTAAAAATTTGCTATTCCTTTGCTAAGATGCTATATAAGCCCAAGTTCTATCCCCCACTTTGAGTTACTTGTCTCTGAATGCTCCTATGTGTAAGTCTGATGAACATGCTGATAAACTTCTGTTTGTGTTTCTCTTGTTCATCTGTCTTTTATCTGTCAATTTATAGGGCTCCAGCCAGAAAAGTGCTATGAAAAATTTTCCCTTTTCCTGCAGGTACCCCACCTCTATTCAGGGGACAAATAAAGGCTCAGTACTTTTAGATGATGGGCTGTGCATGGACAATAGGTTACTGAGGGCAAGTTGATCTCAAGCAGAGTATGACATTGACTCCCTCCACATCCTGGTCCTTCCTCCTGCTCCCTGACTCCACTCTGATGACTCTCTTGCTTCCACACCATCCTCTTGTATCCCAGTCACCCTTCTGCCATCTTCTCCTCGTGGTCTCAGCCCCAGACTTACGTAGTATTTACAAGAAAGCATCTTAAAATGCTTAAGTAGGTGTTTTATTAGAGTCTGGGGGTACCCCTGGGTTCAGGTGAAGATACGACACAGGAGGAAAGGGAAATACACAGATAGCAGATGAATATTCAAGATAACCCTGCCATGTGTGCTATAGCCTAAAGAGGCAATTGGAGTTCAGAGAAGAAACAGCTAATTTAAACTTAGGAAATGTGCCAAGGCCAGAGCTAGGCTGGGATGGAAAGGCATTTGGAGAGGAGAGAGAAGCTTATACATTTGAGGACTGAAAGGGATCTTAGAGATCGTGGAGTCTGTCCTCCTGCCACCCCGGCATCTTAGTCCCAGTCAGAAGGGCCATAATAAGCAAAGATACAGCTTAGACCACATGGAGCCCTGTGAGGAGGCAGGCCTAACAAAGGACATCATTGACATCAAGAAACGGTGAGAGAACAGAAGGATTTGGAAAAATAAAAATCTGTGAAAAATGAGCACTTCCTTTGACAAGCAAAGCCAGTGTTACAATTTTATTAAGTTCCTAATTTTTGTCCACTGAAGAGTCCATTCTCTTGATGACCCAGGAGACCCCAGAGGAACAGATTGTTCTTAAGAATGTACTATTTTCTTGAATAGTTGATATTAATTGTATCTTCGCGCTCATAAGTACATTAGAGTTAGTGTACTAAATTGCTTTCTCTTATTGAGGAAGCTACCTCTTGGTTGTAAATTATGTGTCTTTGATTGAACAGGAAATCCTAAGGCCACTAGCAAACTATTATTGAGAAGATTACTATTCCACCATAATATCCTATCATTTAAGTATGTAAAACTACTTCAAGTTCCGGGGAAGATCAGCCTTATACAAATAAACTCTATGTGTAGAATTAAGTCAAGTCAGTAAACCACTCTGTTTCATGCAGGACCTGGCAAACTTGATCCCAAGCACCAAATCGATGTGCCACCTGTTTTTGTAAATAAAGTCATATTGGCGCACAGCCTCTCCCAATCATTTATGTGCTGTCTGTAACCACTTCCCTGCTACAACAGCAGAGCTGAGTTGTGAAAGAGACTGGATGGCCTGCATGGCATAAAATATTTATGATCTGGCCTTTTCCCAAAATAGTTTGCCAGCTCATGGTTAGTCTTAGTTTTCTTGCCTGAAAAATGTGATTAGGAATACATCCTGATCCTCCCTATTTCCCTCTATCCAATAAAGAGTTATGGAGCACCTGCTATGTGGTAGTCACTGAAGTAGGCACCGTAGGAGAGGGGTACAAAGATGGATAAGACAAGGCTCCCACCTGGAATGTTCTAAGGGCTGAAAAGGAGGCAGCGTGGGTAATTTGGAGGTGTGTTGAAGACAGATAAAAGTATGCTCTGACACTAGGAAGACATAATAGGAGTAGAACTTACTGGAAACTGGACACAGCATTCTAGAGACATCAGACCGCAGCCAAGTGACAAACGATGAGTAGACGTTAGCCAATGAAAGGGCTGGAAGGAAAGTGGGAGGATTCAAGAGCCTATGTTGGCAGTCAAAAGCCAAAGTTTGGCTCTTTCTCTTTGCATTTCTACTGTGACAATCTCTACTGAGATAATGGAAGACGAGGGGTGTCTTGTACCTTACATAGTTTGCAAAGTTGACTTCATAATGACTTGCTACTTAAAGATTTATGGTGAGGAAGGAAAGAATGAAAAGCTTTAATGTTAAACTTGTTTAAAATGAAGGTTTTATCTCCATGAAACTCTAGTCATATTTTTAAAAGTCACGTAGAACTTACTGATAAATAATTCGACTTGCAAAAAATATAAACATTCTATTTTTTTAATGTGTAAAAATCTGGACAATATCCACCCTGTAACAGGGTATGAAATAAAACTTTTTCTGTCTCATTTTCGACTGAGCCCCCAAAACCAATTCAATAGATGACAAGTAACCCCCCAGAACAAATTCTTGGTAAACTTGTCTACGTGGTATGAATGGAAGAGAACAAACAAGGTCCTAAGCTCCAGGAGTATCTCTTCCACCAACCAACGTGGTGCCTTAAATTCCAGTCGTTAGAGGCACTCCTGTGGGTTAGCACAGTAAATTTCCAAAGGCCATTTATCTTTCAGCTGTGTGTATTTGGTACCTGAGAAGTATAACACATTGTCTTTCCTTTCACTGAATGCACAAGGAGGAAATATTTTTTCTGACTAGTAAGCGAAAAGTAAAATCTTAACGGCCTAGGACAAAAGACCACAAATCCTGTCAGGGTTTAGGAGGCAGGAAAGATCCAGAACATGAGACACTGCACTGGAATATTTAAATGGATTATACATTATAGAAACAGGTCGAGAGAACAAATAGGAAGCATAAAGACCGAGGGCTTATTTTTCCTTGTGCAAGGTCTGTGAATGTGTGTGTCTGTGTGTTTGTGCATTTGTGTCTCTGTGTTTGGCAGGGCCAGGAGTTGCAGAGGGAACAAAGGCCGAATAGTACCAAAAGGAGGAAAGGATGGGTGGGCAGAGTTTATCAGAGAGAAAGTTTCCCGCATTCCAATTTCTGCTTAGCTATTTTTTAAAACACAGCCATGCATCACTTAAAGACAGGGATACGTTCTGAGAAGTGGGTCATTAGGCAATTTCATTGTTGTGCGAACATCACAGAGTGTATTTACACAAACCTAGATGGTATAGCCTACTACACACCTAGGCTATATGGTATAGCCTATTGCTCATAGGCTGCAAACCTGTACAACATGTTACTGTACCGCATACTGTAGGCAAGCGTAACACAATGGTATTTGTGTATCTAAACATATCTCAACATAGAAAAGGTACAGTAAAAATACAGTATCAAAGATAAAAAATGGTACACCTGTGTAGGGCACTTACCATGAAGAGCTTGCAGGATTGGAAGTTGCTCTGGGTGAGTCAGTGAGTGAGTGAGTGGTGAGTGAATGTGAAAGCCTCGGACATTACCATCCACTACTGTAGACTTTGTAAACATGGTACACTTAGGATACACTAAATTTATAGAAAAATATTTTTTTCCTTCAATAATAAATTAACCTTAGCTTATTATAACTTTTTACTTTATAAGCGTTTTAATTTTTTCAACTTTTGACTCTTTTGTAATGACACAGCTTAAAACACATATTGTACAGCTGTACAAAAATATTTTCTTCCTTTATATCCTTATTCGATAAACATTTTTCTATTTTTAAATTTTTTTATTTTATTTTTTTTACTTTTGAAACTGTTTTGTTAGAAACGAAGACACAAACACCCACATTAGCCTAGGCCTACACAGGGCCAGGATCATCAGTGTCACTGTCTTCACCTCCGCATCTTGACCCACTGGAAGGTCCTCAGGGGCAATACACACATGGAGCTGTCACCTCCTGTGATAACAGTGCCTTCTTCTGGAACACCTCCTGAAGGACCTGCCTGAGGCTCTTCTTGAGGAGGTGCCACTCTTTTCAGAAATAGTCTATGGTGGTTTGCTTGGTTTGTTTCCTTGTTCATCATAGATTTGCTTGCAAGCGGATAACATACCATGAACATTCCTCTCTATTAATGAAAACTTTTTGGTGTTAGGGTCTAGGTTTTCAAACTTTTTAAGGAGCTTGTTGAGGTCTGCGAAAGCTTCTGCTAAACCCTTCACTGAGAATTTTCTTGGGGGTTCTTCCTCTTTTCCTTCTCCCGCAGTTTCCTTTTCTCTTGCCTCTTCTTCAGCTATGCGTTCCTGTTCTAGTTCCAACAACCCCTCAGTGGTCAATTCCTCAGGAACCACCTCTAGAAGCTCCTCAATGTCATCTGCATCCACACCCAGGTTAAAGTCGTTTGCCATCTCAACACAGCCTTGTTGATTTCTGCAACCTCCTCATCCCCGGCAAATCTTTCGAAGTCATGGACAAACCTCTTCAGTGTCTTCTTCCAGATTCCATTCACACACTCCTTGGTGACATCACTTCAAGCCCAAGCAAGGTTCTTGATGCAGTCACAGATGTTGTAATCCTTCCAGGATTGCATCAGTGTCTTCTACATTTGCAGCAATAGCCTGGGCAAAGTTCCTCCTCAGGTAGTAGGCCTTGAAAGCTGCTATAACTCCTTGATCCATTAGTTGGATCAAAGAGGTGATGGGGGGGTTGTGTTTTTTTTCTTTTTTTTGAGGAAGATTAGCCCTGAGCTAACATCTGCCACCAATCCTGCTCCTTTTTTGCTGAGGAAGACTGGCCCTGAGCTAACATCTGTACCCATCTGCCTCTACTTTATCTATGGGATGCCTATCACAGCATGGCTTGATGAGTGGTGCTAGGTCTGCACCCGGGATCCAAACTGGTGAACTCTGGGCTGCCAAAGCAGAGCATGTGAACTTAACCATTACGCCACTGGGCCAGCCCCAAAGAGGTGGCATTTTGAGGGAGAAACACTGCTTTGATGTTGGGATAAAGATCACCAATAAAAGGAGGATGTCTAGGATCATTATCAACAATAAGCAAAATCTTGAAAGATATGTTATTCTCCAAACAGTACTTCTCCATTTCACTGGGATAGCAATTCAGGAAGGCATGTTGGAAGAGGAGCTGAGTCATCCATGACTTCTTATTGCTCCTGTAGTAGTACGCTGGCAGTGTGTGCTTACGGATATGCTTGAAGACCCTGGATTTTCACGGTGCCAGATCATAAAGGGTTTCAATTTGTAGCCAGCAACATTGCCCCCAAGCAAGACTGTTATCTTGCCCTTAAAAGCCTTGAAACTGGGCCAGCCCCGTGGCCAAACAGTTAAGTTCATGCGCTCCACTTCAGCGGCCCAGGGTTTCACAGGTTCAGATCCTGGGTGCGGACCTAGCATTATCCATCAGGCCACGCTGAGGTGGCATCCCACATGGCACAACCAGAAGGACCTGCAACTAGAATATACAACTATGTACTGGGGGGCTTTGGGGAGAAAAAGAAGTAGAAAACAAGATTAGCAACAGATGTTAGCTCAGGTGCCAATTTAAAAAAAAAAAGCCTTGAAACCTGGCATTGACTTGCCCCCTTATGGATGAAAGTCCTTTCAGGCCTCTGTTTCCAGAATAGGGAGTTCTCACCCATTTTGAATATTTGCTCTGGCAAGTAATTTTCATCCACAGTCAGCTCATCTAGAGTTTCCAAAAATTCTTCAGTTGCCTTCACATCAGCACTCGCAGACTCACCGCTCACTTTCACATTATGTAATGAATAATGATTCTTGAATCATTTAAATCACCCACACCCAGCAGTAAATTCAGCATCGTAGTCAGGTTCAGCCTTTTCTTTCAACATCGCAAACAAACTTTTTGCTTTGGCCATGATTGTCAGGGCTCTGAGAAGGATATGCTTCTGTGTCTTCGATCCAGGTCATCAGAAGTTTCCCCATGTCTGATATAGGCCCTTGTCAAATTTTTGTCTCTCATTGCCTTCAATGAAGCAGATCCTTTACCAGCTCCCATTACTTTGTTCTTGTTCTTCAAGATCGTAGCTATGGTGGAATGGGACATGCCTGACTGACAGGCAATAACCATCACTGATTTTCCACCATCATAGTCCTTACTCACTTTTAATTTCCAGATCAATCATTTGATATGGCCCCTTATTGGCAACATTAGCAGTGGATTTTGTACACTTAGGGGCCATGATGATGAAAACAACACAAGATTAAATCAAGCACAAGAGAAAATGATGCAATCAAGAGACTTGATAAACATGAGATGTCTGAGGCTGCTGCCGGTCCAACACAGCATGCTGTTTTAGAGTAAACTTTTCTTTTTATAAGTAGAAAGAGTATACTCTAAAATAACAATAAAAAATATAGTAGACTAAATATACAAACTGGTAACATTGTAGTTTATTATCATTACCAAGTATTACATACTGTATATAATTTTATGTGCTATACTTTTATATGACTAGCAGCCCAGTGGGTTTGTTTACACCAGCATCACCACAAACATGTGTAATGTGTTGCACTACAACATCATGAGGGCTACAACGTCATTAGGTGATAGGAATTTTTCAGCTCTGTTATAATCTTACGGGACCACCATTGTATATGCAATCTATTGTTGACTGGAACATCATTATGCAGCACATAACTGTAACCTTAAGTCTGTAGTTAAAAGGTAAATATATCCTGAGGCTAGTTAGAGGAGCAAGGAGAAAAGAAGTACTAAGCTGTGTAAGAAATAAGACAACCATCCCTACACATTCCCAGGAGACAGCTGCTCATTATTCCCCAACATACAGGTTCTTCCAAAAACTGAGGCTTCCAAGGAGAAAAGCAAAGCTTGAGGGTGAAAGGCAATAAAAAGCTCTGAACAGGTTCTCGTCAAGATGGCGCTGTGAGCAGACGTTGAACTCACCTCCTCCCACAAACACAACCAGGTTACAACAATTTTAGGAAGAATCACCCTGGGTTGAAAACTGAAAACTGGATAAAAAGAACCCCCACAACAAGGGACAGTCCTGACAAAAGCAGAAGAGGCAGTAACTCCAGCCAGAGAGGAAAAAAGCCACCTTTGGGAGCAGCAGAGCTTCTCAGCTGGCCAGGCGGGAGCCAACCTAAGGTACGCAGCCCTCCCTGGAGGAGTGAGGGCAATACTGCTATAACCATCCTTTGGACTCAGCCCAACTGAGATGGGGGTCTTACTCTCTGGCTTTGCTGGCTATTAACTGCAGTGAGGACACCCCAGAAAAGCTATCAGCCGAAAGCCAAAAAGATCCGGGTCTTAAAGGGCCCACGCACAAACTCACTCATTGCAGCAACTTAAAATCACCAGAGAGAAGGCTGACTGTCCTTTGGTGAAACAGGACTCACCTGGTGGGCTCTGGGGGCATCTTGGTGAGAGGAGGGTCCTCTCTGGAGACTGAGACATTGGTGGGGGCCGTTGTTCTGAGCTGGTCCAGGCGTGCTGATAGGGACACAGGTGGGGGCCACTGAGGTGCGTCCCTTGGGCTGTTAGCCCAGGGGTCTGCCACACCCACTAGAGCACAGATTTAATCCAGTTCAGCCAGGGCAAGCAACCCGCCCTAGGGACTGGCCCCACCTAACAGCAAGCCCTCAGGCTACTTTTCAGCCTGCATTGACTGAGTGCCTTGATCCTCTACAGGCAGGCAAAGGTGTCTGCCTCTGTGGGGCAGGGCTTGTGTGAGGAACTGGTGAACTGTGGGGGACATTGGGGCAGAGGTGGGGACCTCTGCAGTGTGGCGGTGGGGTACGCTCCAGAGGGTCTCCGGCACACGGGTTGGTGTAGGGGGTGCCTGGACTTCCCGTAGACATGCTTGGGGACATGGTTGGAGCTCAAGCACCCTGCTCTGCGGCCCGGGGGGAGGCTCAGGGGTCCCACACCTCCCTGGCAGGGAAAGCCCCTGCTCGCCATTAGCAGGGAGGCCATGCCCAGAATCCAAGACAAAGGGAAGCTCCTGGTGGGCAGATTCCCTGGCACTGCACCAGACCGCCAGCTGCTGCTGGGCACACGGTCTCTGGTGCATGGGTCGGTGCAGAGGGTGCCTGGACTTCCCGTGGACATGCTTGGGGACTGGGTGGAGCTCCAACACTCGGCTCTGCAGCCGGGGCCGATGCTCCATGTTCCCGCACCCCCCCAGCAGGGAGGGCCTCTGCTCGCCATTGGCAAGGAGGCCCCGCCCAGCATTCAGAACACGAGGAAACTCCCTAGAGCAGAATTCCCCACAAGGCAGCAGCTTACAAGCCACCGCCAGGCCCACGGGCTCTGGCCGTGTCCAAGACGAGGCAAGGGGCTCCCAGAGATCCCATGACAGTGGAGTGGGCAGAGTGGAGCTCCGATGAAATGGCTACATAGCCCAGGGCTATACTCCAGGTTCCTACAGCAGCCTCGGTGAAAGCCTCTGCACAGCACTAGTGGAGAGGTCCCAACTGGCAATCATAAGGCAGGAAGGCCCTGGGGCAAAAGTAGCACAGCTAGGTGAGCTAACAACAGACTGCAGAAGATACCCATAGCTCTGCTGGGACCTATAGTGGACAAGTGTGATCTTGTGGGCTCTGTTAGGGACAAAGTGGCTATTATAGGTGATCCTGCTCCTGGCTGCTGGGAAAGCCCACAAAACTGCTGCAGACCACAAGGAGGGAATGCGTCTAAGTGTGCTGCAACAGTAGGCATCAGCAGCCTGAGGCCCCCTTGTGATTGCCCCCACAACCAATGAGGGACCCCACAGGACCACTGTGACTATGAGGAGGGGTCCAGGTCCAGTCAGTAACAGCTGACAGGGTTCCTGGTTGGTGCAGTCTAAAAAGCTGCCCCCCCGCCACACACACACACCAGTCGCAACAAGTGGAAGCAGTGACTAAACTCTATCTCTATGTGGAGGCACAAATCCACGCCATTAAGCAGTATGAAAAAATATATTAAATCTCCAGAACAGAAGGAAAATGATAAGCACCCAGAAAACAATCCCAAAGACAATGAAATCTATAACCTAAATGATGATGATTTCAAAACTGCCATTATTAAAAAACTCAGCGACCTAAAAGAGAATTCAGATAGACAACTCAATGAGTTCAGGAGCTATGTCACAAAAGAGCTTGACACTATAAAGAAGAACCAATTAGAAATACTGGAGATGAAGAACACAATGGAGGAGATTAAGAAAAATCTGGACTCTCTGAACAGTAGGGTCGATAATATGGAGGACAGAATTAGCAATTTGGAGGATAGGAATATAGAAATGCTGCAGACAGAGGAGGAGAGAGAATTAAGACTAGAAAGAAATGAAGAAACTCTCCAAGAATTATCCGACTCAATTAGGAGATGCAACATAAGGATTATAGGTATACCAGAGGGAGAAGAGAAGGAGAAGTTGGCAGAAGGCCTGTTCAAAGAAATAATAGCTGAGAACTTTCCAAACTTGGGAAGAGAGATGGAACTGCATGTGACAGAAGCCAATAGATCTCCAAACTTTATTAATGCAAGAAGACCAACCCCAAGGCATATAGTAGTGAAACTAGCAAAAGTCAACAACAAAGAGAAAATACTAAGGGCAGCCAGGCAGAAGAAAATAAATTACAAAGGAAACTCCATAAGGCTATCAGCAGATTTCTCAGGAGAGACCTTACAGGCTAGAGGAGATTAGAATGAAATATTCAAAACTCTGAAGGACAAAAACCTGCAGCCAAGAATACTCTACCCAGTGAAAATATCCTTCAAATATGATGGAGAAATAAAAACTTTCCCAGATAAACACAAGTTAAGGGAGTTCATCACCACAAAACCTCCTCTTCAAGAAATGCTCAGGAAGAACCTCACTCCTGAAAAATCAAAAAAAGGAAAGGGGTTACAAAATCCAGAACAAAGGAGATAAGCAGAAGGACAATAACACAAAGTAACAGCTCTCCATCAGGACAAAATGCAAAAGAACCGCAAAACAAGTGATAAAATGGCAAGAGTAGGCCCCCACGTTTCAATAATCACTCTAAACATGAATGGATTGAACTCTCCAATCAAAAGGCACAGAGTGGCAGGATGGATCAAAGAAGAAGATCCAACAATACGCTGCCTCCAGCAAACACACCTCAGCCCCAAAGACAAACACAGACTCAAAGTGAAGGGATGGAAGACAAAACTTCAAGCCAATAATGAACAAAAGAAAGCAGGTGTTGCCATACTCATATCAGAAAAAGTAGACTTCAAAGCAAAACAGATAAAGAAAGACAAAGAGGGGCAGTATATAATGATAAAAGATGACATAACACTTATAAATATACACGCACCTAACACAGGAGCACCAAAATTCATAAAGAAACTATTAACAAAGCTAAAAGGAGACATCAACAGAAATATAATAATAGTAGGGGACCTCAACACCCCATTAACACCAATGGACAGATCATCCAGACAGAAAAGCAACAAGGAAATCATAGAATTAAATGAAAAATTAGATCAGATGGACCTAATAGATGTATATAGGACACTTCATCCATAAACAGCAGGTTACACATTCTTCTCAAGTGCGCATGGAACATTCTCAAGGATAGACCATATCTTGGGAAACAAAGCAAGCATCAATAAGTTCAAGAGGGTTGAAATAATATCAAGCATCTTTTCTGATCATAATGCTATGAAACTAGAAATCAACTACAAGAATAAAGCTGGGAAAGGGCCAAAAATGTGGAGACTAAACAACATGCTGCTGAACAAACAATGGATTATTGAAGAAATTAAAGAAGAAATCAAACATTATCTGGAGACAAATGAAAATGAAAACACACCTTACCAAATTATTTGGGATGCAGCAAAGGCAGTCCTAAGAGGGAAATTCATTGCAATACAGGCTCACCTCAATAAGCAAGAAAAATCTTACATAAACAACCTCAAACGACACCTAACGGAATTAGAAAAAGAAGAACAAACAAAGCCCAGAGTCAGTAGAAGGAGAGAAATAATAAAAATTAGAGCAGAAATAAATGATATTGAATCAAAAAAGACAGTAGAAAGGATCAATGAAACAAAGAGTTGGTTCTTTGAAAAAATTAACAAAATTGGCAAACCCTTAGCCAGACTCACTAAAAAAAAAGAGAGAAGTCTCAAATAAATAAAATTAGAAATGAGAGAGGAGAAATCACAACAGATACCGAAGAAATACAAAGGATCATAAGAGAATACGATGAAAAACTATATGCCAACAAATTGAACAACCTAGAAGAAATGGATAAATTCCTAGACTCATAGAACCTCCCCAAACTGAATCAGGAAGAAATAGAGAATCTGAATAGACCAATCACAAGTAAAGAAATAGAAACAGTAATCAAAAACCTCCCCAAAAATAAGAGTCCAGGACCAGATGGCTTCTCTGGAGAATTCTACCAAACATTCAAAGAAGATTTAATACCTATCCTTCTCAAACTATTCCAGAAAATAGAGGAAGATGGAGCACTCCCTAATACATTCTGTGAAGCCAACATCACCCTGATCCCCAAACCTGACAAGGACAACACAAAGAAGGAAAACTACAGGCCAATATCACTGATGAACATAGATGCAAAAATCCTCAACAAAATTTTGGCAAACCGAATACAGAAATATATCAAAAAGATTATACACCATGATCAAGTGGGATTTATACCAGGGACACAGGGATGGTTCAACATCCGCAAGTCAATCAACGTGATTCACTACATTAACAATATGAGAAACCAAAACCACATGATCATCTCAATAGACGCAGAGAAAGCATTCGACAAGATCCAACATCCATTTATGATAAAAACCCTCAATAAAATAGGTATAGAAGGAAAGTACCTCAACATAATAAAGGCCATATATGACAAACCCACAGCCAACAACATACTCAACGGACAAAAACTGAAACCCATCCCTCTCAGAACAGGAACAAGACAAGGGTGCCCACTTTCACCACTTTTATTCATCATAGTACTGGGGTGTTGGCCAGAGCTATTTGGCAGGAAAAAGAAATAAAAGGAATCCAAATAGGCAACGAAGAAGTAAAACTCTCGCTGTTTGCAGATGACATGATCTTACGTATAGAAAACCCCAAAGAATCCATAGAAAAACTCTTAGAAACAATCTACAACTACAGCAAAGTTGCAGGGTATAAAATCAACATACATAAATCAGTAGCATTTCTATATGCTAACAATGAACTAACAGAAAAAGATCTCAAGAACTCAATCCCATTCACGATCGCAACAAAAAGAATAAAATACCTTGGGATAAATTTAACCAAGGAAGTGAAAGATCTATACAGTGAAAACTACACGACCTTCTTGAAAGAAATTGACGATGACATAAAGAGATGGAAAGACATTCCATGCACATGGTTTGGAAGAACAAACATAGTTAAAATGTCCATACTACCTAAAGCAATCTACAGATTCAGCGCTATCCCAATCAGGATTCCAATGTCATTCTTTAGAGAAATTGAACAAAGAATCCAAAAATTCATATGGGGCAACAAAAGACCCCGAATTGCTAAAGCAATCCTGAGAAAGAAGAACAAAGCTGGAGGCATCACAATCCCTGACTTCAAAACATACTACAAAGCCACAGTAATCAAAACAGCATGGTACTGGTACAAAAACAGATGCACAGATCAATGGAACAGAATTGAAAGTGCAGAAATAAAACCACACATCTATGGACAGCTAATCTTTGACAAAGGAGCTGAGGGCCTACAATGGAGGAAAGAAAGTCTCTTTAACAAATGGTGCTGGGAAAACTGGATAGCCACATGTAAAAAAATGAAAATCAACCATTGTTTTTCACCATTTACTAAAATAAACTCAAAATGGATCAAAGACCTAAAGATTAGGCCTGAAACAATAAGTCTTCTAGAAGAGACTATCAGCAGTACGCTCTTTGACATAAGCTTCAAAAGAATCTTTTCAGACACCATAACCCCTCACATGAGGGAAACAATAGAAAGAATAAACAAATGGGACTTCATCAGACTAAAGAGCTTCTTCAAGTCAGGGGAAAACAGGATTGAAACAAAAAAATGGCCCACTAATTGGGAAAAAATATTCACAAGTTATGTATCCGACAAGAGTTTAATCTCCATAATATACAAAGAACTCACACAACTCAACAATAAAAAATCAAACAACCCAACTACAAAATGGGCAGGGGACATGAACAGACATTTCTCCAAAGAAGATATATGGATGGCCAATAGACACATGAAAAGATGCTCATCATCACTAATCATCAGGGAAATGCAAATCAAAACTACACTAAGATATCACCTTACACCTGTTAGAATGGCAAAAATATCCAAAACCAAGAGTGACAAATGTTGGAGAGGCTGTGAAGAAAAGGGAACACTCATACACTGTTGGTGGGAATGCAAACTGGTGCAGCCACTATGGAAAACAGTATGGAGATTCCTCAAAAAATTAAGAATAGAAATACCTTATGACCCAGCCATCCCACTACTGGATATCTATCCTAAGAACCTGAAATCAGCAATCCCAAAAGTTCCATGCACCCCTATGTTCATCGCAGCATTATTTACAATAGCCAAGACGTGGAACCAACCTAAATGCCCAGAAACTGATGATTGGATAAAGAAGATGTGGTATATATATACAATGGAATACTACTCAGCCATAAAAAAGGACAAAGTCATCCCATTCACAACAACATGGATAGACCTTGAGGGTATTATGTTGAGTGAAATAAGCCAGACAGAGAAAGACGAACTCTGTATGACTCCACTCATAGGTGGTAGTTAACATATGGACAAAGAGAACTGATCGGTGGTAGCCAGGGGAAAGGAGGGTCGGGGGAGGGCACTAGGGGTGAAGTGGTGTACCTACAACATGGCTAATAATGATGTACAACTATAATTTCACAAGGATGTTAACTTTCATACCTTAATAAAAAAATTTTTAATTTAAAAAAAAAAAAGGTAAATATATCCTAAGCCTGGCAAAGTTATTTCTACATGTTAGTATACAATGTGCACTATTTGGAGGTGATTTGTGGTCAAAAAGAGGTGAATACTGGTATTTTTTTTATTTTGAGCATCATCCCCTGAAGGTTAGGAAAAGTATTTTTTAATGTACTTATATTCCTTGTTCTTTATAAGCCTTGTACCTCATAATTTTGAAATTGCTTCCACCAGATGCCAATTACTTCTCTCAGTTCGGTGAAGGTTATCACAGGGCACTGTATCGCCAGTCCTAAAGAGAGGTGTTGGGACAGAGACTATCCAGAGGCAGGAAAGGAGGTCGACAGAGGGTCTGGAAGAAGAATTGTTTTCTTCTTTGCCTCCTGATAGGTCCAGCCCGTTCAAAGACTGGTTCTATATCCAAAACACAATTATCAAGTGAGGAAACTAGTTTCCTTATGTGACGTATAATCCAATCCTGAAGGAAAGACCCAACTAAAGAGACGATATTTTAAAAACACCATTAGTGTTACATTTAAAATAAGGAAAGAGCTCAGAGGGGCCTTCTTTGGAGGCCAAAACTTGTACTGGTTCATTATTTGAAGTCTTCGCTGGTGGGATGGTGGCAGGTGGGCAATGTACACATCTAAAAACTGAGTCTTTTATTAGTCTAGTCTCAAATTTTAAATGTCAGGAAAGGATAAAATAAATCAAAGGGCTTGGTCAAGTCATTCAAAAGTAATATAAATAGAAACAGAATATGGCAGACCTGTGAAACCAGCAGAGATTTTTCTTCACTGTGCTCACGTGTACATCACTATGCTCAAGTTGTCCTCTCTCCTTTTTCTGTGTACCAGTCAAGCCTTCCCCATAGACGACAGGTATCAGGGTATCTTCAACTTTATGTCAAGCATTTCTGTCTCTTTTATAACATTGTCTAATGGACCACTTGTCATTATTTTTAAGAAACTCTCTCTAAGCACTGGCACTGCAAATATTATAAAATGTGTTCTCATGGGTGAGGTACCAAAGGGTTTTTTTTTCTATATCCATAAACTAGAAAATAATATTAAGAAAGAGAAATATTGCTCTAAATTTTAAGTTAACAATAGAAAGAAAACATTCCTAGGACTGCATGGTCTAACATGGTTCCACAGGCAACATGTAACTGTTTAGATTTAAATTAATTAAAGTCAAGAAATTAAATATTCAGTTTCTCACTCACGTTCACCATGTTTCAAGTGTTCACAAGCCACATGTGGCTACCATATTTGACTGTGTAGA
Source organism: Equus quagga (assembly GCF_021613505.1). Lineage (NCBI taxonomy): Eukaryota > Metazoa > Chordata > Mammalia > Perissodactyla > Equidae > Equus > Equus quagga. The sequence continues at coordinate 13,380,327 of NW_025802777.1, forward strand.
TATGAAACACTTTCATCATTACGGAAAGTTATTTCAGACAATGCCAATTTAGAGTTTCAGAGCCAATCATTTTTGACCCTGGGAAAATGACTCCTGTTTTCTCTGCGTGACTAGATTCTTAATATTTTAATCCTCAGTAAAGTTGAGCTTTTGTGAAGTATGAAGGTATGTGATATCAGAGGCTTATAAGAACAGAATATTATTCCTCATTTTAGAGTCAGGCCAAATTCCCTTGATAATTTTATTTTTAAACAGCCATTTTATGGTCAAAAGACAGGCAGAAATCCAGAATTGCAAAACTTTTTCCTAGAAGCCTGAATGCCTTTCAGATTGCTTGCAAACCGTAAAAATTCAGCACTGGGGGATTTAGAATGTTGAGTTAGTGACCTTATGAATTTAGCTTTTTCTCAGAAGTTTTTATGGCTTTTCCACTAAACACGCAACACACTTCTTTGTATCACATTCTTTTCCCATATTTGTGATTTTCACTTCCTTTTTACATAAAATTTATTTTAATATATTAAGGCTATATTATTTATTGACATGATAGATATTAGTGCAAGTATTGAAGAGGAGAGAACTTTCAGGAAAATTTTTGGAATTCTGTCATCTTAGAGGCTAATAAACCTAGAGACTTGTTATTTGCTTGGAACAAGAAAAATTATGAGTTTTGAATATTTTAGATTTCACTATACAGCTCTTCTTCTCCATCAAAGAGAAAGCTGAATAAATCTTTGTCAGAATTTAAATTTTCTCTAACTGCTTCTTCCGGAAAACTACATTCATTGTCTAGTGAAGACACAGTCACATCTCAGAAATTTTATCTAATGTATAGCTAGAATACATTATTTAATCAGCCTAGGGTGGAAAATTTTATATTTAACCTATAGAGTCTCATTATTATTTTTTTTAAAACTTTCAGCGGATTATAGGGAGACAGAAAAGACAGTCCCTTTACCAGCTACATGACCACCAACACAGAGCAACACCTTGACCTCATCTTGGAGCCCTGAAGCCCATAGGGAAGCTACCTTGCTAGAAAATTCTATATATGTGCTTGTATGATGTTTATCATGGCTACCATTACATGATTCTGACAGGCAGACTTCTCAAAATAAATTACTATGATAAATAATGTTATTTTTCATGTATGCAGAATTTATACTTTTAACCCTTAGGAACCTTTTTTAAATAGAAAGGGATCATTAATACACTCTCCACCCTTTCATACAATTAAAGAAAGACTTTTAGAGAGACTGACTTTGGAAAACTAATTAATAGTGTTCAACAATTTAGGGAATCTTCTTAATTTTCTAAAGTTTACTCAGGTCCTCTTAGAATTTTCCCCAGCCCAACCATAATATTGGAATAAAATAAACCACATAGGATAGCAGAATTCAGAGAAAGGAAAGAGGAATGAAGGTTTGGATTGAAATGAATGGCAATGATTTTGAGTTTCCGGGAAGGGAAGCATTGTGAGGAATTCCAGATGGAGCAGGCAGTGAGAGAAGGAGGTGACGGGACTGGGCCTGAGTCAGGAAGAGTACGAATGCCAAATGCTGTAATCAGGGCTTTTCAGACTTTGGCTTAGGAAGCACATCTTGCCAAAATGCAGCTTTTGATAAAATAAATCTAGATTAGGGCCTGAGATTCTGCGTTTCTGACAGGCTCCCAGGTAACGTGTGTGATGCTGGGCCTCCACAGACCACATTCTGAGTAACAAAGCTGTGGTAGACCCAATTACCATAATCAGGAAATAAATCTATATTGATGCTTTGTTATCTGAGACTGGCCCTCACATATTTACTTAATTTGATCCTAAAGGGACAAAACAGGATTCTGTGAAACATCTGGTCTTATACATCATCTCAGATCTTCTAAACTTGTCTTTCCCAAGCAGGATATGATTAGATATGCCAACAATAAAAACGTTCCATGCTCAAAGAGGTTTAGAAAATGAGTTAAACATAGATAAGTTACTTTACTACAAGATTCTCAGAGCCTTGAACATAAATGCATATTATGAATCTTCAAGAGAGAGAATTGACCACACATAATGCTTTCTTCCCAGTAAACCTGTAGAAACTTCCCTACACTGTGAATAAGGAGGTTTTGAATACAAGTTCTGAAGTCTCATTGGTTCTTAAGTTCATAGACACTACCTTGGTCAGTGTAATTGGTGACGTACACTTAAATGTGAGTCCTGATAAGAGAGTTTTCAAGGAGGGTCAAAGCATCAGTTTAGAAATACTGATCGTTTTAGCACCAGTCAGAAGGGGTTGAGCAGAGAACAGCTGCTGTAGAAAACACGGGAGAAAGCATCATGTTAAGAATGTACAGAAGACATGTTACAGAATTGGGATGTTGAAAACCACCATTTCACTTGGTACAGCATAGCTGTAACCTGTAAGGAAGTCATAGTGGCAACCAGGACAGACCAGTCTTCTGTGTACCAAACAGAAACAGAATCGCTCATCACAAGTAAGAGAAGTGCCCTACCCAGGGACACGGTTAAAATAAGTTTTACAGCCATGCCACAGTGTCTTGTGATCATTGTCTTTGCAAGTGGAGAGCAAGAGAAAATGTTTTCTATCACCAAGATTTGGGAAGTTTGATCTCAACTCTGTCCACTGTGATGACTGGGAGAGAAGCTTCTAACTATATAAAATATATGAAGCCCAAAGCTTTAGGAAACACTTCTCTGACTTTTCTCCGGACTGGTTATGTTGAAATAAATAGTAATTGCGGTTTTGCCTAAAGTAAATGGACACAGGGTGTTGATCGGCACTTCCTAAAGTGAACTCTGAGTAAGCAGATAATGAACTTCTTCCTTTTGATATAAAGAAAACTAAAAGAGCTTCAACCAAACTGACTTTTTCTTTTACACGTATGTGGGATTTCATGCTTTCAAACTTCAGGAGGAAGGAGCGAATATACTCTCGTGGTAGCTGAGGCTCCCTCATCTCAAAGTCCCATCTCGCGAGAACCTGGAGTGTGATGTTCTCAATATTTAACTGCATCAGAATCACCTGGAGAGCTTGTTAGAACACAGATTATGGGAACTACTCTGGAATTTCTGATTTAGTCGGAGTGGGATGGGGCCTGAGGATTTGCATTTCTGACAAGTTCTCAGGTGATGCTGCCAAAGTGGGTCCAAGGCCCACACTTTGAAGAACACTACTTGGAATGGGAAGAGCCTTAGTGATCACCCGGGCCATCCCTTTACCTTACAGATGAAGAGTCTGAGGCACATAGAGGAACTTATCACCCAAGGTGCAGCCAGAAACGGTCCCCTTGACCACAGTCCTGTGTGTCATCCCTGCACTCTCTCAGTTGTCCATTGTGTTTCAATCACATGGCCCATCTCTCAGAATGTAGCCCCCCACACACGCTCCACTCTACGCCTGTGTAAGGAAAAACCATGAAAGACTTTGATGTGGGCAGAAAAGATTACTGGGAGTCCTGTCTACCCTTCTAATGTGTCCCTGCCTTTCACTGTCTTTCAGCTGTTTACAACTCTGAAAGTTGTAGAAAACTGATAATAATGCAAATGATTTTTTTCTGAAGAAATGCAAGTGAACTGGGCTCTGTGAAATTCAATTGGTTATTGTATTTACCAATTGGTAACCAGTATGCACCTGTCTATAAACCTATTTCGGTCTTCCCAATTGCCTCTGTGTGTGCACATGTTCCTTCAATTCTCTCTGGAATTTATAACATCTTACTGGGCCCCACATTTAGTAATGAGTTACGTAAAATCCTTGGCGTGTGTTCATTTAGTATTTGTATACTTTGTGTCATGATTTTACCTTTTTTAAAATTCATCTTTTAACATCCTGAAAAAGGAGAGTACTTCTTGAATGGCAGAATAAGGACCTCCAAAAATTTGCTCCTCCATAAAAGCAACAAAAGCAGTGGCAAAAATTGTCAAAATCAACTTTTTCCAAATTCTGGAAATAAACTAAAGGATTGCAAAATTCCAAGAACTGTTTATCAAGAAAAATGGCTGAATCTTAGTAAGAATGGCTAGCTGCATTGTGGCATTTTAACTTGACCTAATCCTGGCTCCCTCTTGCCAGCTCCACAGTGGCCTTGAAAACCAAAACCCTCACAACTATGGTAGCTGTGCAGATCAGCAGTCTAGCAGCCAATGGAGAGGGTAGAATGAGTTTGGAACTTCCCAAAAGCCCCATAATTGCTAAGATTTGACCAGTGTGGCAGCTCATTGAAAATCTCCATTCTTGGGGATTAGCTAATTTATTTCAACTAACTCAGAACATGCTTTGTGCCAACAGCCCCATCTCTAGGGAATTTGCTGGAAAAAAAAAATCAGTGGCAATTGTTTAACATTGCAGCTGCCTGAGATGATGTTACTAAGTGGGGCTAATGAAACCACTTAAAAAGAACAATTGGGGAAAGAACAACTTTGAAAAGCTCACATATATTCTTGGGTATCTGGAAGACCATGTGCGGGGCTGTGTGCCTACATAGGAAAGACTCAAAGAGGTCCTAATCTCTCCTTTCTTTGAGGCTCTGCCCAAGCAAAAAGTAAAGGCTTAAGGCAGAATTGTAAACTGCCTGCAGGATCATTGAAGATGTACCCCAACACATACATATAGCCAATCAGCAAAGGCTGGGAGACTTATTGGTTCAAAGCATTTATGTAAATCTCTGTCTAATCATTAGCTGCCCACTAGGCTAACCAGTCAGAGACTTCAATGGCCACACATGACAAAGAATACAGACTTTATAGAAATAGTGCAGGAAAGTCACTAAACAAATAAATAAATGCAATAAAAACAAAAAACAGCAACAACAAGAAACTCTGGGGAGAGGAGAGCATCTGATTTCCAGAGTTGCCACAAAATATTATTTAAAATGTCCAGTTTTCAACCAAAAAAAATGAGACACACAAAGAAACAAGAATGGATGGCCCATACAAAAGAAAACAACCACTCAATTCTCCCTGACAAAGTCTAGAATTTGAACTTATTAAATAAAGACTTTAATCATGTAATGAGCTGAAAGAAACTGTGTCTAAAGTATGTAAGGAAATTATGAAAATAATCCAAAAATGCAATCGAGCAAATAATTCCATTTACAAGAGCAAAAAAAAGTTTATAAATTTTTTTAAGACTCATACGCTGATAATCTACAAAATGTCATTGAAAGAAATTAAAGAATATCTAAATAAATGGAAAGACATCCCATATTCATGGATCAGAGGACACTATTATTAAGATGGTACTATTCCACAAATTGATCTATAAATTCAACTCCGTCTCCACCAAAGTCCTAGCTGCTTTTTTTCCCCACAAATTGACAAGCTGATCCTAAAATTTATACAGAAATTCATGGAAACCAGAATATTCAAAGCAATCTTTCAAAAGATGAAGGAAGTTATAGGATTTAGACTTCCCAGTTTCAAAACTAATTACAAAGCTGTTGTAATTAAGCCAATGTGGTATGGGCATAAGAATAGACATATATGTCGATGGAACAGAGCTGAGTTCAGAAATAAACCCTTACATTTACGGTCAATTGATTTTCAGCAAAGATGACAAGACAATTCAATGGATAAACAATAGTCTTTTCAACAAATGGTGTTGGAACAACCAGATGCAAGAGAATAAAATTGAACCCATACCTTGCACCATACATAAAAATTAACTCAAACTGACCACAGACCTAAATGTAGGAGGTGAAACTATAAAACTCTTAGGAGAACATAAGAGTAAGTCTTCATGACGTTGGTTTAGGCAATGTGTTTTTAGATATCTCACCAAAAGCACAAACAATAATAGAAAAAATAGATTAATTTCAATTTCATAAAAATTTAAAACTTTTGTGGTTCAAAAAAATAAAGAAAGTGAAAAGACAACCCACAAAATGGGAGAAAATATTTTCAAATCATATATCTGATAAGGGACTTGTATCTAGAATATGTAAAGAACTCATACAACTCAACAATAAAAAGAATCCTTTAAGAAAGGAAGAAGAATTTCCATCTTGAAAAAGATACTCATCATTAATCATTAGGGAAATACAAATCAAAATCACAATATGATATGACTTCATACCTACTAAATAGTCATAATCAAAAAGGCCAATAAAAAATGTTGAGAAGGATGTGGGAAAGTTGGGACGCTCAGACATTGCTGGTGGGAATTTAAAATGATGCAGCCATATTGGAAAGCAGTTTGGTAGTTCCTCAAAAAGTTAAACATAAAATTACCAGATGACCCAGCAATTCTTAGGTCTATACCAATTCCTACTCCTATCCAAGAGAACTGAAAACATAATCCACATTAAAAACTTATAGATGAATATCCATAACAGCATTTTTCATAATAGCTAAAACATAGAAATAGCAAAAATGTCCATCAACTGTCAAACAGATAAACAAATGTCTTATATCCATATAATGGAATATTACTCACTCATAAAAAGGAATGAAGTGCTGATACATGCCACAACATAGATAAAACTTAAAAATATTTTTCTAAGCAAAAGTAACCAGATCCAAAACGCCACATATGATTCCATTTATATGAAATGTCCAGGACTCACAAATTCAAAGAAACAGAGAATAGATTAGTGATTTCCAGGGACTAGGGAAAAGGGAAGATGGAGAGTGACTGATAACGAGTAAGAGGTTTCTTTTTGGGGTAATGAAAACATTCTGAAATTGAATTGTGGTGATAGTTGCACAGCTCTGTGAATATATTGAAAATCACTGAATTGTACACTTTCTTGAGATATAATTGACATATAGCATTGTTTAAATTTAAGGTGTACAATGTGATGATTTGGTACACTTATATATTGCAAAATGGTTACAAGAGTAGGATTAGTGAACACTTCCATCACCTCACGTAATTACCATTTCTTTTTGTGTTGAGGACATTTAAGATGTACTGTCAGCAACTTTCAAGTATACAATACGGATGTTGTTAACCATAGTCACCATGCTGTACATTAGGTCTCCAGAACTTATTCATCTTATAACTGGACGTTTGTACCCTTTGACCAACATATTCCCATTTTCCTCACCTCCCACCCCTGGCAACCACCATTCTACTCTCTGTTTCTATGAGTTTGGATTTTTTTCTGTAGGTTCCACATATAAGTGAAATCATACTGTATCTCAAGGTCCAGCCATGTTGTCACAAATGGCAAGATTTCCTTCCTTCTCATGGCTGAATAATATGCCATATCTTCTTTATCCATTCATCCATACACAAACACTTCAGTTGTTTCTATATCTTGGTTATTGTGAATAATGCTGCAGTGAAAATGGGAGTTCATATATCTCTTTGAGATCCTGATTTCATTTCCTTTGAATATATACCCAGAAGTGGGATGGCTGGGTCATATGATAGTTCTATTTTTAATTAAGGTATAATTGATATATAACGTTATATTAGTTTCGTGTTCATTAGACATAATGATTCAATATTTGCGTGCACTGTGAAATGCTCACCACTGTGTCTATTACTGTCCATCACCATACATAGTTACAAAAATTTTTTTCTTGTGATGAAAAGTTTTAAGATTTACTCTCTTAGCAACTTTCAAATATGCAATACAGTGTTATCAACTATAGTCACCCTGCTTTCATTATATCCCCATGACTTATTTATTTTATAACTGGAAGTTTGTACCTTTTGACTCCTTCACCCATGTCACCTACCCTACAATATTTTTGACAGTTGAGGAACCTCCATGCTGTTTCCCATAGCAGCTGCACTAATTTACATTCCACCAACAGTGCACAGGTGTTCTCTTTTCTCCACATCCTCACCAACACTTGGTATCTCTTACCTTTTCATAATAGACACTGTACCATGCGGGAGATGATAGCTCATTGTGATTTTGATTTGCATTTCCCTGATCGCTAGCAATGTTGAACATCTTTTCATGTACCTGTTGGTCATTTGTATGTCTTCTTTGGAAAAATGTCTATTCAGTTCTTGTGCCCATTTTTCAAGCAGATTGTTTGGTTTTCTTGCTATTGAGTTATATGAGTTTCTTATATCTTTTGGATATTAACCCTGTATCAGATGTTTGGTTGCAAATATTTTCTCCCATTCTGTAGGTTGCCTTTTCATTTCATTGAACATGTCGCTGATAACCAAATGGAAAAGCTGAATGTATCTTCCCCACAGAAACAATAGTACACGTACTTCAGTCACTGGGGTAGGATAAGCTTGGCTGGGGTAATCTAGGACACATCCTACCAATCTTAGAGGTTTCACTTCCAAACAACCAGCTCATGAACAAATTTAGATCAGACGCATTCTTCTGTTCTTCAAAGACTTTTTGTGTCTGTCCTTATTTCTATTGTTGTCTTTAATCAAATTGATGGTGCATTCCTACAGAAAACTCCTGAATATGTGTTCTGAAAACTTACCTCCTGTGACTCGGGACCTTGGGTAGAGAGAGCACAAGAGGAAGACGGAGCAGGGGTTTTCCTGGGGGGGTGTGGCAATAGTCATGACTCATGCTACTTCCTTATTCTGACTGTTTCCATCAGTGGGGTGAGGGAAGCACACAGTCAGATCTGGGGGAAGCCATCTTTATTTAGAGGGTGCCTTTGGTATAGTGATTGCTTTTTGTTTTCCTTTTGCCACATCCAAGGCAGGGAAATAAAAGTGCAGAGCAAGACAGAGTTTAGAACTGTAACTATAGGACAATGAGTCATCTGTAAAATAATGCAACATATATTAAAAGTTGTTCTCCAGTTTTTGCAAAAAAGAAAGTCAAACTCAGCGTATTTCCTTTTTGTCTGTGGTCAAGTACTAAATGACTATTTAATCATGCAAAGCCAATAAAAAGAACAGAGACAAGAAGAAAAAAGGAGTGCAAAGAAGAGGATAGTGCGAACAGATTAGTTTTCCAATTGGGTAGTTCCAGATAGCAACTCAATTCCCCAAACGATGTTTGTTTTGTAATTTCATTGCTTTGCTCTTTAGATGCTTTCTCTCCCAGTGGGTAGAAGTCAACAGTTCCAGACTCTAAATCTGTCTGACAAGCAAAGTACTCAAGTCCTTCCCAAGTCTTTCCATTCATAAAAAGAGGAATAATTGAGGTTTTTACACCTTGAGAGATTTCTCAAAGCATTGCACAGAGATGAAACATAAGCAATTCTATAACACTATATGGAACTTAAAAGCGAGGGGAGAGAAGCCAAGTTGTTGAGAAAAGCCGCGAAAGGATTGCCATTTAGTTCGCTGAACCATGCTGCTGTTCAAATATTATAATTCAGACCATTCAATGAAACTTGTTTATTAAAATTTCTTCTTGTTTATTAAAAAGAGGGACTTATGTGGGGCTGGCCTGGTGGCGCAGCGGTTAAGTTCGCACGTTCCACTTCAGCGGCCCCTGGTTCAGCAGTTCGGATCCCAGGTGCAGAGCTATGTACCACTTGGCAAGCCATGCTGTGGCAGGCATCCCACATATAAAGTAGAGGAAGATGGGCACAGATGTTAGCTCAGGGCCAGTCTTCCTCAGCAAAAAGAGGAGGATTGGCTGCAGATGTTAGCTCAGGGCTCATTTTCCTCAAAAGAAAAAAAAAAAGAGGGACTTAGGGCCAGCCAGTCGCATAGTGGTTAAATTTGTATGCTCCACTCCAGTGGCCCAGGGTTTGGATCCTGGGCACAGGCCTAGCACTGCTCATCAAGCCACACTGTGGCAGCATCCCACATAAAATAGAGGAAGACTGGCACAGATATTAGCTCAGTGACAATCTTCCTCAAGCAAAAAGAGGAAGATTGGCAACAGATGTTAGCTCAGGGCCAATCTTCCTCACACACACAAAAAAAGAGGGACTTAGAATAAGGAAGGCATGAATTGCTATTCCATAAAATAGGCATAACCCATTGTATATGGTGTTATGAAAATTAAATTTTAAAATTATAGATAAAACACCTAACAGAGTGTCTGGCATATGTTTAAGGGATTGGTAAGATTTAGCTGTCATAGTTTTATATTATTACGGATGTTATCATTGTTATTATTGTAGAGGTGGATCTGTGAGTGAAAGGGAGATTGCTGGCAGTTGGATAACTGACCCAAATCATTAGAATGTTTATATTGTATTTCATGGACATGTACAGAAAATGGAATGATATTTTGGTCTTTGTGTCAAAGTGTAATTAGTTAATGCTAAACCTTCAAAAGAATCCTTAATTTTTATGTTATTATCCAAAATGAATTTAGTGCCAAATTCCTGTATGTGAATCTTTGATCCCAATAACTAATTTTATTCACTAGCCAATTTCTGAATCTTGAGTTATTTATCATTACAAACCTGTCAGATGCACCAAAAGCACCCTTTAAAGAAAGAATACAGGAGAAAAAATGGGAGAGACTTTGAAATTTACTGTGTTCTCTCCAGCTCATCCATCTGGGTTATCTATGCCTTTGTTTACCTCTGACTAGGCCACTTCACAACCTTTTAGATATAGAAGTTGACTTGGAGAAAATTGATTACAATGCAAATAATTCCTGTCCATAAAAATCCAAATTTCATTCCTGTGGATATTGACCAATTTTACCAATTTTGCATCTATTTATGTTTGTTTCGCATTCTTTGTCTGACTATAAATGTGTAGTTCTCTTTTGAACTGGCTGCAACATCTGTTGGTCCCTCCTTAATTCCTGAGTTAAATAAAATCTTTGATACATCTTCATTTGATAGTGTATGAAAGTCATAATTATATCCTCATTTAAAATTTATTCTTTAATCAGTATAAGCGTCAAATTTATATAACTCCTTGGGGAACACATCTGAAATTCAAACACATTACCTTCCTTGCAAATGTTCTAGTCAAGGCCAGAATTACACCCTTCTTCTTGCGGCTTCTGGACAGTCGTTGTCAGAAAAGCAGTCAGTTAAAGATGGCTGCCTGGGGCCAGACCCATGGCCAAGTGGTTAAGTTTGCACGCTCCGCTTCAGTGGCCAGGGTTTCATGGGTTCGGATCCTGGGCGTGGACATGGCACCGCTTGTCAGGCCATATTGAGGCAGCGTCCCACATGCCACAACTAGAAGGATCCACAACTGAAAAATATATATACAACTATATACTCGGGGGATTTCTGGAGAAAAAGCAGGGAGCCAAAAAAAAAGAAGATTGGCAACAGTTGTTAGCTCAGGTGCCAATCTTTAAAAAAAAAAATATGGCTGCCTAAGCTTACTGAGTATAGAGGATTTCCTGGAGAGAGGATCTGGACGCCAGATTTGAGTTAAAAGAGGACAACAATATGAGTTCATCTCACAAGAGTGTGTTCAAGACTAACACTCTTTGATGTTTTAAATTAAAATTTGGCTAATCTCTTTTGAGAAAGCAAAACATTGAAAAACGTTTTGTTTTCATATTTTATCATTATAGCTGTATTTTTAAAAATATAGGAATAGAACTATTCAGCTTTTCTCTAGGGAAAATATCACTAAAATGTCAAGCTTTTCTTTTTACTTCCTTTAATCCTCCATAATTACAGAATTGAATATTTTACAACCATAATACCATTCTAGTTATATAAGTAACATTTTATATAATTGAAATAATTATGTGGGAGGAATTTAGTCCACCCAACTATACAACCATTCATGTAGGTTACAGAATTGTAAAGACGTTTAAAACATATTTTTATGTGAATGTGTCGTGTTTCTAACAAAGCGGTACCAAACTATAATCATATAGATAGCAGCTGAAGATTATAAATAATAACCCTTTAATGAATATGATTAATGATATTAGTGGGTGTTTAATAGAAAAAGGGAGGAAAAGTACGAGAGCTTAAGTGTGTGTCATCAATGTGGAACATTTAATAAGAGATTACAGAAAACTAACGAGAGCTTTTTAGAATGAAATACAATGTCTGTTTTAAAACTTTTAATACTTCTTTTACTTGTGACTATTCTTCCCACATTACCTTTCTTAATCTGATTAGAAGGTGAGATAATTTTGCCAATCGCTACTCAAGCATCAGCTCCCCTGCAAAGCCATCCTTGATGTCCGTATCACAGACGGAGATGTTCTCTCCTTTCTGCTCCCAGAGTGTAAATGCCGTAAGTGCTCAATACTTGTTATTTATCCGAGGGTCTCTATGTATAGGTGTGATATAATGAAAACAACGTAGATGTTGGAGTCAAACCAAATTTGACTTCCAAAATGACTAATTGCTGGTTGAGTGATCGTAGATGAGCAAATAAACATTATGAACGTCAGCAAGATGCACGTAACAATTGCGATGGTATTATTGTCTACACTTATATACACAATCGTGCTGTTTTATTGTTGTATAAACTTATACAGTCATGAGTCACTTAATGACAGGGATACATTCGGAGAAATGCAATGTTCGTCATTGTGCGAACATCATAGAGTATACTTCCCCAAACCTAGATGGAATAGCCCACTACACACCTAGGATATGTGGTACAAATCTCATGGGATCACCATCGTACATGCAGTCTGTTGTTGACCAAAACATCTTTATGTGGTGCATAACTGTATATACAATAGTATTATAGTATTGTTGAAAAGATTAAGGGAAGTTACATACATTGCCACCTGGAGCACAGAGGGTACTCAACAAAAGTTAAACAAGCATTTCCACCTCTTACTTAGATCATAAATAAGCTATTTCTATCTGTTTCATTACATATTCATTACATAATGCTAAACAGATGTCGTAGTAGAAAACTGGAGGGGCCGGCCCCATGGCCAAGTGGTTAAGTTCGCACACTCCACTTTGGCAGTCCAGGGTTTCACTGGTTCAGATCCTGGGCGCTGACATGGCACCGCTTGTCAGGCCATGTTGAGGTGGTATCCCACATGCCACAACTAGAAGGACCCACAACTAAAATATACAGCTATGTACTGGGGGGATTTGGGGAGAAAAAGCAGAAAGGGGAAAAAAAAGAAGATTGGCAACAGTTGTTAGCCTGGGTGTCAATGTTTAAAAAGTAAATAAATAAAACTGGAAAAGACTAAAATTATAAATGCCTTAGAAGGTGTTAGTATTTGCCACACCACCCCGTCTTGTTTTGATTACTCATCATTAGTATTCACTTTTTCCTCAACTTGGCTAAAGATGCTGCTTTGACACCAGTGTTTGAAAAAAGGCAAACGATTGAGCAATTTAGGACTCTTGCAAAATGTCCCTGGTGTTTTTTCTTCATTATTTACAGAGACTAATGTCCAACGCTACTCAACTGGGTAAAGATGAAACATTTGCCCAGGCAGAAAGATCTAATCCTGCCTGTTCACAAAGTTTGGCCAAGGCGGGGTGGGGGGTGGGGGGGCGTTGCTCAGGGTATTGAGAATTTGACACCTGGAGTGACCAACCCTGCCCAACCATCTAGCTGGGTTTGTCACCACCCCAGTGCACACCTTCTCACGCTGGCCTAACCAGATTGGAGCCAGTCTCTGAACCTGCTCTGCCTTTTCCCCTGGGATGTTTCTACCTGAACTGCACTTCCTCACATTTTGGCTTCCATCTTTTGCAACTCAACTCAGTTCACATATTTTCTAGAAAATCTTTCCCAAATCATGTATCTTTCTCTAATATCCTCATGTTATTAGTGCTGTCGAATTGATCTGACTCCTAGTGACCCTGTGTCCAGCAGAGCGGAACCCTGTCCAGTTGTTTTGTGCCATCCTCTCACCTTCTGGTGTTGTATCAGACAATGCTGTGCTGCTATTTGTAGGGTTTTCGTGGCCAATTTTTCAGAAGTGGGTGGCCAGGTCCTTTTTCCTAGTCTGTTTAGTCGGGAAGCTCCGCTGAAACCTGTCCACCATGGGTGACCCTGCTGGTACTTGAAATACCAGTGACATAGCTTTCAGCATCACAGCAACACTCAGCCACCACAGTACGACAACCAACAGACGGGTAGTGTGGTTCTCTGACTGGAAAATGAACCAGGCTGTGGCAGTGGGAGTGCCAAATTTTAATCACTAGACCACCAAGGCTGGCCCATATCCCCATCGCACCCCCTAAAAAGGAGAAATAATCTCTTATGGGCCGTGTTCCTCTCTTTTAAGGTTGATAAAATACAGGAGGCCCAGGCAAATCTTTATTTTAATAAAAAATGAATAACTTTTAGTATTAGTATAGCCTAAATATTCCATGAGACAATATGTACTATTCGCTGCTTATCTGAAATTCACATTTAACTGGGCACCCTGTATTTTTATTTACTAAATCTGGTACCCCGACTCTCCCATCTTGTGCTATAGGACTGTACTGTGTCACCTGCCTTGTATTACACCACGAGTCACAGATGTTATCAGGTTCTCTGAGGCCAGGAATAGTGTCCAGCTCCTTTGGCTTACCCCCACATCTACCTCTTCCTTCCTGATGCCCCACCACCAAACACCCAGCCCATTTGACAGAGCAAGAGTAGGGGCCTCATTCGTCCTTTCATCCCTTCTTTCGGCTAGCAAACATCTCTTAAACTCCTACCACATGCCAGGCACCAAGTTATATTCTGAAGAAACAACTCTAAACGAGACACAACCATTGTCATCAAGGAGCTCCCAGCTCATTCACGAAGACAGGCATGTCAGAAAGCAATGTCAATCAATACAGTAAGTTCTAAAATAGGATGAGATAAGACCACCAGGGAAGGCACCAGACCCAGTCTCCAGAGGTCAAAGGAGTCTTCTGGGAGGAAGCAGCAGTGAGGCAGAGACGTAATAATTGATAGGAGTTAACCAGGTGAAGGCTGAGAGAGAAGGCATTCCAGGCGGAGAGAACAGCATGAATGAAAGCTCAGTGTAAGAAAGAGCGTGGCATTAATGTTTAATTAATTAAGCAAATCCTCCTTTTAGTTGAAGCTCATTCTGACCCATGGATGCCTCTGGCTTTTGAGGTCTCAAGCCTCTTCTTAACAGATTTTTCTCAAGGAATTCAGTGACGACAGCTCTTTTTCTCTCTTACCACTTCGGCCTTCTCTGAGCTCTAGGCCAGTTTCTTTTCTTCTTGGTTATCTAAGAATCTTCTTCAAGAACGTAGAGCTGAAAGTGACCAGCTGTCTCCGCTCCCCTCATCTTTCTCCCATTCAGCCTCAGTCTCTCTGCTCCATCCAAAGTTCTTTCTTCGAATGATTCCAGTCAACCCTCGTTCTGTGTTTTGTACATTAACTCAACTATAGTCCATAGAGCAGTGATGATGACATTCGCAGGGTTCCAACTCTAAAATTACAATCACAGAGAAAAACAGTATCACGTCCCTGGGGAGAGGGGTGAAAAGTGAAGGCAGGAAGCTCTCAGGTGAAACCCATTTAAATCAATTCTGCTGCTTTACCAACGTCCTCCGTATTCATCAGCTGTCCTTAGCCCTGTTCGCAGCCCTAGCTGTGCCTAGTACAAAGCAAGCCCCCAGTAGGCTGTTGCCGGAAGAATTTACCTTTTGTTCTAATTAAATCTTCAGTTGTGCCAGGTGGTAGAGTTGAACAAATATGATGACCAGTAGCTAGCTTTCTGTATTACACGCGAAGCCAGGAATTTTAAGTGTTATACAGAGTTTGTGATGACAGGGTATCTGTGATGGTTAATTTTGTGTCAACTTGACTGGACCACAGGATTCCCAGATATTTGCTCAAACATTACTCTGGGTGCTTCTGTGGGGGTGTTTTGGGATGAGATTAATATTTAAATTGATAGACTGAATAAAGCGGATTACTCTCCCTAAGGTGGGTGAGCCTCACAGTGCATTGAAGGCTTGACTAGAACAAAAAGGCAAACCCTCCCCCAAGTAAGAGAGAATTCTTCCTGCCCTGAAAGCCATCGAATTGGGGCATCAGCTCCTCCTGGGTCTCAAACCTGCCAGCCTTCAGACAGAAACTACACCGCTGGCCTTCCTGGGTCTTAGGCCTTCACACTCAGACTGGAAATGCACTGTCGGCTCTCCTGAGTCTCCAGCGTACCGACTCAGCCTGCACATCTCAGATCTTGCCTGCCTTCACAATTGCATGAGCCAATTCCTTATTTTATATATATATGTAAATATAATATATATATAAGTTATATATATACCCATACCTCCTATTGGTTCTGTTTCTCCAGAGAAGGCTGATTAACACAGTATCACAGGAAATAAGGCAATCAGAAGCTACTTTGATTAGAATACCTGCCTTTAATTTGCCTTATAAATCTTTCATGATCCAGGTACAACCCATCTCCCGGGGTGATTAGTTCATTCTTCACTACATGTGGATGATTTGATTTTTATAGGTCACTTTTCCATACTAAATGTCAGGGGCCTTTGAAGAATATCTCTAGTTTATTTGGTAGGCATCAGTCTCCTACAAACAGCCCCATGAACATTGGCCACATGTTTGTACATTGCGATGAAGCTTCCTAAGATACTCATTCTATCGGGGATAGTCAGAAGACAGGGAAATGTCTGTGAACTCTGATATTCAGGAATACAAAGGAAAAAAAAATTGGGGTTAAAGCCAATTAATGTTTTTTCATCAGACCCTCTCATGTCCCACAGTGGTACACAAAAGTAAAGATTTGGGAAGAAAAAGGAGATTCAAGGACATGGGCAGAGGGGATGAGGTAAGAGGGTAGAGGGACTGCAAGGCCATTAAAGTGCTCAACGCACAGTGCTAAGCAGGGCCGGCTTCATAGATGTGCCACCTGTGCAGTTGATCAGCATCCACACTCAGAAGGGCCCTGCACTGGCTTTAATGCTCTCCTGTCACCATCTTGAGACTCTTAATAATCTTGGAAACAAGGGGTCCCAAATTTTTATTTTGCACTTGGCCCTGCAAATTATGCAATTGGTCCTGAAGCTAAGTAAAGCCTTCTTTAGGTTTGGTAACCAATTATAAACTAAAAGATGTTTATTCAACTTTCCACCTATTGATTATTCTGATGGCCTTATGCTAGGACCCAAGAATAATAGCAAACCAAACCAAGATCCCGTACTCTCACGCTCTTCCCATGGATGGAAAATACAGGAGGCAAGAAATGCCTCGGAGCAGCACCCATCAGGAGCTCTGTACAGCTGGTCCTTGCGAAGAGCTGGAGAAGCGACTCAAGTTCCTATCAGCAGCTCTTACAAGAGCTTGGATCACTGCTTCTAAAATCAAGGAGTAGACCTCTAATAATGGGGTGACATCTGCCCCTAGTCAGTGGAATGGCTTCAAAATCGCCATTTTAGGAACTGAATAAAGTAATTTGGCATCATTGTCAAACCTTCCTCTGTCATCCTTCACCTTTGGTGTAAGCAAAAGAAAATGGCAACAATCCAGGAGTGTATTACCTGCTCTACAAAAGTAATCAGCCTCGCTTCCATTGCAGGCATGAAGACAGACCAAATACCCTATTTCCATGTTTATGCACGCACATTCCTAGAAACACAAATGTGCATCACTGCATGAAGTGACAGGGCTTTCTGTTTTTAGAGATAATTGTATGTAACAAACACTGGATAGATATTTAAAAAAGAAGGAATTTGGATATGGTTAATATCTTTCAAGAAGTTTCATCTGGTAGGACAGAGGAAGGCACTGCTACCCAATTTGATAAATGGAGAGCCTGACCTGCTGACATGGCAGTACTCTTGATCAGCTCCCAAAAGAAAAGCCTGCACCAGCATCAGTGCTGAATCCCAGCTGCCCTGGAGGCTTTGCGTTTCTCTCCTGTGGCAGTATCTCCTGCTTGCACCTCCGCACATTTCACCCCCAAACTTGCTCTCTGTCTTCCGTATCAAGTTCCAGGCAATAGGATTGTATGAGTCAGAGTCCTCCAGGGAAACAGAACCAATAGGATATATAAATACAGAGAGATTTATTATGAGGAATTGGCTCATGTGATTATGGAGGCTGATAAGTCCCAAGATCTGTCATGTGCAAGCTGGAGGCCCAGGAAGGCCAATAGTATAGTTCCCATCTGAAGGCTGGCGAGCTTGAGACCCAGAAAGAGCCAATGTTTCTGTTCTAGTCTAAAGGCAGGAAAGAACTGATGTCCCAGCTCAACATAGGCAGGCAGGAATTGTTCCCTCTCACTCATGGGAGAGTCAATCTTTTTGTAATTCCGGCCTTCAACTGATCAGATGTGGCCCACTCACATCAGGGAGGGAAATCTGCTTTACTCAGTCTACCAATTTAAATATAAATCTCATGCCAAAACATCCTCATAGAAACGTCCAAAACAATGTTAGACCAAATATCTGGGCACCCCATGGCCCAGTCAAGTTGACACATAAAATTAACCATCTCAGGGATACAACTGGAAGCATCTTGTAGCAGCTTCCAGGATAGCCAGCCCACTCCCTTGGCCCCTCCTCTTCTTTATCCTTTCCTTCTCCAGCTGCCACCATCTTGGACCACAACAATGAGCTGGTGCCATCTTGCACCATGACAATGAGCTGGCACTATCTTCAACCGCGACATTGAAGGACATACCTCAGTAATGGCAGAGAAATCTGAGGCCCTGAAGATTGTCTGGAGCAGAACCTCTGTATAAGCCCAGGGCTCTACATCCCCAGTCTTTCACATCAGAGAAGAAGGAAACGCCACCCTGTTTAAGCCATTCTTATTTGGTGGTGGTGGTTTGGGGAAGCGGGGGGAGGGTCTGCCCAGCTGATTCTGATCATAAGTGATGTATCTCCCTTTGTCTCCCATTTCACAGTACAGGATCGAATTATGGATTAGACAACAAATTAGCTAAAATACCTGAGGGCCGGCCCCATGGCCGAGTGGTTGGGGTCACAGGCTCTGCTTCGGTGGCCCAGGGTTTCGCCAGTTCGAGTCCTGGGCACGGACATGGCACTGCTCATCAGGCCATGCTGAGGCGGCATCCCACATGCCACAACTAGAAGGACCCACAACTGAAAAATGCACAGCTATGTGCCAGGGGGCTTTGGGAGAGAAAGGAAAAACAACATCTTTAAAAAAATATATTAAAATACCTATGACTAGAAAGAGAGAAAACTGTAAGTCCTGTGCAGCCCGCCAACTCTATAGTGAGAAGAATAATAACACTTTGTACAGCACGGTAAGGTTTTGTGCAGCTTTTCACAACATTACTTCATTTCTTTCCAGAAATAACCTCGTGAGGCAGAGAAGGCAGATGCTTTTATCCTCATTTTCCTCTCTGAAAAATCTAGGATAGTAGCTGCTTGGATGATAATTTGGTTTTAATTGATTCTTCATATTAAGCTAAGCAAAACTCGGCAATATCAAGTGGACAATCTAATATTTCATTAAATAGAATGCTATCACTTTGCAAACATTCTGGGGGAGATTTAAAACCTCTTTATAAGTGGAAATTAAGCCTTAAAGCAAGATTATGAGATAACAATAAAATTCTCTTTTAATGTGATGGATACCAAAATGACTTTGCTAAATGTAAAATGCATATCATGAAAGCCTATGGTCTCTGTGGAACAAAGGGCCTGTTATTTGTTGTGATCGTTTTTAAATAACCCAAAGAAACACTCTAATTGGTGTCACAATGCAGGTTAGCAAGAAATTCTAGGAGAAATCCTAAGCTGCAAGAAACTTTAGCTTTTTTAGACAGTGTTTCTCAAACTTATTTGACTATGAAACAGTTTTCTTTCTTTCTGTTTTTTAGGAATACTTAACATTTCAAACACTGGTGTTGCCAGGTCATGGTTTCAGAAATGCCATACCATATTCTACTCCTAGGACACTTGCTTCTCGCTAAACGAACTGTGGCAAAGGATGGATTGGGAGGGGCAGGGTTACACAGCTACACTTGCAGAGCCGTCTCCACACCACCTCCCTAATTGGGATTGCCAGATTTCTCCAACAAACATACAGGATTCCCAGTTAAAAAATGAACTTCAGATAAATAGCAAAATTTTTTTAGTGTAAGTATGTCCCATGCAATGTTTGGGACGTACTGAAACAAAAAAGTTTTTCTTAGTTTATCCGATTTCTGAAATTCAGTTTTAACTGGGCATCTTGTATTTTATCTGGCAACTTTACCCCTGATCGATCCCCAGGGAGGAGGAACTGCTGGTCCTCCTGGTTCACATTTCCAGATTTTCAAGGGGGCTTTCCATCTAGGAAGGCACACAGTATTCAAATCACAAGCCTGGCCCTCCTGCTTTCTTTATTAGCTTCGGAGGCATGTCCATCTCTTCGGCTTGTGGGTGGTCCATGCTGAGACTCTCCAGGTGCCCCTGCAGATCCGCTCTCTCCCTTTCCCACCCTGCTCTGTGCCCTGAGAGACTGGCTACATGGACCTTAGCAAGTAGGCTCCCTTGTCCTCTGGCTTATGGTTGGGTTTGGCCAGTGGGAGCCACCAGCAGAAGACGGAAGGACAGGAGGAGAGAAAGACTGAGGTATTTATCCTCCTGGCTTCTCCCTGCCATGCCCTGGGTAAGCTGTGGCCTCACTAGCCAACCAAGGGACAAGTTCTTGGGGAGTTTAGGGGGGGAAAGCCTCTCCCACAGACGCAGTTCCATTCAGGTCCTGGATCTGCTTCCTCCCACCTTTGCCCTCGAAGGTCTAGGAGAGACTGTCCTGAGGCTGCCAGTCCCAAGGGCTTCACCAGCCCTCCCCATTTCCCTTAACTCTGCCCCCAGCTTTGTAAATAGTCTCTTCATGAAGTTCTCTTTTCTTGGCCTCTTAGGAGTGTGCTCCTGTTCCCCGCCAGGCCCCTGATTAATACAGGGTCAGACTGAGATGTAGGGCAAATGGAGATTCCCTGCATGCACCTTAATCCTAAATCTCAAACTCCAGCCTAGGTTTGCAGAAAGTCTTGCTTTGGAGGTTTTAGCACCAACAATAAAGAGGTTCCTGGTTTCCCATCTCTGGATCAGCTAGCCAAAGATCAGTGATGCCATTCAGTAGGCTTAATAGAAGCTATGGCTACTCCCGCCACTGTTACTATTATTAGCACCCTAAATATCTACAATATTGCAGTGGTCATATAAGAGTTTGAGAGTGGAGGTCAGTGAATTCAAATGCCATCGACACTCATCTCTCTCTACTTTATAAAAAAGGAGGATGTACAACCAAATCAAGATTTGCATGCAGACCACAGTGACGCTGTGGTAAGTCTTGAGTCCTGTTTCTTGCCTGGGATCTGAGATCTGACCTCTGTGTTTACCGTGTTAGTTCCCAGAAATCATAAAACTCTGAAGTTTGGTTGGCAGACCAGATGTTCTCAGAATGCTTACGGCTACACACAATAACACATTAAATGAAAAACAAAAATGAAAACAAATTTTTTTTTAAAGAAAAGGAAAGAAACCACCCCAACTTACCCATGACCAATTTCTTGCTTTTTTCCAGCTATTTTTAAATAATCAAATCACCGTAGTATCTATGGCATTCTGGAGATTGCAGGGTTTGTGAGTCATATCCTTATTTACAGGAATGGTGGGGAAAGTCAGCATGTTCAGCATTTATTCCATTTTTGAGAAGTGAGCAGGCAATGAAGAAGCTGGGGAAAAAAGCTGTTTCACACATAATTTTACCTTGTCCTACCACCTCTTTGTCTTTCCCTCTTCAAGACTCAGACCTGAGAGAACAGCCACTGCCCAGACACGTTCAGTGACAGATAAAATGGGTTGCGTGTAGCAGATTGCAAATGCAAATTCTTTCTAGTTTGGCTATGGAAAAACTTGGTTCCTCTTTAGTCACACTGGCTCGGTTGTTCTGCTCAGAATTCTTGTCCTAAACTCCTTAGTCCAAAAGCAGCCAATACAAAGTTTTTAAAAGATGAGCTCCTTAGAGAAAAACTTTGTTTTCCGGCTTTCCTGGCTTAGGCAATAACCTCGTGGTCATTATCATTACCTCGATAAGCTACATTCATAAAACCTCCCCTTTCATCTACCTGCCCCAGAGCTGCTAAGCGTGTGCACGCATGATGACTGAACAGAGACGATTTCAGAGAACAAAATGAAATAGATATGATTTTAACACTACAACTTAAAACTCTGTCGAGTATAACACGTCTTTCCTTCAGGAAGCATTTGTTCATAACCAAGAGAACTAATATATTCCAGTTAATTAAAAAAACATAGGGAAAAAAAAAAACAAAAAACATAGGGACCCGTCCCAGGGCCGGTGGTTAAGTTCGTATGCTCCGCTTCTGTGGCCTGGAGTTTCACTGGTTCAGATCCTGGGCTCGGACATAGCACCACTGGTCAGGCGACGCTGAGCTGGTGTCCCACACAGCACAACCAGAACGACCTACAACTACAATATACAACTATGTACTGGGGGGCTTCGGGGAGAGGAAGAAGAAGGAAAAAAAAAACATTGGCAACAGTTGTTAGATCAGGTGCCAATCTTTAAAAATAAATAAATACATAAAATTTTTTTAATTAAAAAAAGTTAAAAAAACATAGAATGTTAGAACTGGAAAGATATTCAAAAAATCTGAAGGTTAATGCCATCAGCTTCATGGGCTATTTATTTATTTTTTTTTTGAGGAAGATTGGCCCTGAGCTAACTACTGCCAGTCCTCCTCTTTTTGCTGAGGAAGCCTGGTCCTGAGCTAACATCCGTGCCCATCTTCCTCTGCTTTATATGTGGGACGCCTACCACAGCATGGCGTGCCAAGCAGTGCCATGTCTGCACCCAGGATCCGAACCAGCGAACCCTGGGCCGCCGAGAAGCTGAACGTACGAACTTAACCGCTGCGCCACCGGGCCAGCCCTTCATAGGCTATTTAATCTCTGCCTGTGTACATTTCGCTTTCTATGTTCATGTGCGACGTGATTTGCACTCTAATCTCTGATTATTATCATTCTTTAAAAATAAAAAAGACAGGTGAAAAATATTGTCTTAAAAGTTCTAATTTCTTTAGGATATTCTCTTACCAGCTCTGGGTTTGGCTTTGAAACTTTGAAACATGAGAGAAATATTAAAAAACAGGTGGGGGCCGGCCCCATGGCCAGATGGTTAAGTTTGCGCACTTCCCTTTGGCCGTCCAGAGTTTCGCTGGTTGGGATCCTGGGCAACAACATGGCACCAGTTCGAGTCCTGGGCATGGACATGGCACTGCTCATCAAACCATGCTGAGGCAGCATCCCACATAGCAGAGCCAGAGACACTCACAACTAGAATATACACAACTGTGTACTAGGGGACTGTGGGGAGAAGAAGAAGAAAGAAAGAAGATTAGCAACAGATGTTAGCTCAGGAGCCAATCTTTAAAAAAAACAGAATATTTAAAAAAAGAACAGGCGGATCATAGGAATCTTCATAGAAAAGCAGGATTATTAATGTCACCCAATTAGATATGTTACTGGTGACAGTGGAAGTAGACTTAGTCTGTCTTTTCTTCTTCCAGCCGCATGATAAGGGTTTACTTATTCACTAAAGAGAATAATATTCATTAAAATGACTTCTCAAGTAAAATGTGTACAATATCCCTATATAAGTAAGCTAGCTAGCTATCTAAATATGTATAGTATAAATAACCCTATATAGCACTCTAAGCAACTTAAAATGCAGTAACTTAAAAAAGAAAACTCTCCAAACAAGTTACCCTAGAAGATAATGTGTTAACATTTTACCCCTGTGCTTCAAATTCTTCAATGGCTTACCATTGCTTTTAGGATTAAGGCCAGAATTCTTCAGGTGATCTTCAAGCTCCTGCCTTATTCTACAACCTCATCTTATACCATACTCTCCCAAACTCTTTATGCTCAGCCATACTGGCCTTCCTTCAAGTCTTTGAACATGCTCCAGGGCCTTTGCACATGTGTTCATTCTATCTGGATGCCTTCCTCCACCCGCCTTCTTTGCCTCCTTAGCTGTTATTCATCAGATCTTAGTTTGGTAGTCACTCCCTTAAGGAAACCATCCCAGACTCCTCATTTCAGTTAGATCCTCTTTCTTATGTGCATTCATAAACTATGGTTTTTTTTTTTTCTGTTTGGCACTTACCTCATTTATTTGGCATATTTTTTTATCTATTGCTGCATAACAAAGCACACCAAACTTTAGTGGCTTAAAACGGCAAAACATTTATCGTCTCAAAGCTCCTGCAAATCAGGAACCAGTAGCAGCTTGGTTGGGTGATTCTGGCTCAGAGTCTCTCACGAGGTTGCACTCAAGACTGTCAGCCAGGCTGCAGCCACGTAAAGTCTTGCCTTGGGGCTGGAGGATCTGCTCCCAAGTTCACCTGTAGGGCCTCAGTTCCTCACTACATCACCTCTCCCTAGGCCTGCTTGAGTCTCTTCAGAACATGGCAGCCGCCTCACCACAGAGCAAGTGATCCGAGGGAGCAGATGAGAGGGAGCTCCTGCGTCTCTTAGGACCTTGTCTTAGAGGTCACATACTGCCACTTCTGCTTTATTCCGTTTGTTAGAAACGAGGCTTTAAGTCCAAACCACACTAAAGGGGAGGGGAACTGGGCTCCACCTTTTGAGGGGATTTTTGGATATAGCATTTTAAGACTCCCCCGGTGGGTGTTTGGGTAAATGACTGCCTCCCTTACTAGTCTAAGGGTTCCTTGAGAACAGGACCCACATTCCCATTATTCATTGCTTTGTCTCTGGCACCTTCCGGAATGCCTGGTTAAGGTACAAGCATTCAATAAAAAAAAGAAAAAGAGGGAAAGAGAAAGAAAGAGAGAGAGAGGGAGAAAGAATGCAGGAAGGAAAGAGAAAGAAAGAAGGAAAGAAGGAAGGAAGGAAGGAAGAAAAGAAGGAAAGAGAAAGAAAGAAGGAAGGAAGGAGAGAGAAAGAAAGAGAGAGAGGGAGGGATGGAGGGAGGAAGGAAGAAAAAAAAGAAAGAAACTTTGTATTTGAATTCCAGCTATTGAGAACTTTGTACTAATTATGTAACCTTAGTTTCTGGTTTGGAGAAAGCGATAATTATAACTACCTCTCAGATTGTACACCTAAAACTAAGACAATGTTATGTGTCAATTAAATCTCATTTAAAAATTAATTTTTTAAAAAAGAATTAAATAATACAGCCTCTATAACGCACCTAGCATCGTCTGGCACAGACGGGGCTCTATAAATGTTACTTCTCCTCATCTTCCTTGCTGCAGTGACCCGTGCAGTCCATCCCAAGCCCTGTGCATTCCGCTTCTCAGTCTGTCCTCCCATCCCTGCGGGTCTGTTACTGCTTTTCAGTCGCTACCACTCTCTCTTCCTGCACGCTCCTTTCTACTGGCCTCCTAACAATTTCTCACGCCTCTGGTCTCTATCTAATATGATCCATCCCATGCTCTGCAACCATATTATCTTCAAGTCCAGTCCTGATTGTTCACTCCCCTTTGAAAATATTTATCTTGTCCAAGCTCCCCACAAAGCCAGGGCCTGGTGGAACTTCCCAACTTAATTTCTTGCTCTCCCTACACATACTCTACAGGAAGACCCTTTAGTGCCTCCAAGTGTGTGGCCGTCACTCTGTGCTTCCCAACCACGGTGTCTCTGCTCATGCCAGTCTTTCCTTCTTTGAACCCCTATTATAAAATTTATCTTACTGCACTTACGTTATTCTTGTCTCCCAGGAACTAGAAGGTGTGTGCTATTTCTGCTACTAAATTGGAGGCATATTGAAGACTGGGATTGTGTCATTCCTTTTTGCATCCTTTATTGTTGTTGCTCTGCCCTGCACTTGGTAAGTGTATAATAAACTTTTCTTTTAAGAATTTTTATTTATTTATTTGTTATTTATTTTTGTGGTGTGGAAGATTGGCCCTGAGCTAACATCTGTTACCACTCTTCCTCTTTTTTGTTTTTTTCCTCCCCAAAGCCCCGGTACATAGTTGTACATCCTACTTGTACATCCTTTTAGTTCTTCTATGTGGGATACCACCTCAGCATGGCTTGACGAGCAGTGTGTAGGTCTGTGCCTAGGATCCAAACCCAGGAACCCTGGACCACGGAAGCAGAGCATGTAAACTTAACCACTACGCCACTGGGCCAGCCCCAATAAACTTTAGTTAAATGAAATTTGAATTCCATATTCCTTTTAGTGCCTTAGTTGTGTTGTCTTAATGATATATCCAAGCCCAGGTGCCAGCATGATAGAGAAACGTGCTCTGCCAATACCAGTGATTAGAGATTTGACTGCTAGCCATGTGTAACCACATTCTTTTCATGTCTGCAAAAACTAAATGGCTCACAATAGCAAATTCTTTAGTAGAGCAACTGCAAAATATAATGTGGGTTACATTTTCCTTTAATTCTCTAAGGCAAGCACCCTTGCCTTAATAATATTAGGACCTCTGTGCTCTTTTTAATCCTCTATAACATTTTCATTATTGCTAATAGGAAGAATATTGTAAATATATTTGAAGACAGAAAATTCTTAAATGATTCTGTGTTATACAGATAATATGCAGTGGTAAATAAGACTGGGGGAAACATCAAATGAATGAAAAGATGAGTCCAATAATATAAGAAATTTTGCCTTTAGATTTCTCTGATAATGCTACAAAAGTAGATGATGTTTTCATATTTTTAATGAATAAAAGTCTGCTTAGAATGCATACACCTAGGGAAACGCTTGCTTTTGGGTCATGAATAGATATCTTTTGGAAACACAGCAAAATTTCAGGCTGAGACTAGCACAGATATGAGAACTATTTACTCTGTGTCTCCTTAATGTAATGCCAGTGGTGTGCAAACATTTTAACCCTGTTAAATTATTTTCATTCTGGTAAGCAGAGAGACATTGGAACTATATTTCCCTGCCCCTTATTTTCTATAAGGGGCATGACTGCTTGAATTCTGTAAATATATGTAACCCTCTCCAGATGGGCAGTGAGCAAAAAATAATCCATGTATTTAAAGGTTGGTAACTTACCCTTCTTCCTCCCATTCCATTAACCCTGGATTTATATAAATTTAGTGAACAACTCTCCTTTACATTAGTATTTATAAGTCTTGAGGTTGCTAAAAACAAATGTTCTTCCAGGATAATAGAGACTTTCTCTTTGGTCAAATGTTAAAACAGCTTAAGCGAGAATGGGCTCATATAACATTAAAACTCTGAGATCTATTGAAAAGCTTCATTTTACAAAAAAGGAAACTGAGGGTCAGGAAGCTTAAGGACCTCATGGACTCTGCACCACATGGCAAGAAACCCGTGGCCTTGCAGCGTGCTTCCCCTTGGCATTGCCCAGTGGTTAGCCTAGCCCAGAGGGTATCAACCTGGCACCATTGGCATGTTGGGCCAGACATGCCAATGTTCTTTGTTGTTGGGATGCTGTCCTGTGCATTGCAGGATGTTTAGCAGCATCCCTGGCCTCTATCCTCTAGATGCCAGTAGCAACCCTCATCCTAGTCCTGACAACAACAAAAGAAGTCTCTAGACGTTTCCAAATGTCCCCTGGGAATAAAATCACCTACTCCCACCCCCCGATTGATAACAACTGGTCTATCCCAGGCCATCTTATTGTTTTAATCAACTATTTATTCTCTTTTATGTTTCCTGGGCAAATACCTTAAGACTCTAATGCATCGTGTTCAGTATTAGAGCTCTGAGTGGTTTATATGAGAAACCACAGTCTTTCCAAGAAAAAGGACTTGGCTGCTTTTTTTTTGGCACATACAAATACAGCTAAGACAAAACTCTGGCTGGGGTTAGTCAACCCCAACTTTCAGCATCAGGGAGATTAAGACAGGGACAAACTACAGGCTGACCGTTTTGATCCATGTTTAATGAAAAAGAAGTTACCCGAATAGAAATTGATATAAAACAAAGAAATCAATTTGGGAAAATACGGTGGTAAATAGAAGTAGGGGAAAATCATTTCAATCTTGAATTTACTCATATATTCCTACTAGTTATTACTGACCACAACATCTCCTTAAATCCAAACCAAAGTAATAGTTATAATTATACTGATGTTTTCAGGGGAACTCACCAAAGTACTATCCAAATAATACTCTTCCATTTCTCCCATGTCCCAGAACACACACAAGCAAAGGCAGAGATGTTTACTGGGAGGTAACGTGCCATAAAGAAAATGCAGCCTTATCAGCTTTTTATTACACCGGCAAGTTAGCACTGGCAAATGTGCTATCGGCACCAACATCCTCTCTGTTAATATTTTCATGAGCAAGCTTTTGTGATATGCAACCATTTATTCTTAGTACAATCAATCATTGAGGAATTAAACCAACTCTGGTGAATGTAAATACATGCGGGGAGGTTTCTGACGGTTCAGATTTGAGCATGGTTGAAGTATCAAAGATGTGAAATTTAAAAATACAAGAGCTGGCACTGCAATGAGCATCTTTCTGCTTTATCTCACAGCTTCATTCCGTTCAGCTCCTGCTGCTTAATGGAGTCAGTCAATATTGTATTTTTATCATTTTCTACCCAGATGTACAACAGCATCATAGCTTCCTAAATAAGAAAAAAAATATCTTTGGAAAAGAATTATGATCTCTGAAAACATATACTGGTGATAAGTTCGCTTTAATTCTCTTATTTAAAATAAAATATCCCTTCTCTCAAACTAGATCTGGCCAGCATTAAACTCATTATAGACCTTTGCCATGCAGGTAATAAGAGAAGAAATAGATTTTATTCACCATCTCTTTAAAATAAAAATCTTTTGGCCAGTGCATGGCGGTCACCAACCTCTTAGGCTTACATTGAATAATTTAAAGTTAGGAGGAGCCCTGTCTCTTCTGATACTGTATTCTCAGTTTTTCCAGTTGCTCTACACATTGTGACTGGGCCAACTTCAACGTCCGGTTCTCCTCCGTCAGCGCCTCGAATTCCCGAGCCAGCTGAGCAGCATCCAGCTTCTCCTTTTCCGCCTGATCCAGCTTGGCAAGCAGCTCCTTTCTGAAGATTCAAGGGGGCAGATAAGGAAGAAGCACAAAACTGAATGCAAACAAATTCAAATATGCAGTAATAGCAGAATGGAAGCAAAATGTTTCATTCTGCTCTTCTAAATTTTGCCCATCTCTACTTGCCTCCAACTACTTTCTTTTATTTTTCCAGTTTCACAGGTTTTAGATCCCTTTATTTTACTCTAGCACCTTGACTAGGCACATCCAAAATACTAAACATACACAAAAAAAAAGCTCAAGAAGTCCTTCCACAGTCAAAACGGAGGATCCTTTTAGAAGCACAACAAATTGTAAAAATTACATATACACATATATATGCATATACAGATACGTAGATAAGTATGCCATCTCTCTGAGAGAGAGAACCTCAATAGTGTGTAGTGTTGGGGAAGGGAGACTAAAGCACACTGAGGAATGTTTTTAATAATTAGTGATATATGGGAGTTCTTTACACTATTTTTGCAACTTTTCTGTAAGTTTAAAACTATCAAAATAAAAAGTTACCCTGGGAAAAGGACAAAAAGCAAATCAGAACAGAAGTTCTAGTAGTTTCTTCCTGCACCAATGGACGGCCTCTAGTGACATCTCATTTGGTGACCACTGAGCAAAACCAGACATTGGAAAGGAAATACCCATCAGGGACAAAGGGAAGATAATCTGGAAAGTTGATATGCATATACTCAAAGTTCCCTCGGGCTCTTACTGATCTTTGAATCTTGCATGGTGTTTAGAATATAAAGGCTCCCAATAAATATTTGCTGAACGAATAATTGAAGAGTAAGTTATGTCAGAGACAAATAAGGTATATTTTAAAGATGAGGAAATAGAAACTCAAAGTGCTTAATTTAACTGAAGTTATACAGCTAATAAGAAAGAGCCAGCATTCAAACCTATCCTTCTGATGAAATGTTTAGGGCTTTTTGTCTCTAAGCATATTTTAAGGAATAAATGTCAACAATTAAATATTAGTAAATTTCCTATGTAACTATCTTAAAGAAATAGATGAATAAACTTATACAAATAAAAGAGACTTGCCTCTAAATCCTCCCCCCATCATATCATCTATTCCTGTTCTTTTTTTCCTTTCAAATTAACTGTGTCACACAAATAATTCATGTGGAAATAGATTTCTGCTTTCACATCATGGAACAGAAGTTGGCAGTATTGGGTATAACAATGACTATTGTCCTTGTTCCATATCTGAGTTCATTTAAAACTCCTGAGGACATCTGATATTAGTTTTGACTGCTAGGGAAAATAAATCACAAAATCAAGATTTTTCAACTAAAAGGAATGGTCAAGATTGTCTAGTCCAATCTTCTTGCATCAGAGAAAGTCAATAATAATTTCTTCCTTACTGGAATCAAGAAAACTCAACTGATAGGTTTCTAAATTAGTTTCATGTATTTGATAAGCAATTATACATGTATTCAGTGACTACTCAAGACATCTGTTGTCTCCAGTCTAGCACCTATTTATATAGACATATTTATGTTCCTCCATTAGCAATTCGTAATTAAACCCTGGCACATCAAGCTGCAGAGACAATCTTATAAATAGATGATCTGAAGAATAAATTAATGTCTATAATTGGCTAGAATGTGGTCTTGTCTTTGATTTCTCGTTTATCATGTCTCTCATTCCCTTCAACATAATGTAATATGGGGGTAGAAGACCACAGTTACAAGAATCTCATTCCTGAAGTCAAGAACCTGTAACATAGATTTCCACATGATGCACCTCAACAGTGAAAAGGCCATAACCTTGGGTCCACTGTACATCATCTCCTGTGCCCATCCTAAGCCACATGCCTGGAAAAGTTTTTATTTGCAAAGACAAATCGAGGAAGGGAAAGTCCAAGTGGGTTGCTAAAGAGAACTTTGAAACTTTCTGGAAACTAATTCCAAAATTAAGGAGATTCTTTATGTTGCAGAAGGTTGGGACATGGATTCATCATTAGAACAAATATTTCTTTGTTTCTGGAAAAACCACTACCATGGTTCTTGGGACTTTCAAAGTTGACTAAAGACTTTTATTTGGAAAAGACAAAATCCTAGGTTTCAATGAGCTAAAGAGTTTCAGGTAATAATGTAATAAAATACTATCTTCATCATAGGGAAAATTTTATTTTAAATAATGAGATAGACTGCACTGTGGGCGGTTCTTGAGAGATGTGTATTCTCGTACTAGCATTTATACACAGGAGAGAAGGAGTAGATGCCTCATGAGGACAAAAAGGAAGTGAAAGCCCACCTTCATTTTATACAGGTGGAGGAACAATAAAGGTCTCGAAAGGAAATTTCCGGAGCACAGTCTGGACTGTGGTGTTGGAGCCCTAAAAAGAATAACGCATGAAGAACAAATGTATTTCATCTTTTGGGAACCAAAAGGCAACACTATATCCTTGCAGGAAGAAGTGACATTTGCTCTAAAGTAGAGTTTCTCGCCTTGACACAATTGACCTTTTGGCCCAGACGTCTCTTTGTTGGTTGTGGCTGTCCTACACATTGGCAATATAGAAGGTTTAGCATTCTTAGCCTCTACTTACTAGATGACAGTAGCACCTCCCCCAAGCACACCTCCCACCCCTTGCATTCATTATAACCAAAAATGTCTCTAGACATTGCCCTTGTCCTTTGGCTGGAGGTTGGCAGGGGGAGGATTCAGCTTGGTTAAGAGCCACAACTCTAAAAGGAAGTGGAGTTTCCCACTATCCATAGCCTAAAAAGAGTTAACTCAGAGACAGGAATAAGGTGAAAGGCAAAATGTTTCCTCGGTCTGCTCCACCAGAGATTGGAGCCTCTTTCCTTAGCAAAGGAGACCTACTTAAAGCCATTCTCCTTGAGTAGAGGTAAAGATTCCGTCTGTTTTAATATGGTTCTTCAGACAGAGGGTTAGGTGGAGAGACACCTGGGAATGAGATTCCAGTTAAAAGACTGGACTGCATGTAGTCAGGTGGCATTAAAGGCCCAAATCATTATGATCGGGCATGAATGGAAAGTATGATCTCACAGCCTGATGACATTTGGGATATTGGGATTTCACATAAAACTCAATCCTAAAATGAAAGAATCCCTTTGGCTATGCCTCTGCCTCCTTAAGCAAAGAGAAGAACCGAGACAGTTCTTTGGTCCTTCCATTCATTCTCTCCACAACTATTTACTGAAATCCTATTGCAAACAAGGCACTGTCCTCAATTCTTGTTAGCCAAGGTAGTCTCGGGAAGCCTATCTCCACAGTTGAAAGATGAACTCAAATCCTACACCTTACCCATATCTTAGGAAAGAGGATGGAAAATTTCCCCCACGTTACTACAACCCTGCAAACACTTGTGGAAAAATATCTCCATTTACTTTTTTTTTTTTTTATGACAGTGGAAACCTAATTTCTGAGGACTGAGTAAATCCTTAAGAAAAATATGCTTGGAATAGAAAAGTGAGGTTTCTTTTTCAATGTTTTCTAGATGTGGGATCCTTTTTCAAAGAAAAGCATACCCTGAAGTGAAGTAAATAAAACAGATAAAGCTGGCCCTTCTCTGGTTGGTCCCTGTACACTGATACCTCTGATCCCAATCTTTGAGATGTTTCCCAGAACACAGTTTAAAACCTCTGCCTTCAGGAATGTCCTAATGAAATAAACGTTTCTGACTAAACATAAAAAGCTCTTGTTATTGGAAATTTCAGGATAAATTAAATACCATGACTAAAAACAAATCAAAACAGGGCTATTTTTAGACTATGCTTTTACAAATCACATATGCTCCCTTTTTCCCCATCCTGATATGTTCCCCTCAATGAGATGTTGCTCCATCAATCATATTTTATATATTTTTGAAAGACATGAAGAGATAGGTCTAACGTTGATTGTGGCATTCCCATAGGAAAACCCTTTCCAATGTTTTTCCTGAACCCACTAAAATTATATAAGGTTTTTTCAACTCAATAATAAATAGACAAATAACCCAATTAAAAATGAGTAAAAGATATAAATGGACATTTCTCCAAGAATACATAGAAATGTAAAAAAGCACATGAAAAGCTGCTCAACATTTTTAGCTATCAGGGAAGCATAAATCAAAACCACAATGAGACATTATTTTATACCCACTAGGATGGCTATAACCAAAAAGATATAATAAGCGTGGGTGAAGACGTGGAGAAATCGGAACCCTCATATATTTCTGGTGGGAATATAAAATTGTGCAGCCACTTCAGAAACTGTCTGGAGTTCCTCAAACGTTCACACATTGAGTTATCACATGACCCAGCAATACTACTCCAAGATACACACCGAAGTGAATTAAAAACAGGCATCTACACAAAAACCTGTACATGAATGTTGCCAGCAGCATATTCATCACAGCCAAAAATGCAAACAACCCAAATGCCCATCAACTGGTAAAGAGATAAATAAAATGTGCTCTATCCCTACAATGGAATATTATTTGGCAACAAAAAGGAACGAAGTCCTGATGCATGAGACCACGTGGAGGAACCTTGAAAACATCATGTTAAGTAAAAGAAGCCAGTCACAAAAGACCACATATTGTATGATTCTATTTATAAGAAATGTCCAGAATAGGCAAATCCATAGAAAGTAGATTAGGGGGTGACAGTGCCTGGGTGGGGGGAGGGAGGAATGGGCAGTGACTGCTCAAGGGTACAAGGTTTCTCTCCAGGATGATGAAAATGCTCTAGATTTGTGATAATGGTTACACAACTCTGTGAATGTCCTGAAAACCATTTAATTCTTTTTTAATTATGTAACATTTTTCAACTTGACTTTTCTGAGTTTACCTCTTTGCCTGATATTCTAAGTCAATCTTCTAACCACCACAGCACCTAGCACAACGTTTCATACATAGAGCAGACAAGTGGTTTTTCCTTTGGACAAGATCACTCTATCTGGAGCAAAGCAACCTTCACAGCTGATCTATTTGTAGTTTAATCATATACTTTAAAAACTTTCTGCCAAACAATTTGGCGATAAATTTCAAAAGTCATAAAATCACTATATTCCATTTCTATAAGTTTCTATTACATACACAAAAAACTGCAGGTGTTGCATAAAAATGCTTATGTTATAATATTTATTGAAAAACAGCCTGTACATGTTTCATGTTACTATATATGCAATTCTATAAAAATATCTATTCACATGTAAAAGGTCCAGAAAGAAACAGGCAAAAATGATAACAGGAGTTCTGTAAAGATGTCGGAATTCTTGGTAATTTTTTAAAGGTTTCAATAAAATTATCATTTTTTTTCAAGTGAAAAGAAAAAAAATTTTTCAATAAAAGCAGGAACAAGCTTTTCTTACATCATTGGTCAATAAGCCAGAAGTGATTCTTTAGACTAAATTCACCCCATGCTGAGTTTATAATCCTAGAAAATGTTTGACTGTATCCATCCAATAGAAATGATTTAGAATAATAGTTCTATCAACTCTTTTCCTCCTCGCTCCTCTGCGGCCTCCCAAACTTGATCCAGGGAGACCCCCTCTGGAGATGAGAGAGAAGTTCAGCTTAACCTACGTCTGCGTGACTCCAATAAAGAGAAACTCTTTAAAATACCTGAGTTAATGTCTAACTTACACTGGCCAATCACCAGAGGCAATGTGATCAGTCACACTCTATGAAATGATGGGGAAGAAATTCTCATCCAAATCACCAAAAAACAGAGGGCGAATTACTTGGGTCAAATCCATTTGGCCCAGTTTCTCTTGCTTAAAAACAAAGACTGTTCAGGAAAATATCTGTTGCAAAATGAATTTCCACTTCAGTAAAGTGTTAATGAAAACAGTGCTTATTGATAACCTTTGGAGGACCAACCTCATGCATTTCTAGATGTAAGATAGAATCACACTTCCTATTTTAACAATTTATCTCAGCAATCCTTTATTGCCGATATTGACTCTGTGTTTTAAATATAGACCACAGAAATTACAAATAAAACATGCGTGCACAGAGGATATTACTATGTCTATAATCAGCCACTCTAAGTCACCTTCACTGGTATTTGACCCTGTGCACAGCTACCTGCTTGGTGACTGGGTACAAAGAGATGTTTAAGGGTGTCTGTGTCTGTGGGGAACTGTACACAGTCAGAAAGGCACGACAGAAACTTAAATGGATAACTCTTGATAGTACTAGCTTACAATAACTGCCAAAAGGATCATTCCAGTGAATTTTCCTTCACTCAGGAGAAGAGCTGACCACTGCAGGACGGTTGAGGCAAGGATATGGGTTAAAGCTTCCCAAGGAAGGGTAGCATTTGCGCAGACAAAGAGGCAGGAAGGAGCGCTCTAGACTTCGAGCTTGGTCTGAGCAAGGGCACAGAGGCAGGAGGGTGGGCTCCTGCCCTGAGAAAAGTGAATAGGCCAGTGTAGCTGAAGATGAGGGAGGAGCTGGAACATTCCACAGAGGTACTAAGGCCATACTGAGGTATGTCTTGAAATCCAGGCCAAGAACTGGGTGTCTTTTTCAAGCAATGTGAAACTGAAGGCAGGGAAACCAGTTACAACATTACGTTGACCGAGATTTACAGCACTAAGTCCCGATCCCAAAGGCTAGAAGCAGGAATGGAGAAAAAGAAACTTGGCGTTATGAAAAAGAAAGGAAAAAAATAGTAAAAGGATTTGGCCTTTGCCTCACATCTAGCTGATTATTTAAGAAGAGAAAGAAAAAAAGACAATATTACAATTTCAAGAAGAGTCCAAAGTTCAAATAGGTTTGAGGAGGAAAAAAGATTAGATTTATAGAAACAGCAGGGATATGTTTCAATGAAAGACCAGACAAGTCACTCTCATAACATTACCCTATCATATTTTTTTAAATGCAACATACAAAAATATAAACTTACAGAACACATAATTTAGTGGATGAGTCTTGCATTGCCAAAAAAAAGAAGAAAAAGCCACACACAGGTTAGTTTAAATGGCAAAGTTCTCCAGTAACTGTGATCTGAAGAGCTTACAAATAAATATGTAATTACTTGCCTTTTTTCTGTCACGAAATCGCAGTTCACACACACACACACACACACACAACGCTGGAACATACATTTATGGGCTACTGATTATTCAGTCTTCTTTAACTTCATCACTGGTCACATTATGAATAAGCTTCTTCAGTTCCTTTATGAAACTTTTTTAGGACTCAGATTGTGTGCAATCTGAACATTCTAATCAATTTACGAAAACTCTTAGACTCATCTTCCCCTCATAAGTCTGAGACGTAGAGCCCTAAAACCCATACCACCCCACCATGTTATATTGTCCAACTGTCATTCTTGGAAGGTCTCCAAAGAGTCCCAAGAATTTCATAAATTTTTCAAAACAAAATATATTTCACTTGATTTGATTTAAAAATTAAGTCATGAATATATATCATGTGTCACTCCAGTAAGAGGAAGGGGAGAGCTAGAACATTAAAGATAATATGTTTGGATTATGTGTCACTTGTTCCACAAAAATTTCTTGGGCATCTTTATGCCATGGACTGTGTGTGGCTTCAGGAACACGATGGCGAGCAACACTTGACTCTCCCTGCTCTTATGGCACTTACCACTTAGTAAGAAATGCAAATATTAATCAAAAGATCTCCCTAATAAATAGGCAAGTGCCAGCTGATCATTGCTGTGACAGAAAGGTGTCTGATGCTTTGAAAGAATGAAAGAATGGGACAACTGGGGTGAACATCGGCAGATTAAAATTCAATTAAAAAGGAGAATTCTGAAACAAAAACTTATGCGTGAGTAAAATTAGCATGCTTTAATTAACAGAACTGTGTTATTCCCTACAGCAGAACTGTAACGTTAATAGAAGCTATCAAGATAAAACCTTTGACTATTGGACTATAAAATACAGTTAGTCAACAAATATATTTACATTATTCCAAGAGCTAGCCCAGCGGGAACTCCACCATGTAAGCATTAATTAAAATTCACCCCAGGCCAAAGTGCTCTGGGACCTCTGGGCAACATTCACAAGGAACATCTTACGGCTCTGGGTGGTATTTTGACATTTTTAATTTCCTGAACTAAAAATGCTTATTAAAAAATTAAGTTTTGGATAGGAAGTTCTCCTGCGGTCCCTCTCACTACTCTGTAAAGTATTTAATCTACAGTAGTTCCACTGGGATCATTTCTATAATCAAACATGACATACATGCTAGTTTCCTAGTAACCTCTCAACTCTGGAATGTCATTCCTCTTCCCTTCCTCCCTCCCCCTCACTCTCATGCTCACACTATCCCCTCCCACCTGTCCCCACTCCATGACCAGTAGACCGTGCTCAGAGGCGAGGGCACTACTCACTTCCTTTCCTCAAGCAGAGCGATTTCCTTTTTGACCTCATGGTATTCTTCCGCTATTTGGCAGTGCTGTTTGAACACCTCCATGGATTCCAGCGAGTCATGACAAGGCGGCAGAGGCTTCACAAACAAGAAGAAGAAATCAGTACATTTTCTTGCATCAGAATAAATTATCAACCATTTTGCTCTGCTGAGGTTCTTTAAAGGGAAATTTTTTGCGCGAGAATAGCATCATCAGTCAACATTGGACAGAATTCGGCTGATTCCACTTGACTAAAAATAGAGAGGCCGACTGATGTTCCCCACATTCATCTTCCAGTGTCATTCACGGGCATTCCCAGGCCGGAGCCAGAGCTGCGAGACCCATTATGTGTCAGTACCTGCCAAGCGTTGGAGTAAAAATAAGTCTCCTAATAATTCCACGCTTCTCCCTAGAAATCTTAAACTCTGCTTTAGAGAATGGTAGTGATGGGGAAATATTCAGTTGTCTGTTTCAATTACCCCTTGCTTTCTGTTCCTGTAGCCCAGAGGCATAAACTCATTTTATGTAGGGGAGTTGCTCTATGAGAGAGGCTCTCTTCTGAGAAATGCATCCAAACTAAAGAAATGATGCTGGGCAGGAAATAACACTTTCAAGGATTAACAAACCAGACAAAGACCAAATCCCAAGTAAAAAGATGCTTATAATATGTGAGGTCAAAGAACATGAATTTGTAGCTTTGCTTTTCTCCTATCCATGAAGAAAACAAAGGCCAGCATGGCAAGCCTTGCTAACCACAACACATTGAAAATCCTACTTCTGGAAATTAAAGAACTAGCTACCCCTGAGTTTACAATTCTAATTTCTAGTTAGCAACGCCACTAGAAGCATTATTTTTAGGAACACTGGTTAATAGTCTTTTAAAGAGTTTTTTAATCACTTTTTTCAATTATTTATGGAAAAAAGTGTTATATAATTTTGGAGAAATACAATTTCATTGTTAAAAGGGCTCTTCAGTCTAATCCTTTCTTCACAATAGTCTATACATGTAAGCTTTGTGTCTAACTCATATTCTCACTAATTTTATAGTAAATTGAGAACTAACGAATTTTTTAGTACTTGCTCCTTTCATTATATTCTTCAAGGACACAGATTTCTTTGGGTGTCATATTTAGCGACCCCACCAAAGATGCAATAGAAATCTATAAAGTGTATTGTCTGATTGATAGATGACCCTTCCTATTTATCATGAGGCTCTGAATAGAGATCTAAGGAAATAAAATGGTAAATAGATTCAGATGAAATTTACCTTCATGTGGAATATCCATTGTGTCCTAATTCCTGGAAAATCTAACAATAACTGTATTATGTAGCATCCTTCCCTACAGCCCCATGAACACGTTCACAGCATAAACTCAGCCTGGTGGTGTCATTATCCGTTTCGATAAAGAAATAAATGGAAAAGTACT
The DNA here is from genome assembly GCF_021613505.1 of Equus quagga. Classification (NCBI taxonomy): domain Eukaryota; kingdom Metazoa; phylum Chordata; class Mammalia; order Perissodactyla; family Equidae; genus Equus; species Equus quagga. The sequence continues at coordinate 13,418,867 of NW_025802777.1, forward strand.
GCCCAGGAGCATTACAGTATAACTCATCCCATGAGATAACGCTGTTGCCAAAGGAATTCAGAACTGCTGGCTCCTCCGAGTCTATGTCCTAGAAATCACTACCCCCTCATCAATTTTCACCTGTTACACTGGCAAATGACCAGGTATAACAGTAAGGGGAATGCAAGCAATTTACTCTGGGCACCCTAGCCAAGCCACTATTAAATCATCTGTGCCCTGTTAAAGGATTTGCATCCTGGAAGGCCCTAAGACTTTATGCATCCTATTTCCTGTCCTCATGAACACTCATAAACTACACTCAGTGCAGGCCATAACTTGCCGCATGGAGGTATCTAAACCATGGATTCAGCACAGTTACCTATGTGACGGTAAAAAGCTTCTAGGACTCTGTGTAAAGGATTTGCATGCATGAAGGATATAGAGGAGAGCTGCCATATAAAGGGATAAGTGTCCTTTGCTGCTATAATTAAAAAGGAAAACTAAAAATTACATATATAATTTTCCTAAGAAGAGAGAAGTCTCTTTTGCCCTTTAGGTTGCAACCTAATGCTTTTTATTAAGCGTAAAGTTTCTTCATTTGTTCTTTTTTTATTGGCACTGATAATTGTGGGAAATTTGAAGATATTACATATAGGTTGCGTGATCATGCTGCTAAGGGTACACAAGGATCAGGAGTATTTTAGCATATATTCAGTGTCCTCATATGCTTTAGGAGGATGATCGTACTACTTATACATAATATTTTCAAGATTTCTCATAATTAAGAAGTAGTGTCAATTAAAAAAGAACAAGCTAAAAAGGCTGAGTGTTCGGTGTTTCAGGGAATAAAAGGATTCTGGTTGTCACTTCAGCTTTCAGCTCCTGCAAGCACTGTGTTCACCCCAACCTGACATATAACCCAGCACCACTTCAAGTTCTCCCAATTTGGGTGAACACATTAAAGAGCAATATAGATCTTTTTTTTAAGCAGGGAGGGAAGTTATGTCACATAATCCAACACAACATTGTAAAATGATCTCATTAGTTGCCAGGGGCTGGGGGGAGGGGGAAATGGGGAGTTATTGTTGAATGGGCAGAGTTTCAGTTTTGTAAGATGAAAAAGTTCTGGGAATTGGTCACACAACAATGTAAATATACTTAACACTACTGAGCTGTACACTTTAAAATGATTAAGATGGTAAAATTTATGTTATGTGTTTTTGCAATAAAAAAAAGTTAATGCAAAAAAATTTATAATTAAATCTTTCTCTTGCTGCTAGCCCATCTTCTAATCATTGCTACCAGGATTCCTTATCTGAGGCTCACTGCATTCACACCCAGCCGTTCTCTGCAGGAAACTTAAAATTTCTCATCCCTTTATAATCAGGAACCATTCACCACTAATCCCAAATGTTGCTGGACAAATCACAGCACCCTCTGATCAGCAGGACCCCGTGTCCTTAGAAGGCATTTGACATCATTGGATGTTTACACTAGCCCAGAAAACTCATCAAATAATTTTTTAAACACATATGGTTCTCATCTCAACAGGAATTCTGGTGATTAAGAGTATTAAGAGATTTGGGTTTTAGAGCCAGCCCTGATGGCCTAGTGATTCAAGTTCAGTGCGCTCTGCTTGGGTGGCCTGGGTTCAGTTCCTGGGCACAGAACCACACCACTCATCAGTCAGCAGCCATGCTGTGGTGGCAGCTCACATAGTGGAACTAGAAGCACATACCACTAGAATACCCAACTATGTGCTAGGGCTTTGGGGAGGAAAACAAAAAGAGGAAGATTGGCAACAGATGTTAGCTCAGGACGAATCTTTCCCAGAAAAACAAAGAAGATATTTAGGTTTTAGACCTAATATAAAAAGCAGAACTATAGAGTAATGAGATGTGTTGCTCTGTATGACATTGAACACTCTCATTGCTTTATGATATAAGGTGTGTTTGTGTATTCACATGTATGCGTGTAGGGTCTTCCGCACCAGGGGTGACTCTCTCTTACCTTCTCATAGCTCCTCAAAATAAGAGACAATATATGACCAAGAGTATTCATTGAATAAATGTTTTTGCCTGAGGAAATAGAGTCCCAAAATTCAAGTGCAGGAATCAGGTGTCCAAATTAAAAACGGAGCTGCCAGTAGGCTTATGTCATGTGATACTTAAAACACTGGTGCTCATGAATTAATTGGCCATACATGGTTTAAGATACTGTTTAGCAGATAGTTACATTAAAAACTAAGAAATAACTCAAAAGATGCCTGTGGTAACCAGATGAAAAACATCTATTAACTTCTTGGAATAAAAATTAACACATTTATTTTTATTTCAATTCTCATTGCTTAATTTTGACTACTCTCGTCCAAGAAATCTTCATGGTTATAATCTCATGCTGGGAATGGATAAGCAATAAATAAACTCTTAGTGTTTATAGTAAATTTATTTTCTCATCAGGAGGAGAAGATTCCTTGTTATCTTCCCCACAATTACGCCACATCTTCCCACACTTTGGATACATCGATTCCACACTCTTGCTTAAAGAGTGAAATATTGCATTCCAAAGGTATTTGATTTGACAATGAAAAAGTAAAAGTATCCTCCATGCACTAAAACATCAATTCTGTAAGGTCACAGAAACAACTTTTCAGAATCACTCGACGCCATGGTATCTGGTCAACTCACAACACAGGCAGTTCTAAGAAAGTTAAATTAAGACATTCTCCTAACAGCATCGCAAGCCAACTTGGAAACACATTTTTCCAAGACACAGATTGGGGTTTGGATGAGGTCAGAGCCCAGGAGGGGGCACTTCCTCCTCACCCCCTTTCCTCCATCTCCTCCTCCTCTTGCTGCTGCCTGTGGACGGAGCTTGCAAGGGCTTTAAATTACATGGCAGTGCGAGTGAGTCGCTACTATCTCTGGTATCCACCCCAATCATCAGGACCAATTTAACAAGATGAAGTAACAGAGAAACCACAGGCTTCTGTTCCAAGAATGCCAGCTTGAGCCACACCATCCCATCTCCGCTCTTTGCCCAGGACCATCAGTTTATAGCAAGCTCCTCCTGAAATGGACTCCGTCCTCTGGAAAGGGCCCCGTGGGAGAGGACCCAGCCAAGCATCTCTCTCCAAGGGACAAAGCCAGCTTGAGCGTTTCCGTTTTCTACTTGGCTTCTTCAAATACTACTGGCCCCATCCACTTGAAAAATGTAAGAATTTAATTTTCCTATCCTGGCTTCCCACACACAAGATATATTTAGGAAGCTAAATATTCAACAGTTGCTGAGCTCACTTGTATTTGTTCCTTGATTCTCACTCAGTGTTATCTTTATTTTGGGGGGAGGGGGGATGAGAGTGTCTGGTTTAAATTTATGCTACCTTTTAATGTCCCCAAATTAATAAGCATAATTGGTTGAAATCAAGTGAAGAAAACATAGTCCAGACTAATTCCAATATTTGAAAACTCTGTTATCTTAGAATTTTAAATATTTTAGAAATATTTTAAGAACTGACATTTCTATAGTATCTATGTTAGAATCAAAGTCAGCACCAGTAATTATAATACATGTCTTTCTTTACACTATATAACAATGCAATGAAGTATATTTAAGTCATTTCTATGGAGATAAACAATATAAAAGAGAGTGAGAACTCAAGAGTGTCTCAAACTTTTTCAACATGGCATATCTTAATGACCACTGGGCTTCTCAGAAAAAATAGAAATATAAAAAGGTAGCATTGTAAAGTTCCAAGGTATCTATATATATTTTCTGTGTGGTCATAACAGCCAAGGGACAACTGTAAGATACTTTTCAACGTGTGTGAGAGAGAGAATTACAGACACTTGCTGTGCTTTCTGTGGAACTATTTCCTAAATGCATTTCCGGATGTTGTTCAAGACCAGTGTAGTGGAATCCTGGAAGGCTAAGACTTCATTTTCTACCACCTTCATTTCCCAGATATCAAGCGATATGTTGATGCAAGACCTAAAAGAAGTTTCTGGAGTGACTGCTCGGATAACAAGATATTATGGTACACAACTGAAGCTACGAAATTGTTTATTTGTGGAGGTGACATCAGTTTCTGGACTTATCAGAGTCTGTCTGAGAAAAGGCAAGTTCAGTGTGTACCACAGACACCTGTCACTGTCTTCTCAGATTAGATGGGAGGACGTTAGGAAGGATTGAACCTATTGCTCAATTTGGTTTTTAAAAAAAAAAAAAAAGTCATATTGTTTTCCAAGTGCTTTAGCTTAATGAAAAGAAATGGGCAACAGAACCTCTATCCCTAACCCCAAAATCCGAAGAGATGCTTCTTTTATTTCAGTTTATACATATAAAGATAAATTACTTGTTCTCAAATATTTTGTTCAATAAATGATTTCACTAGGGAAGGAAATTAACATTAATTGAGCAATTATCTTTGCCAAGCACTGTGCTAGATCACATTTAATTCCCACAACAACAACGCGAGACAGACATTGTTACCTCCACGTTCTCCAGGTGAGGTTTAGAGAGAGTAAACAACACGCCCCAAATCATAAACTAGTAGGTATGAAGCTGAGATCAAATGCACCCAATCTAATGCCAATGCCCGTGCTCCAGTCATTGAAATTCCCATTGGGGAGTTTATCACAATCTACTCGTTAGCATGTCCTCTACCAGATTATAAAAACGTATTCCTCATTCCACTGCGATTAAGACTACATTATAGGGTAGCTTTGGATCATCCATAGATCAAACCACAGTCCCAAAAACATAGCAACGTGGTTAAATTTTAAGACAAACTTGGTCCTGATCCAAACGCTGGGACTATTAAAGGATTGGACCCTCCCTCAGAATAGAGAGAAAGGTCAGTCATTACCTCTTTTCCAAATAGAAAGAAACTGAGGCCTAAAGAAAAGTAACGATTTTTCATTCATTCTTAGAAGTGGACATAGAATTGGGCCTCCCTTCTTTTGACTCTATGGTTGAAACCAGCTCTGGCCAAATACTGCATCTAAAAGGCATGGAGAATTTAGAAACCAAGTTCCAGGATAGGAATCTGCACAAAATAGAATCAACCTAACACCTGCCCCTGGGCTGAGGCCAAAGGCCCACAAATGAACATTATAATGAGATGTTCATTTTAACACCTACCTGACCCCAAAGTGTCTTGCTCAACATTCTGCATTAATAGAGACATCAAGAGAAATGTTTGTCGCTGCTATTCTTGCACAAGGCTTTTTATGGCTTCTGTGAAAATAGAAGCACGGCGAATTACATGCTCAAACATGTCCACATTCTTGGCAAAGCAACAGAAAAATCTTGGGGGTCAAATTGGTGATGGAGTATCTACCAAACAGATACTTTATAGCCGCATTTTATAAACTATGAAAGAATGCGTAATGGATATCAGAAAGTCGGAACAGATTTTAGAAGGTTCTTCTATAACTACATTATGGCAACGTTGTAAACCAGAAACAAAAAAATCTCCACCTCTCAAAGTAACTGAAGCAGTCCAGAAGCTCTACAAGAGGTGTAAGAGAAAGAAAGCGACCTAGATTCAGAACCAGAGAGCTGGTCTGAATTAGAAAATTTATTTAGACCAAACTTAGGCCTCCTGTTTCTCATCTCTAAAGTGGAGCCATAAGAGTTAGCTTACACAATGGTTGCAAGGATCAAATGAGATCATTTGCAGAGAAACACCCCTCACCTAGTCGAGACTCAATGCGCATGGGTGGGATTTAAATCTGAGGGTGTGCAGAGAGGAAGCCTGGAAAGAATGACCTGGCATCATTTATTTTTCACTAGGCAAGTTTTTAAGGTTCCAGTAGAGATCATCAAGAGTCGGTTCATCCTTAAGCAAAGAGTGACAACCAGAAGACACTTCATATGCCTTTGTAACCTAACTTTTATTCTTCCGTAGAGGATTCTGATGGTTGGTAAAATTCCAAGAGCCGTTACTTGGAGATGAAAGCACATGAGAATGACTGTAAAGACGGCCTGCTCCATGGAATGGATTGCTCCTCTCGTCCATAAAGCATTTTCATTGCTTTCAATACAGACACTTCCTGCTGCAGAATGGCTTAAATTTATACGTTTATCCCAAGCATGGAAACAAGAATCTGCATTTCCATGTACTTTTCTGGGTTAGCTTTCTCCTCTGGAACTTTGTCAGCTTTTTTGTAAACACTCATGCCTGGGTGCATAGAATAAAGGTAACAGGCCACAGTCTCAGACACAGGCAACTCTAACTAAGTGACTTGTCAACTGGCAAATGTTTGTAACAAATTCAATCATACCCTTCACCTAACAAACAAGCACTTAGTTAAATGCTTTTAGATGTAATGCTAGGAATGTTCTCTCGTTCATGAAGAGGTCAAGCAACATCATATTTTAAGGGGGAGAGGACCAAAGCTCATGAGTCAGAAACCAGCCCCTCAACTGGCTAAGTCATTAAAGATCAGTGAAGATGAAATCGTCTCATTGGATTAAAATAAACAGACAATTTCTAATATATGTCAAATGGAATAAAAGCAATAAAAGTCAACCATTTGATGCTTTAATAGAAAAACTATCTGGATAATTGCCAGGAGTGCTATGAATTTTGTGAAGAATGATCCATGAGCCAGGGAACACTGTCAACCTTCCCAGAGGAAAAAAATTGTGCTGTCAATACAAAAAAGTATACTTAATGATCCATTATTTGATGGAGGAACAAGAACCGGAATATGTTTCTAATGTTTTGTTTTCAAAACATGTTTACTCCTTCTTTTCATCTAACTTCCATGATAATAAAATAGCTTTGAGGTGACTGTTAAAATAAAGGCAAAAAAGAGGCCGGCCCTGTGGCCGGGTGGTTAAGTTCGTGCACTCCACTTTGATGCCCCAGGGTTTTGCCGGTTCAGATCCTGGGTGTGGACATGGCACCACCGCTCATCAAGCCATGCTGAGGCGGGTTCCCACATAGCACAACCAGAGGGACCTGCAACTAGAATATACAACTATGTGCTGGAGGGCCTTGGGGAGAAGAAAAAGAAAAAAGAAGAAGATTGGCAACAGATGTTAGCTCAGGTGCCGATCCTAAAAATAAATAAAAAATAAAGGAGAAAGAAACTGTGACTGGGGAAAGAATAGAGTTATTATTTTACAATCCCAATACATCACCAGCAGCACATACTCAGCCCTGCTGTGAGGATAGAGCCTAAGAAGGAAGGTTGTATGTCATGTGAGCATGCCAGGCGGAAAAGCAGGGGGACAGCTGAATTGTTCTCCACGATGAAAGGAAGTGATTTTGGGGATATGGTTAGACATTGGGAACCAGGACAGCTATTTGAAGACCCAGCATGGGGGACAGGAGAAGACGGAGATAAGATGGCTAATAGCTGCAGAGGAAATTTTAGAGGAGAACAAAGCTGTCTTTTAACAACACATGTGGTGATCAGTCCACCTTGTGGACAATCCTCAGTAATGTCTACACAACTGATATTGCTCTGTTGAGCAGGCTCTCTGTTGGAGGCCTGTGACAATGCCCAGGACTACAGCCGAGGTGAGAATGAGGGCTCCTGCAACAAGCCCAATCACACCTGTTGTGCTCGGTTGATCCTTAGAGGCCACTCCGGCAGTGGAGCACCAGCAGTGGAGCACCAGCTTTTCCAACCTCACCTAGTTGCTGCCAGGTTTTTAACTCAGTGTACTGGGTGCTGAGATAAGAACTGGAGCCAACACGAAGTGACCCCATCTTGGGCTGCATGACAGCTCATTCTGGCTTCTTCCCACCTCTGTCCAGGGCTGTTCAGGACCAGGGGTCCCAAACTCAAGTGACTTCAGGATACCAGGAAGACCTATAAATGGGAAAAACTACTGGGTGTAAGATGAAAGGGAACATCAGGGCCTGTTGGAGACTGGAGGCTGCAGACCCCTCCTAAAGTCTTTCAAAATCAATATTTAGGGGAAAAAGTGGTGACCAAGCAAACGTCTGTGCACAGGATTCAAAACTCCTGTTAGACTTGTCCAAATGTGCCTGCAAAGTGAAGTACTCAAGTGAACGTCTGCCCCAAGGCCAATTTCCAGGTATTTTAAGCAGAACCTCTTCCTAAAGCCATCTTTGCCTGGAATCACCATATGCCATCTAAAAAAGATTTAAATGTCATAAATTGGTACCTTTCAAATAATGCTAATGCATTAAAATGGGATATCTTGGATAGGTCATCCATAGACTACGCATATGAAATATTTTTCTCATGGGTCAAACCAGACAGTTTTCAGAAGGTTTAACTTAAAATAATTATATTCTGTGAAAAGTTGTTAGAGAACTGGGGAGGGGGTGGGGGGCTGGAGTAGAGAAAGGAAGATTCTTCTGAAATCTTGCCACACAAGACAAATCTCCTTTGCACAGTTGATTATTTAATCTCTACCCCCAAACAGGTCAAACCTGCAATGCTTAGAGACATGCACAGCAAAGAAGGGCAGGGACCAGCCCTGTTCCCAGGCTTCAGAACTCCTTAGAAGTGGGAGCTAGTTTATACTATAAATTTGTGGTATTCTGGTGCTGTAGTTGGATAACCTGGCAGGGACTTTGCATGAGGGCTTCAGCCTGACTTTGGAGCTCTAGAAACGCAAACCTCGATGACTTGAAGGCTCCCCTCTCTATCTCCAAGTCAGTCTTCCCTAGTTGGGCCGCTCCCCAGCTTACTATATTTTGTGAAACTGAGGAGGAAAGAAGAGAGGCTCTAGAAAAATACTTACCTGTAGATGCTGTTCTAATTCTGGAAAGACCAGAGGAATGGCGTCTTCAGGAGGTGCATCATCTAAAACATGAAAATAAAAGGATTCTTCACTATAGGGTCCTTTCTCTCACAAGAGTTGTCCTGCTGTTAAACCATCTTTAGACTTCGTCGTTAAACCCTCAGTATATACCGCTTCAGTTATTTCCATCACTTCAGTTGGGGACAGATAGAATGCAGAAGACAATTTTGCTCATTGTCACTACAAACAGAAGCACAGACAGCTTAGCTGGCCTCACCAAAATTTTGCAAACAAATATCAGCATCCTCCAATGTTCCGTCTGGGAGCTCTCCAGTTAACAAGTGCTGCTTGTCTTTCAATACTCCTACGTGAGCCAAAACCAAAAAATATGATCTGCAGGAAAGCACTTTAACAAGGTGCTAATGAGGTGACCAGCGCAGTCTCAATGGGACAAGAATGTGTCAGTGAAAATAGAAGCGTTCGTTCTGCTCTGAGTGACTCCAACGGTGGCAAGTTTTGACGGTTTTGCCCACTGCTCTTACCACAAACCACCACTAACAGGCAGCTAACCAGAGCCTTGTTCTGGGTTACTGTGGGTAACAAGCAGCACTCCCAACCTGGGGCTCAGTCCACTGCCTTGCTGTGGGAGAGCCTGAGCTCAGAGAGCGGGCAATTCTGTCTTCAACTCACTGACTCGCAATAGGCAGGTGTTGCTGGACGAAAAGATGCAGTTCTCAGAAACCTCAGAGGAAACCTGACAGAAGTTTGGCCTCAAATATCCAAGTCACCCACAAATCTCTTCCTGAAAATCCTACTGACCGAGCCCTGGCTCTAGGGGACAGCCCCCTTGTCAGCAGAACCTCTGTATCTCCAGGCAGACCATTGGCCATTCCTCTCCAATCCCCTCCTTGTTGACAACACCAACCCCAGGACCTAGGACGGTGAGAATAAGACAAAATACAGGCTACAGGAATAAATAAAGACCAAAGCTATTTTAAATTACAATAAAGAAAGGAAAGATAATAGGTTTTGTGCTCTCACTACCATAATCAAATTTATTTCTAAAAACTGTTGATGTTCTCTTTGAACTAGAGGAAGTGATACGGGCCATACACAGTGCAGGAGCAAGTATCCTCTCCCTACTCACGGAGAACACATTCCAGAATAAAATGCAGCACACAAGGAGCTCCTGGCTTCTAAGGGATTACATTTCTTTGAAGGCGCTGAAAATAATCACCAGAAAGATAATTCAAACAAGGACAGTATTAACCTCTGCCAAACACCTCAAGGGTCACGTCACTTCATAGCCTCTGGTATATTTTAGTCAATAGTACAATAACACTCCCATTTAAAAGTGGCTCAAGATAATGACAATGTCTCATGCAATGTAAATCCATTTGTCACTGTACCTGTGCCAGACAATGGATGCCCACAGGTTCACTGACACCGTTTAGCTTCATGAGCAAGTAGAAATGGGGCAATCTTCCCAAGACCCTTGCTGCAGGCTGGAGGACTGTCTTAGAGGCAACAAGGAGATCCAATCTCCAGGCCCTTTGAATGTTCTCTTCCTACTCAGAGTAGACGTGACAACTTCTGCCAATGGCTTTTTAAATTCATCTTGTTATTTGCAGAGAATTGGACAAAAGAGAAATATTCACTTGTTGCCACTGACCCTTTAGAGGTGGGCTTCATTATAAAACCTATAGTTTGTAAAACTGATTTTGGTCTGAGGTGCATTTAAATTTACTTCAATAAAGTATCAACAGCCCAGACATCATGATTGTTTTAGCTCATTGAGTTAAGGCCAGGACAATTTGGCATGGGTAAATGTGAACATATTATACTTTGGCATCTCAACCCTAATAATCACAGATGAGCAGGCATCCCTTAGGAGAGACCAGTTCTGTAAAGTACCAGAGCAGACAGTGCATTCTAGAATTCCAAGACAGCCAGGAATGCAACTCAAAGCTTCCTGGACTTAATCCACCTTGCTCCCTGTGAAGTCACACTCCTTCCACCTTAATTATAAAAAAGAAAGAAAAAAGTTACTTGTTTGCTTTACTATAGTAAAGTAAATAGCAAATACCTGGCCTACCCAGAATTAATAAAGCTCACTATAGAAATCTGTGTCATTATTTATAGTCATACCATGTAGCATCACATATATGTGACCTTGCTGATAATTTTGCAAATAAGTAAAGGCTTAAGACTGTATTCCTTGAGTTGAAAAAAAAAGTTTAGGGGCTGGCCCGGTGGCACAGTGGTTAAGTTTACATGTTCTGCTTCTCAGGGGCCCAGGGCTCGCCAGTTGGGATCCCAGGTGCGGACATGGCATCTCTTGGCAAAAGCCATGCTGTGGTAGGCGTCCCACGTATAAAGTAGAGGAAGATGGGCATGGATGTTAGCTCAGGGCCAGTCTTCCTCAGCAAAAAGAGAAGGATTGGCAGTAGTTAGCTCAGGGCTAATCTTCCTAAAAAAAAAAAAAGTCTAAATGATTGACATAGAAACAAACATATAATGGAATGTTTTAGAGAGACAAGCAAGATAAAAGTAAGGTTTTTGTGAAGGAAGGGATCAAGCTGGATTAATCCAAGTAGGAAATGGCAGTGGGAACAAGAAAACCAAAGACAGATGTAAGGAAACTACTCAGTCTGAAAGCCAGTCCCGCATGTCACTGCTCGATGCCATCTGCTTCAGCTGGCATCCCTGCCAGCCAGAAATTTCAGAGCTTGCGAAGCTGCTTACAGAGCTGCCCCAAGTTGATGTGTGGTGTGTTTACTTTTAAACAGTGGCTGCCTTCTTTGACTGGTTTTAAAAATAGGCAAATATTCTAAAAGCAGAATGATGAATCACAGGATTGGGCCAAAACGAAAGAAGGAAAGTGACTCAGGCAGACTAGTAGCACAGCTGTTCCACAAACATTTGGCCAAATCGTTGTAAAACATTTTGACAGTGATATTGGATCAGAGTTCCTGGGAGCAGTTAAGTTTGTTTTGACAATTCAGAAGCACAAAGTAGAGTGTAAAGAGCTATACACAGCAAATTTGGCTTTTTTTTAAAAAAAAAAAAAAAAGGAGAGCAGTTGCTAGATATGTTTATAATGTGCCAGAATTAGAATACAAGTACATTTTTATTAAAATTTATTTATTTACCAAATATTTATTGAATGCCTATTATTCATAAGGCTGGGACTGAAGCTCTATGCTAAATCGGCAAATCATTTTATTATATTTTTTAAAAACTTCAGGAAATAATTCATAGGCTTCCTTTTAAAATGGCTTGATGGACTAAGCAAAACATATCCTAAGGAATTTTTAAAGGATGAAATCTAAAGGAAAGAATTAAAGAGGAATTTTTTTTTAATAAGCAGATGTTCACTGCCTGTTTGGCAAACATGATATAACTAAGTCAATGGTACTTAAGATAGAACTTTCTTCCTGGTATCCCAACCATTATGACATGCCATAGTACATTTTATGATGGGCTCATCTCTGCATCTATTGAGCAGCTGTTGGGTTGTTTCTGTGGTTATTCTGTTTCAGATTTCCTTACATTGTCTCTCCATGAATCGGATAAGTGGGATCCGTTGGGTCTGTAATCCAAATGCACACGGTGATTGAGCAATGAGAGCTATGTGGGCAGAGTTCTCAGAGAATGCTGAGCTGGAAGGGGCTACGCACTCGTCTGGTCCAGAACTTTCCATGTAGAGTGAAAGACAAGGGCCCCCAAGAAGGGAAGCGAGTCTCGTAAGACTAAGGGGGCTCCCAGCCCAGGGCTCTTCACTATACCACGCTGCTCTCCCTCACCTTCTGATCCAAGAGCTCCTACACTTTTATATTTCATGAGCCCGTGAAATTTTCCCCAAAACATTGGAAATCATGCCGTAGAGTATTCAACTTTTTATTCAGCTAGTGGAGGTGATTCAGAAACAACTACCATGTATCATTAGTATCTCTTTTTGAGAGCAAGAACATTTTAACACCAAAAAAATCGTTAGGCAAACATGATCTTAGAAAAGAATATCCATTATATGGGATAAATTTAGCTTTATATTCAAAAACACACAAAAATACCTCACTGCCACGTCCTTATTTCTTTTGTTTTACATCACAGAGGCAAAAACTTCATCAAAGCCAGAATAGGTCTGTGAACCAGCATTTGAGAACCAGTGTTCTGGGCAAAATCTTGACTCGACTTTGGAGTCAATTTTCTCCCCCTTCCACTGTGCTCTCCATCCTAGACATAATTGGGGTCTAAGCTGGGAAACTCTAAGTCCACACAGAGAAGACTTCAAGAGAGGGAGAAGTGACATCACAGGACATTCCCAAGCCCCACCCGACTCCCCAACCAGGAACTCCAAAGGTAGTCCTGCCTAGAATCCATTCAATCTGTCTACACGTCCTGCAGTCCGAACCGGCCTCATGGGCATGCACCTGCGCAGACACACAGAGCCCTTCGCTCACACAGGCCACACTTGATTTAATGCTCTGCCTATACTGCCTTGAAATTCTTAATAATTTTTTAACAAGGAACCCCACACTTTTTGCACTATGCCTCCACAAATTGTGTAGTTGGTCCTGCCTGCAGGATGACCTCTGAGTGCTGGTGTCCTGGAGACCATCCTTCAGGACACCCAGAGAAAAACTGATACTTAAGGGGCAAGTGAGTTTGGGCAGTGGCCACAGTGCCAAGGCTCATGCAGAAAACTTTCCTGGGAACTGTTTGCCTGTGAAGGCTCCTAACCACTAAAGACACAGTGGGTCAGTGCCACGTTCAGTGGGACAGACCTGCATTTAAATCTCAGATTGGCCTCTTTTTAATTGGTGAATGTGGACAGTCAGTGTAATCTCTTTGAGACTCAGTTTTCCCCTCTGCAAAATGGGCATGATATTCCTTGCCTCAGAAACTTGTTATTAGTAAAGGAATGTGTATGCCAATCATTTAGCCTAAAGCCTGGCACCAAGGAAATAAGCAGGGATAATAATGAATGCTTGATATAACTGAGTTTACTTTCTGTTCCTTTTCACCGTAAACCCAACCAATGGGGTAATAGGCAGACAAGACACCTGTGTGTGCATATGTGAGTATGTGTGTATTGGAGAGGTTGAGGGTATTATTCTTCATCATCTGAATAATACAAAGAGAACAGGCAGGGTGAAAATCGCTGACTCTCATTACTTAATTCTCCCCATGCCAGTTAAGGGAGATTTCCCTGGTGCGGCCATAACCTCCAGTCCTGTGGGTTTACTCTCTTCATTTAAATCTAGATTTAGGAAGCATTTCTTTTTTACTCCCCTATCAAAGCAACCACTTTCCATATGAAATATTGTCCAAAAAAATTTAACTTACGCATGAAAGGTCTTTGAGTACTTTCATTTTAAATCTAAATTGAGATTAATACTAATTTATCAAAAAACTTTTAAAAACTTCCCAGATACCTAGGTTCTTGTTAGAGCATCAGTTTGTTTTGAAACACATCAAAGGCTTTTTTAAACTTTGCTTCCTGCTTATTAAGCATTAGCGTGTGAATTCTTTAACACACATTGGATTTTTCAGGGCACATAAATTTAAAAGTATAGACACAGATTTGGATATGGATATAAATACAAATATGGATACTGGTAGAGATTTGATATGATACTTAGCAGATTTTCAGTTCTTTATAATCAATAATAATCACCATGTTACCTCAACCAGTACCTAAAATTATCAGGCAAACAAGATCATACATCAAATAGACTGAATGATACTTCTCTGTATGGAGCTCTGATTCTGTTTAGAGACAGGTTTTATGTTTGTTAGAAACATTCATCTAGTCACTATTTTTGTAGCTATCATTTTGTGAATCTTATCGATTCATCCTTTTGTAAGAATATTTTTACTTATTTTGCTTATAACATACTTGCCCAGAAACGTCTGCTTCAGAAAGAGCCTGTTAGAAGTTTATTCTTCAACACACCACCAAATAAAATTTACCTCTCCTTTTCTTCTTCCCTACTCTTCAAAAATATATCAGAACTAACCTTCTTCCATCATTTCACATGACCAATGGGGAAGCTCTTTGCTGTCAGGAACATTCATGCTTCTCTCTTATTACATGGACCCTACCTCCAAATAGGTAATAAAGTAAAAACAGTCCCAAGGGCTCAGCTTTGAATCTTTTCTGACTATTTATTAACTGCTTGATTGGAGGTAAGCTACTTAACCTCCCTTAGTCAATGGTCCACATCTGTAAAATGGGTATAATAGCATCTTCCTGCAGAGTTGTTGCCAGGGCAAATTAATGAGATGATACAAGGAACAGCACCCAGGTGCTCAATAAGCATTCACTTCCTTTCTGGCCTTTCTTTACCATCTTAAGCAACAGATTTCAACTAATAAATCCAGTTGTACCTCAAAGAATCTTCAGTGATATCAGAATAAAGAATTCAAAATGGTTATACATATTGTATTATTGATTTCATAGCATTTGATAATTAAGTTTCTACCACAGTTTTCAACTCTGTGTTACTCTGTGCTCTGTAAAAGATGTGAACATAGGAAACCGCCCCACTCCTACCCAACCCGTGAGGGTTTTTTGACTGACTGTTGCCACTGCATACGGAGGCAGCTTTAAAGGCAGGGTCAGAACTGGGACAGAATGAGACTTGAGAGAGTTCCAAAAGGCTCACCCAGGCCATTTTGCCAAATGCCGTCCTTACCAAGGTCATTCGTAAAATTCCAGTGGGAACTTTATCCCTTGATTGCCTACTGATTCCCTGGGGATAGGAAAAAAAACACCCCAAGAGAGATAAAAAGGGAAACCTCAATATTCATTTACTGCTTAGTGTGAATGAGCTTTTCCCAGTCTTTCCAGAAAACACAGATAAACACAGATTGAGAGCATGGAGAGAAGAGCGTACTGGAAATTTTGGACCCTGAGGAGGGAGACGGAAATGCTACCAAGCGTAGAAAAAGTTGAAGGAAGAGGACAACATCAAGAGACACTTCACCTGCATCACAGTTTTGCTGAAAGGCAGTTTTGTATGTGTGCACAAGACATTCACACAATACCCGGTTTAATTAGATTTTAAGGTAGCTATTTCAGCTACCACACCTAATTCCCACCACCACACGAAACACCCAGATATGTAAGGAGAAAATGGTATGACTTAAAAGAGACACCAACAGAATGGGTCTTGGATTTTTTTTAACTAAATGTCATATAATTAATTCATGCCTAGATATGAAAAATCCTAATAGCTTGGAAGAATTTTTTAAAAACAAAATGTTGAAAGCTATCAGCTTGAGTTGATACCAGTATCCTTGACTCTTTCTAAATAAAAACTGAAAACTTAAAAAAAAAAGAAGAAGAACCCCAAAGCCAAGGTCTAAATTTACATGAGAGCTGTGCCAGATTTTAGCTCTGTTGAAGATAAAGAAAACTCTCAAGTAATTAACATGAAATCCTCACGTCAGTCCAAATTAAATTCTCTCTAATTGGAGAAGGGCCAGTGATTTTCTGTCCCAAGAGGTGGGATTCTCTTTTCTCTTCTGTATGTTTTCTATTGGGAAAACTAACTCCATGAAGGTCTCAATTTAGAAAGTTAACTCTTTGGAATTCCCAGTTTGGATGTAACGCCAATCATACCATTAGTTTATTCAAGACAGGCATTGCTGCCTCTGGGAACTGCAGTTAGCTAAGTGTTACTTAATGAAGGGTTCTGATAATAGGCAGAAATGGTGACTGTATTTTAAAGGGTTTTTCCCCCTAAAAACCTGCTTCCTTTATTTAAGCCCTTGGAGGTCCACGGTCTATTTGGAGTCTTGCCACTCATTCTGCTATCAATGAACAATGATCAACTCCCCATCTACCAGGGCCAGTCTGTCACCAAGTCCTTTCAACCCTTCCTCCAAAATGTACTTGAATTCAATCATCCCACTCCATTCTTTAATCCAGGCTCTCATCACCTCTTTTCTATATCAATATAAAAAGCCTCTCCCATTCTCTCATCTCTCCACATTCCGGACTATTCCACCAATTGAATATTTACCGTTTTCATCATATTACTCCCTTGCTCAAGAACTTTTGACACTCTATTGGTTCTGATCAAATCCAGACTCTTTTGTTGAACTTTCAAGATTGGCTTGGGAACGCTAGTCTACTGCTGTCTAAACAGATAGTCTGCATAGGTGCCAGCACAATGCCTAGCTCAAAGCAGGGCTCAATAAACAGCATGTTACTCTTCCACAGTTCAGACCTTGGCTCCAATTGACAAGAGTTTTAGTATTTCCTGAATATATCATGTTCTTCCTGACTCTTGGGTTTTGTTCATGCTTTCTGTTTGGAGGGAAAAGGAAGAATTGTTAGAAGATGTGTAGCTCCCTTTTTTTGTACCTGGTACCCAGAAATGGCATCTCTCCTATACTGCCTTTCAATGCCCTACCCACCTTCAAGCCCAGGTTGACTCTCATATCTTCCAAAAAGCTATTCCTATCTGCTCTGGTGACATAGAATTTTTCCCAAATCCCTTTGCCCTATAAAACCCGTAGTAGGAATCATGCACATCCCACTCACCTTTGGCAGAGTGTGGGAGGCACAGAAACTAAGTAAAGTTCAGCTAATTGATAAGAGGTGAAGCAGAGATAACCATAATCCACCAACTGGATAATTAGTCCCTAAATAATTGCAAGTTAGTTATACAATAAACTCCACCTTGACATCAAGTAGAAGTGTGAGACGTAGGTGGGATGCAAAACTGCTTAGTAGTTTATATTTTACTTAATATTCCAGAATTAATTATCCTAAATATAGGGACCAGTAGAGTACTTAATTTGTGTCAAGCACTTTGCCAAATGCTTTACCTATATAGTGTTATTTAATTCTTACAACAACTTTGTGAACTATTACTATACACATCTTACGGGAAACTGAAGTTCAGCAAAGTTAAGTGACTTACCCAAGATCATACAAATAGTGATGGAGATGGGTCTAGAAACTACGCCTCGCTGACTCCAAAGCTATACGTCCTTAACCTCTACACCAAATCATCTCAGAAAAATATGCAAAAAAAGTCCTAACATAACTGGAGGAATGAGCACTGGATTAGGCTCATAAGAAATGAATAAGTCAACATTCAAAGGCAAAGAGGACTCGCTTCTCATGGACTCTGCTTACTCCTCAACAATAAATCCACGAATAGGGAATTACTCCCCAAAAGTTCATCTTAGTTTCCCCATTTACTATGGAAGTCTGGGGTGTTTCCCCCCTAAATGTGTGGTCTGGAATGCACTGGAATTCGAAAGGTATGCACAGTGTGTGTGATGGCAAGTGTTGCTCTGTGTGACGTTCCACATGCTCCTTACTCAAGAATTCAGAGGGAGTGGCCCCAAATATTTGCAAAGCATCTTTCTGTGCACTCACGCTGCATGTGCAGGCAAAAATACAGATCACTGGGCCTCGATCTGGGCCTACCTCATCAGAATATACAGGAGGAGGGCCTTAGAACATATGTTTTTGAGGCGTGCTCTCAGGTGATTATTTTAAGAAAGGTTGATAAACGCAGAACCCCAGCTCCTGTCTTCACTCTCTAGTTAAGTGCCCTTTCTAGAGATAGGGGGACACTTTGATCATAAGAAAAACTTTTTCAATTTTCGCAGATTCTTCATAAGGCTTCCTGAGCATGGTTTTGTAGAACTAGAGGGTAGGAATTACTTGAAATAAATGACAACCCTTTTTTGAAGCTATTATATCAAAAAACATGAATTTCACAAGTGGGCATTCTTGGGACATTTGAAAGAGACTAGAACAAATCAATCTAAATTGATTAGTGAATAACATGCAGGAGCTCCCAGTCAGGGGCCAAGAGAGTTCAAAGGAGGATGGCAAATTAATACAAGTTATACATCTTATACTTCAAGGAAGAGTCTATTCAGGCAGGCTAAAGATAAAGATTCACCTCGCCAAGGCTCTTTTCTGTACATAAATTCTTTTAAAATAAAGATGAAGGAACAGTACCTTTATTTGTCCCATCCAAAATTATGATATAATAATATTGTTTGAAATAAACAAGCTTCATAGACTGAAATTTTCTTTGAAAAGCCGTTGATTGTAACAGGACTTGTTCTGCCCATGTGGGACATGAACACAAGCAAGAAAATTATATATCTTCTCTCTCCCTGGATTTTGGGTTTACATGTGTCTGTCTTGAGAACTAGTCACTCAAGCACTATTCCTCAAAATCTTGCATTTATGAAATACATAAAAACAGGAGGTGTTTTTCTTTTCCTTCTTGGAGAAACAGTATGGGATAATGGAGAGAGTTTGGATTGCCAAGTCTAGAGACCTACATTTAAATCATAACTTTGTTACTTACGAGCAGTCTCTGGACCTCAATCTCTGTCTCTGTAAACTGGGAATACTAATGCCCACATTGCATGGTTAATTTAAAGATCAGAAATAATGTACGTGGATGCCTAATACAAAAGAGAAATGCAATTAATGTTAGTTGTCATTTCTATGTTGGGATGGACTGGCTTGCCCATTGGGAGATTTCCCTTTACCACTATCTTTCAAGGCAACCTCTGAGCGGGAACATAAGACAACAGAAGGCCACGGGAACAGTGTTAGAAGAACAGATGATGAAGAGCCAAGGCTTCACTTCTTCCTACTCTAGAATAAATCCTCCAGTGGGGGTGTACCATCCAGGAAACCAGGGGATAGATGTGTCACCACCATAATCACTTGGTATAGTAAAGCCTGAATTGGCTGTGTAATATCAAACTTCACAGAGTCCAGATCCTTACTTTGCATTATTTTGGGGATGAACCTGTCTCTTTTCACTTATTACTTTTCAAAGCATTACCACTACACGGGCATTGTAGGAAGAAAAATAGCTAGATAGCTAGATAGTTGGATGGATGGATGGATGGATGGATGGATGGATGGATGGATAGATAAAGAGATAGGCAGATAGGCAGATAGATAAATAGATAGATAGATAGAATTTGTCCTCAAAAGACCCAAGGTTTAAATGGTAATGCTTTTGAGCATGTATTATATGATTTTAACAGACGACACTAGACTGAGAGCAAAGGCTGGCACCAATGGCAGAGATCCAAGCCTCCATTCCTCACCACTGTGACCTCACATCACCTGAGGCCCCCTGTCAAAGGTGGTGCAACTCAACATATGTGTTAAGAGGTCATTGAGGGGAGCCATGACGAGGAGCTCTACGTATGGCAGCCTCACCTCAGACCTTACTATTTTGAGAGGGTCCGCCTCACCTGTCCCATTCATTACGCTGGCTGAAGTCTGTTTGTTATCACCGGAAGTGTGGGAGCACCAGTGAGAAACCAGCTTTTGGAACTCAGGCTTCAGGAAATGCTGCTGGAACTGGGACAGTGATATTTTTATATTATCTAACCAACTGCCAACTCTTAATAAATGTTTCCTCGTGCAGTTTTAACAATGACATACTTTGCTATCATTAGAAATTGTCATACCTCCATGAATTTTATAATAAAAAAAGCTAAAATGGGGACAGTAAAAAAGAAGAAGAAATGTGCTAAAACAACCAAAGGACTGAGAAGCCACACTTGAACAATGCATGATGAAAGATCACATTCCCCATAGGTCGTGCCAGGCATGCATTTTTAAATGCCCTTTGTGAAACTAGAAAAGATGATGGTAAAAAAGGCGGCAGGCATGGAGGTGGCCCTTTCCCTTGGAGCAGAGCATACCTGAGGCATTATCAAGGCTGAAGGCGATGCGTACTGGCTTATCCGCAGGTACCCTGGCTGTGCTGATCATGTGGGCACCTGCGCCTTGGCCTTCCCCTGGGTCTTCCAGCTGTAGGGACAAGAGAGAGAGCTGTTGTCATTTTACCCAAGGTCATTCCTTGAACACTCAGAGGCCCTTGGAAATTAGAGAAGAAAGTAAGTAAGCATTGATTTCTTATGTTAAAGATACTTCTAGTTCCTAGCTTTCTTTCCCTACATTGAAAGTATTTGCCTACCCCATTTAAAATTATTTTTCTGGCTTATAAAAAATTGCTTTAGAAATATACATCTAGAATGAAATATACAAGATGGAACAAAATCTCCACCCCCTCTCACTTTTTTAGTATCCCTTCACAATGACTAGTCCAACTTTGGCCCTTCAAGGTCTTATATAGTGTTTTATTTTTAATTGAGGGGGATAGAGAAGTCTTAATGGGCGATCAGATGGCTCCAGGTTAGACTAGCTTTTCACACTCATAAACCTAGATTGGATCTGAGATATTGATCTGGGAGTGGTAAAGAATGAGTATCATGGAATCATTTCAAGAATACCAAAGATTATTTAAAAATATCCCACAGTTATATTATGAATATTATGTGCTTTAAATGTGTGATCAACTACCTGTAAATCTAGCAAACATTTCCAAGTTTGTACATCTTAACAACGTATAATACAAGAAAAGACAAAACTTAAAAACATCCTATTGATGTTCTACCTCACCCATTAAATTATCATTTAATTAACAAACTAAGATAAAATGAATGGAAAAACATCCTACAGATAAGATGGATTGGGATGGGCAAAAATACATAAATATACCTTTGTTATAATAAGAGAATTTAGCCCAAATACATTTTAACTAAGATATTTGATATTTTTGTCCAATGGGACTAGAAAAAGATATTGTTATAAATACATGACATCTTTATTATTTAAATACATATATTTAACTTTTCTATTTTTAGTGCTGTTCCCCTAAACCCTCTACTTTCCTTCTCATGGAATCAGTAAATCAAAAACTCTGAATGATATTTTAAGGAAAACATCTCTAAAAATGGCAAAATATAAATCATCTCTTTAGCCATCCTTAGCAGGATTCTGGGAACTGCTTTCACAGGAGATTTTCTCATCGCAAGGTTTCAGGCTTTTTCCCATAACTTTTCTCTATCTAAAAATAGTGTCTAGAACACTGAATTTTGTTTTTACAATTATTAATAGAGCCAAAGCAAATGCACATATATATATATACACACACATATATACACACATATATTTAGACACACATACATATGGAATCATCTTACCCAGTATATGAAAAGAGAACAAGTTTATACTAAACACCTAATATAGTTTTGGAGAAAAACCAGCAACTGTTTATTACCCAGTTAGAATCGTATTTGGCCCATTCATTTAACACTACAAATAGAATGAACCATAAAGCACTCCAAGTCATGCCATTCTAAGTTAGAAAAAAGTAGTAACGTGAAACATTCAATGTAAGAAAACGGTAACATAAGATCGCTGTTACTAGACTGAGGATTTGTTTTATCTTAGCTCTGACATACATTTCTGTGTGGTCTCGTCTGCTTAGAATCAACCTTCTTGTTAGCCACCTGTTCCTAGGGAATAGAACAGACTGTCTCAAATTTAACAAAACAAACAATAAAAATCCCCTCAGAGTTGTAGCTAAAAGAAAAATTCTTATTGTTACGCACTGTACCATCATCAAACCCTTTTATGATAACATCTAAGGATGAAAAGCTGGGCTCCTCTTTTGGCTACATCTCCCAACGCTTTCCTGCACCAAGAAAGCAAGCACAAGAGGTGGAAATTTGCCTCCAGGATTTTGTACAGAGATCTCTGGTATCGTTTCCAGCAACAGGAAATGGAATTGATAAACACAGCTAATTACAGCCCCTCCCCTCCACACCACCAAGAACATCTGTCTGCCTCCAAAAGGATGGCGGCGAAGAAGAGGGGTGGGTTTTGAGTCCCACACGGTGTGGACCATAAGAGCCCCTCAACCAACTTGCCTTTTCATCACACCGCCTGGGGAAATGGACCACTGGTTCCTCCTCTCGGCTGTAACAGAGCTTTGGTTAAGTTGCTGGTGCTCCGAGCGTTTAGTTCGGTTTTCACACCTGTTGCCTTACCTCACTTGGTTGAGTGTCTGCACTTGTGTAATCCAGGGCCAGCCACTGCCTTGGCCAGTCGTTGCCTTTGTGGAGTAAAGACTTAGCAAGAGAGCAGGCTGCACCTGCTACATAGCAGCCACTGACAATCTGAGGAGCAATGACAGCTGTCAGGGCAGCTCGCTGCTACCTGCTCTCCCCCAGACCCCAGCGTCCCACGGGGCCTCCCTGTTCTGCTTCCCTCCACAACCCCTCTCTCCTTTCCTTGCCTCTCCAATAGCCAGGATGTTGTCATGCTTCTAGAAAAAGCAAGAGCAAAAGAAAACCCTCCTCCTGTCAGAGGCATTGATAAACAGCAAGTTGTGGAGAGTCCAAATGTTTTAATTCATTAGTCCTGGCAAACTTAAAATACAAACAGACTTGCTTCACAAGACAGGAATGTCTTCAGCATGACCCAATCGGTGCCTGTGTCTATTCCAGCAAACTGGCAAAGATAGCATGACTCCAGTCAGCAAAAATGTCGGCAGCTCCAGTCAACTCAGCAAGACCCAGCCAACTTGGACGGGCCACAGGCTGACTCTCAGATGGTAGCAGCGATGATCCCCGTTAAGAACGTGAGGTTTGAGGTTGAGCTGCTGATGGGCTCAGTGACTTGATCCCAGCTACAAATGCAACTGACCACAAAATAGGTCAATGGTCAATAGCAATGGACCAGTAGGGTTTTCAACCCTGATAAAACAGCAGTTAACCTGAATATTAATAGTACTTTAAGATAGTTGGACAGTGAAGTTGAGGTTAAATAATTAAAGACAAAAAAGTATTAAGAGAATGCAAAGACGAGCCTCAGACTGGGAGAAAATCTGTGCAAAATATATACCAGAAAAAGGACTGGTATCCAAAACATAAAAAGAACTCTTAAAACTCAACAATAGGAAAACAAACAACTCGATTTGAAAAGTGGGCAAAAGATCTGAACAGACACCTCACAAAAGAAGATTTACAGATGGAAAATAAGCATATGAAAAGATGCTGGACACCACATGTCATTAGGAAATTGCAAATTAAAACAACCATGAGACACCACTACACACTTACTAGAGTGGTCAAAACCCAAAACACTGACAACACCAAACACTGGTGAGGATGCAAAATGGTACAACCACTTTGGAAGAGTTTGTCAGTTTCTTACAAAACTAAATATACTCTTACTATGTGATCCAGCCATCACTCTTCTTAGTATTTACCCAAAGGAGCTGAAGACTCACGGCCACACAAAAACCTGCACACAGATGTTTAGAGCAGCTTTATTCATAATTTCCAAAACTTGGAGGCAAAAAAGATGTCCTTCAGAAGGTGAACGGATAAATAAACTATGGTATATACAGACAATGGAATATTGTTCAGTGATAACAAGAAATGAGCTATCAAGCCATGAAAACACATGGAGGAGCCTTAAGTGTATATTACTGAGGGAAAGAAGCCAATATGAAAAGGCTACATACCGTACGATTCCAACTATATGACATGCTGGAAAAGAAAAACTATGGAGACAGCAAAAAAGCAGTGGCTGCCAGGGGTTAGAGGAGAGGGAGGGAGGGATGAAAAGGCAGAGCACAGAGGATTTTTAGGGCAGTGAAACTGTCCTGAATGATACTATAATGGTGAATACATGTCATTATACATTTATCAAAACCCATAGAATGTACAACACCAAGAGTGAACTCTAATGCAAACTATGGATTTTAGTTAAATAATGTATCTATATTGCCTCATCGATTGAAATAGATGTACCACACTAATGCAAGATGTTAATAATAAGGGGGAGAAATGTGGTTAGGAGGGGATATATGGAGATATATGACATAGATAAGAACTCTGTGATTTTCACTCATGTTTTTTCTGTAAACCTAAAACTGATCAAAAAATGTTAAATTAATAAGTAAAAGGACTTGGAAGGTTTGCTTAATCTAATGAATAAAAGGCTGATTTGTTATGGTATACACAGCAATAAGCTGCATAGATTCAGATGATTAGAGCACTTACATATAAACCTACTTGCATTTCTAACTGCAAATCTTTCCAGGAGTTATTATTACTGTTTTCGTGTTATTTTGTAGTTAATAAGGTCATCTTACATAATGCATTATAATTTTTCAAAAGAGGCTCATCTGCTACCTCATCTTCATCTTCTGAATAATCCTGTAAAGTAGTCATGGCCGATATTGTCACCCCTATTTGACAGATGAGCAAACTGAGACTCAGACAATTTAAGTAACAGGCTCAAGGATAAATGCTCATTATGGAATAAAGGACCCAGATAGAATCCAGGTTTTCTAATTTTCAGTTCACGCTATTTCCACTACACCAGGATGTACTCTGTATGAAAGACCCAATTGAATTGTTTCATTAACAATGTCTGACTCTCAGCTTTTGGCTTGGAGGAAACAAAGGTATAACATTCTTCAAAGGTCTAGCATCCAGGTTCATCTGACACTAACCATCTTTATCATGACACTTAAGTTCAACCCCAAGAAAATCAAAGTTGTGCATCTTATGTGTGCTAATGGGGAAGTGGATACCACATCCGCACTGGCTCCCAAATCAGCCCCTGGGTCTGCCTTCAGAAAATCTGGTGGTGATAGCAACATTGCCAAGGGAATCAGTGACTGGAAGCATCTGGATTCCAGTGAGACTGATCCATCAGAATGGAAAGACCCAGAATGAGGTAGCACCCTCCTCCTCTTCCCCCATCATCAAAGCCCTTGGGGAGTCACTCAGAGATAGAAAAGAGCCGTTACACATAAAACACAATGGAAATATTGCCTTTTATGATATTGTCAAGAGCACCTGACAGATGAAGCGTAGATCTTTATCCAGAGAATTCTCCAGCATCATTAAGCAATCCTGGGGACTGCCCAGTGTGTGGGCTGCAATGCCAACGGCTGCATCCTCATGACATCCAAGATGACATCAACAGTGATGTGGCAGATACCCAAGTGATACAGAGCTACAAAGGAAAAGATTTTGTGAAAGGATAATTTGACAACAGTGAGAAAGGAACAAAAAGAACACATCTTAATAGTCTAAATGTGCTCTGTCCAAGTCTAATCATATAAACTCAAGGTTTTAAATAATAATACTATTCACCATTTTTGTTCTCATAGGAGCAACAATGTATTTTTTGGCCGTTTATCTAAACACCTCCAAGAGAGTTACAAATCTGAAACCCAAGTGAAATCCCTTCCAGCTGTAACCCAAAATAATTACATGGTATTTTAAGAATTCAATAGAATTATACTAATTCAGTCCAGAAAGGATTATGTGTGTACATCAAAATATTAACAGATTAACAATATGTCTCTGGGTAGCAGCAATAGATACAATTTTTATTTTCTTCTTTTCAGCAATAAATGTGTTTTACTGTTATATGGAAAGTTGTTGTTGTCATTGTTGTTGTTTGGTGAGGAGAATTGGCCCTGAGCTAACATCTGTGCCAATCTTCCTCTATTTTGTATGTGGGTCACCGCCACAGCATGGCTTGCTGAGCAGTGTGTAGATCCACACCCAAGATCTGAACCTATGAACCCTGGGCCACTAAAGTGGAGCACACAAACTTAATCGCTATGCCACCAGGCCAGACCTGGAGAGTTATTTTTAATAGTATTTAAGGAGCTTTATAGATAATGAACTCTAGACTTGCTTCTGAATTATGGTCTGTAATACACACAGCATCTCATGGTATAGACTGTTATCACAATTAATGTGATCTCAACTTCTTGATATAATTCAGTAAGCATTTTGGGAAGAATTGGTATGTTCCAGGCTGGTGTTTCCCAAATTTGCCTCATTACTGGGTCTGTGCATTTTAAAAATACCCATTCCCAGGCTCTGCCATGGCAGTGACTCAGTGTGGCTGGGGTGGGCCCAGGGTTTTGTAAATTTAAACAAGAAATACTAATGTTTATACACAGCATTTAGAGAATGGTTTAAAAGACATTTTCACCAACACTAAAGCTGGCCCTCTACTGCTCTGTACCATGTGCAGCCCATAGTCTCCAAAAAAGAATATATCATGATACTGAAATAACCAGCCTTCCTTATAACCATTGTCAGCAATTTTTTTCTGTAAAGGGCCAGATGATAAATGTCTTACACTAAATGGGCTATTACCGTCTCTGTCGGAACTACTCATCTCTGCCATTGTAGCACAAAAGCAGCCACAGATGATGTATTTGAATGGATGGGCTCCAACTTTATTTGCAAAAACAGGAAACAAGTGGACATGTCTGAATTCCAATAAAACTTTATTTACAAAAACAGACAGCAGCCTGGATTCAGCCCACAAGCTGTAGCTGACCAACTCCTGCCTCTCCTTATCCCAAACTGAACGACCAGTGGACATGCTCAGCACAGCTTCACGTACAGTGCCATGTGGCACGGGACGAGTCTCTTTTTTTGCCACTCTCAGTTCCCTCTCTTCCATTTACTTCTCCCAACTCCACCCCCACCAAAATTTTAATGTCTGACTTTCTTCAGTCAGTGAAGCAAATGCCCCTAAGTGATTTATTAACCTGACTATTTCATAAAGCACTGACACATCTGTTTGAAACAAACACAAGTGAATAAATATTTAACTAACTAAGTAAGTAATTAAAAGCACTTAGCAGGTTTCCTTAGTCTAGTGAATGGAAGGCTAATTTGTGATGATACACAGCACAATAAAGCTGTAGAGATTCAGATGATTAGATTCTTCTAACTGGTTCCAGGGACTGCACATGCAGGCATGGGGGGAAAGCAACACAGGGACCTGTTGCATAACATGATCTCCAGCCATTGTTCTTTTGAGTGGCCTCTTCCTCTGCTCCCCACCCCAGTCAAGCCTCAGGTGAGATTTCCCATGCTCCCAAAGAAGTCTCTTTGTGATGCCTACTTGCAGCAATGTTGTCATTCCTTTGTAAATCTCTTCTCAGGGTGATACAGTGAAAGATCACAAAGCAAGGATAGAAGCTGTAAACCAAAATCAAGACCATTCCTCCCCAAGAACTTCTGATCATACATTGTTGAAGCCAGGCACCTGAGGGTTACTGTAGATATTCAATAAGAATATGGTTGCCTTTTGACCTTGTTCCCAACACGGACATAGAGGAAACTTGTCAATTTGCTGTTTTCTTATTTAACTTGAGGGGTGACTCAGGGGATGTATGAGTTTGTTTTGCGGAAGAAAGAGAATGCCTTTGGGAAGGGTGTGTTCACCAAATGGCCGGCCCCCAGCAGCAGTTGCATATTGCCAAGGGGCTTATCAGGGGTGACCTCTTTGTTTTTCCAAAGCTCCTCCTGCCAAGCCCCTTAACTCAGTAAAACCCCCTCTTTTTGCTCCAGTTAATGCAGATTTGAATGAATCCATGCTCCCACCTTCTTGTCTTGACCAACTCAAGTAAACCTTTCTCCATCTCCAAGCACCAATGTCTCAGTGTTTAGCTTACTGAGCACTAGGCACACAAACTTGAGATTAAGAGGTTCAGTATCATTGTCAGAGCCTTTCATTTTAAAGGTGGCAGGGAGACATTTTCCTAATCCAAGTTTACTTCAGGCTTCAGATAGCAGAACAATCAGCTTCATATCATTTTTGACCTAAAGTTCAAGAGAGAAGTGAGTAGGATTAGAACCATTAAACTACTCAATGGGTTCTCTTTCCTGGGCCTTGTCGTTCACTCAATGAGACAGAACAATGTACAGTGTTTAAGAGTCTGGCTGCCTGGGTCCCCAACCTAGCTCTGTCTCTTGCTGGTGTGGGACTTTGGTAAAGACACTTAAATAACCTGTGCCTCAATTTCCCCAAGTATGGGGGATAATTATAGTATCTATGTTATCTGCTGTTTCAATGATTAAAAGACAATATAAGTAAAGGACTTACAACGATTCCAGGAAGACAATAAGTACTATATAAATAGAAATTATTGTTTCAAGGGGGAAAACTATAGAGAAACACACCCCGCAAAGCGCACCTAGAGTTAGAAGACGTAGGTTTGAATTGTGATTCTGCCTTCAAAGGCTGTGTGAGTTTAGACGAGACACTTCACACCCCCAGGCCTCAGTTTTTTCATCCAGAGCAGGGGTCAGCAAATTGTTTCTGTAAAGCACCAGAGGGTAAGTATTTTAGGCTTTGCAGGCCATACAGCCTCTGTCACAATTACTCATCTCTGTTGTTTCTATTATCAAAAGCAGCAATAGACAGTATATAAATTGATGGATAGACTCTAATAAAACTTTATTTACAAAAACAATAAATAAATGCATACAGCTATATTCCAATAGAACTGTATTTATGGACACTGAAATTAGAATTTCATACAATTTCCAAATGTCACCAAATATTAT
Source organism: Equus quagga (assembly GCF_021613505.1). Taxonomy (NCBI): domain Eukaryota; kingdom Metazoa; phylum Chordata; class Mammalia; order Perissodactyla; family Equidae; genus Equus; species Equus quagga. The sequence goes on from NW_025802777.1 coordinate 13,447,850, forward strand.
TCTCCTTTTGATATTTTTAAGCTTTTTTGAGATATAATTGACATATATTATATTAGTCTCAGATGTACAACACAATGATTTGATAATTGTACACATTACAAAGTGATCATTGCAGTGAATCTAGTTAACATCCATCACCACACCTAGTTACAGATTTTTTTCTTGTGATGAGAACTTTTAAGATCTACTCTCTTAGCAACTTTCAAGCATATGATACAGTATAGTTAATCATAGTCACCATGCTGTACATTATATCTCCATGACTTACTTATTTTATAACTGGAAGTTTGTCCCTTTTTGATATTTGTCAACTATTTTAAAATATAAAAGCCATTCTTAGCTCATGGGCCACACCAAAACAGGCCCTGGGCCAGATCTGACCTGAGGTCTACAGTTTTCAGACCCTTAATTTATAGAATCAGCCATGGGAAAACTCAGGGCTTCCCAAACTAGAATAATATAATTGTGTCTGTGTGTGTGTGTGTGTGTGTGTGTGTGTGTGTGTGTGTGTATGTGTGGTCATTGTTTTGCCTTTTTAATTTGATTTATATGGAATTTAAGTGGTTTTATATTATATGTTTATCATTTATAGTTGACTAGATTTGACATATGTATTCCTATTTCTATAATATGTGTTCCTATTTCTAGAATAACTTAGACATCAGGCTCTTGGAGAGAGAATGACATTTCCTTTAATATTCTTGACCATGGTAAAATTATATTTATCTTATATTTCAACATTTGTATCTTTCCTGAGAATATAAACTAGAAGGACTAATAAAACCAAGTCTTAAAACTTGCTACAACAGTAAAGATATATTTATTTGATCATTTTAATATTATCCTAAGGAAAACAGGAATTCTTTATCATCTATAAATATCCCAGGTATACCCCAAAGGGCAAGAACACTCCATTCCTGCACACAATCAAACAGAACTATCATATCAAAAAACAACCCACAAGGTTCCCCAACATCATCAAACATCCAGACAGTATTGAAACCTCCAGTTTTCTCACAAATATCTTAAATTAATTTTTCAGTTTGTTTTTCATTTTTAATCAAGACCCAAACAAGGTCTAAATATATGATTGGTTGTTATTTTTTTTAAATCTACAGGTACAGTCTCCAACTCATTTTTTTTTTTTTGCAATTTATTTGTTAAAAAAAAAACAGGGACCAGCTTGATGATGCAGCAGTTAAGTTTGCACGTTCCACTTCGGCAGCCCGGGGTTCACCAGCTTGGATCCCAGGTGCGGACATGGCACCACGTGCCATGCCATGTTGTGGTAGGCATCCCACATATAAAGCAGTGGAGGATGGCCACAAATGTTAGCTCAAGGCCAGTCTTCCTCAGCAAAAAGAGAGGAAGATTGGCAGCAGATGTTAGCTCAGGGCTAATCTTACTCAAAAAAAATAAATAAAATGAAGTAAAACAAAATTTTTTTAAAAAACCATAGGGTTTCCCACAGTTGCACCTCCACATTGTTGTTTAATGTGCTTTTCTGTCCTCTAGATTCTCTGTAAATTGACAATTGGGTCCAGGAACTTGATCAGATTCAAGTGAATAATATTCTTGTAAAAGAAAAAACTGTCTCCAATATCAACTTAGATAATTTTGCTAATAATTTTACTTAAGTAAGTACAAGCATAAAATTATGTGTAAACTTCTTTTTCGTAATTTTAAATTTTTTTATTATTTTTTTTTTTTTTGAGGAAGATTAGCCCCGAGCTAACATCCACTGCCAATCCTCCTCTTTTCGCTGAGGAAGACTGGCCCTGAGCTAACAGCCATGCCCATCTTCCTCCACTTTATATGTGGACCGCCTACCACAGCATGGCTTGCCAAGTGGTGGCATGTCCGCACCTGGCATCCGAACCGGCAAACCCCGGGTTGCCAAAGCAGAACATGCACACTTAACCACTGTGCCACCTTGCTGGCCCCTGCGTAAGCTTCTTATGAAACTCTTATAAAACCAAATTTATAAAGCTCTTATAAAACCAAATTGACAAATTAGATACAAATAAAACAACAAAGTTAAAGTATAATTTATCCGCATTGATCTAACATGACAGAATGTTTTCCTGAAAATAAGCAAGTGCACACACACAACGTGAACATGGTACTCATTCTGTAGCGCAGACTCATTTGAGTCCCTCCTCTCCACACTAATACAGGTGTGATGACTGGTTCCTTGTGGGGCATTTTCTCCGTGACCTGCTTTGAAACTCATTTTTGATTGGCACGCATGACATCCATGGCCTTCACACAACAAGCATACACTGAGGAAAGTGCTGAGCACTTGGTGTCTGTAAACATTGGTCTCCTTTTTGTTTTCTAACCACAACTGCTTCTTTTGTACCCTATTAGCCCATGACCACAAGTCTGTTAAAATCAGAAGGCCTAAACAGATGTATCCTGAATGCCTTTCAGACATTTCTTGAAGGAACTTCAATTTTAAGGTCACGTCTTTACTGAAACTGTTAATAAAGCTCACTGAACTATTTCTAAAAATCCCAAAGACTGAGCTGTATGCTGCATTAAATATTGTGGCTCTCTGCCCCTTTGGTGTATGTCTTTACTTTGAAAGCCTCCCACTGTGAGAGAGGACCAAATGCCAGTCAAACCCTCCAAACAAATGAGGGGAAGGAAAAAAAGAAGTTTTAGGCCTGAATTAGTCAGGATTCTTTTAGTTTCAAGAGTCAAAAACCAATTTAACATTGGCTGAAATAACAACGGGTGTTTATTAGCTCACATAACTAGGAAATCCAGAGGCCTCCTCCTTTCAGACATGGATTTATCCAAAGGCATTAAAACATCAGGAATCTGTTTTGCTCCACCTTCCGGGTCAGCTTTCTCGTATGTTAACTCCATTCTCAGATGGAGTCTCACCATGAGGTGGCCACCAGCTGCCTAAACTTACATCCTACAAGCTCTACAGGCCTAACGAAAAAAGAAGATCTTTCTCCTCAAGAATACTTGGGTAGGATAGTCTTTGGCCAAGGTTGTGTGCCATCCATCACTGTGGACCAGGAGGAAAGTACTTAGACAGTTGAGGCCTATATCATGGTTAAGGTTGGGTAGAGAGGGAATTATTTCCCAAATTGATAAATTGATGTTAAGCATACCAAAAAAAGAAAGGAAGAAAGGAAGGAGAGAGAAGGGGAGGAAGAAAAGAAATGACAAGAAAGAAAAGGCCACTTAAAAACGTTATGCTATTGATGCGGGATTGGTGAGTCAGGGAGTCAAAAGAAAGATTTCTTGGACTCTCAAGGTCTGGCAGTAGTGCTCTTTTATTCAGATAATAGCATGGGGACAGGACCCATGGGCAGTGAAGAGCTGCTTCAGTGTGTTGAGAGTTGGGGCTAAATTTATAAGGCATGGCTACGTGACTTATTTTTACTAGACAAAGAAAAGATGATGTAAAAAGTCATTAAATGGTTTCACTGCAGATGGGGTCTGGTTATTGTGTGGTCGTATAACTTTAGACATGAATCTGGTCATACAAATCGGCATGTAGGCCAGGATGCCCTGGGCTTCTCTCCCTGGGGCAGCCCTAATCCACACCATAAAATCCATCAGGTCATGTAGATCAGCATGTGGGCCAGGTCACCTTGGGCTTCTCTACCTGGGGCAATCTTGATCCACATCACTATTATCCTCATAATAGGATATGTCATTGTCCCATGAGACATTCTGATTTCAAGACATTGGTGAGAAACGACCTTGATGGGACAAATACTATGAGCCACTCAGCTAAGCTCTTTTCACACACGACATAACTTAATGCTCATGACACCTCTTTAAGATAGCTGCTGTCATTCCTGTCTTATAGAGGAACAAACTGAGACTCAGAAAGTTTTAGGAATCTTCCCAAAGTTCCAGAGCTAATAAAGTATTAGACTAATTTGTTTGCCAAAATAAATCTCTTCATCTACAAACCAAAATCCTGTTCAAGGCATATGGCTAAAATTGCTTTTGTAGGAGATGCCTTTTCCTATTGCCAGACTGGGAGTCTCAAAAAGCCATTTCCTTATGAAAGAGAGATGTAAAATCTCAGGGAGTATGAAGACCTTTGCTTATTTTAACAAGCTAATACCAGCAGATACAAATCTGATCACCTCATGTGATGAATAAAACCATGAGTGATTCCTTGTGCAAGGAATTCCTGGAAGCATTTATAACCAGCAATCAGAGAAACAAGGAGTATTAGAGTGGAATTGGATCTTAATCCAATTCCTTCTTGAGGAAACTGAGGCCCGGGAAAAGAGAGTTATGCCTGTAGACTGGAGAACAAAAAGGAAGGAGATTAGCACTAAAAGTTCACATGTGCTTCAGCAGCACATATTAGCTTTAATTTATGCAGGAGTACTGATAGGCCAACAAAATATTACCTTTGAAAGCAGAATAGGACTCTGAAAAGGTAGGGATTTATAACATTCAAACTTTGAAAGAAACTATATGTGAGGTAGGAAAAATGTCTAATCTCACTGATCCTTCTCACACAGGATTTCCTCTCTGTCACCTCTCCATGCAGAATTGGTAACCAAATTGGGTGAATTCTTCCTCAGAAATGTTTCACAACATGCAGGTGGTGACTTCATCACCTAAATTCCTACTATGACTCTCTTCTAGATCATTCTCCACACAGCCACCGTTGGTTACCTTCCTTTAGAAGAGAGATATGGGGGCCAGCTCAGCGGCATAGTGGTTAAGTTGGTACGCTCTGCTTCAGCGGCCCAGGGTTCATGGGTTTGGATCCCAGGCACAGACCTACACACCACTCATCAAGTCATGCTGTAGCAGCATCCCACATACAAAATAGAGGAAGACTGGCACAGATGTTAGCTCAGGGAAAATTTTCCTCAAGCAAAAAAAGGAAGATTGATAACAGATGTTAGTTCAGGGCCAATCTTCCTCAGAAAAATAAAAAAGAGATGTGAATCACTATCATACCCTGGTGAAAAACATCTGTTGAGCAGAGGCAGCTTTCAGGGACCCTCACTTGTACAGACCCCTTCCAAGGACCTTGGTGGGGCTCTTGCAATGGGTTCACAAGGTCATATGTCTTTGTAAAATTTGCAAAAGTGAGATAGTTTAACTGCATCAGTTGAGACTTCCATCTCTTACCATTCCAGCTTCCTATGTGTCACACTTCCTCTTATGTTGGGTGGGAATGGAATAGCTGTGGGAATTTGGTTAAAGGGAAGCTGAGTTGGGTATACATTTACTATCCACGTATTTATGTGGTTCTTTGATTCATATAGAATATGTTGCTGGCTGAGCCAGTGTAGAAATGGCTTCCAGTATTACTCTACCACCCACTGTGCCAACTCACACAACATGACAGCAAGAAGGTACAGGGTTATCAGTCATCTCATGGTATTAATCTGTCCTAGAGGGCATTCATGATTTTGTAGGCTTTATCTCCAACAATACTTTCTGAGCTTCAAGCACTGCTAACCAAGATCCAAACCCATATCCCTAAAGGGGCTTCCAGGTAGAGATGGCATCTTAAATATTTTGTATTTCTAAAACCCTGCTAAAATGATAGTCAAGTTTTGTTGTTGTAATTGTTTTTTGTCTTTATTGGTTTTCTTTTGCTTTTAGGCATGAATCCACAAGAATGGAAAAGGACACGAGAGAAACAAAATTTTCTGAGCTGGAAAGCAGACAGAAGAAAGGAAAAGAAGTGATGAGTAGACTGGAGAGAGCTGAATCAAACTTAATGCAGGAAAAACTGAGAATCAAAACAGATTACAATCCTGTTAAGAAGGGAAGAAATAAAGGAGAGTCAGAAATATTTCTGGGGCTCCCAATAACACTGGAAAGCACAAGGAAATGGAGTTAGTCTTGAATATTCTAAAGGAAATATCATTTCCAACCTAGAATTCCACACCTGACCAAACTATCAATCAAGTCTGAGGATTAAGGTCTTAAAAAATAATTTACATCCTGTGCTCTTTTCTCAGAAAGCTACTGGAATAAACCAGGAAAGAGGAAGTCCTAGGTACAGGAAACAGAAAGATCCAACATAAGAGAGGGTAAAATAACACTTCAGGATGACAGTACAGGGGATTACAGAGTGACCCTGTGTGCCAGGAGAAGAGGCAGCCTGTCTCCAGTCCCCACAGAAGTAGGTCCAAAGGCTACAGGAATGGCTCCTTAGGAATAGGAAATGGTTAGACTTTATTGGGACAGTATGAGAAGAGATTTGGACATTTGGCAGAAGGGCAAAGACTTTTGGGGTTGAAGTGGTCACAAGCACATGAAATGAAATAGCAAACAAACAAAAAAACCAACTCTAAGGGCCAGCCCTGTGGCTGAGTGGTTAAGTTCACACGCTCTGCTCCAGCAGCCCAGGGTTTCACTGGTTTGGATCCTGGGCACAGACATGGCACCACTCATTAGGCCATGTTGAGGCGACGCCTCACATGCCACAACTAGAAGGACCCACAACTGAAATATACAACTATGTACTGGGGGGATTTGGTGAGGAAAACAGAAAGAAAAAAAAAAGATTGGCAACAGATGTTAGCTCCATGGTGACCCAAGCATCAGGGATGTTATCTATGAGGAACCTAGTGGGAGTCAGATAATACATTGCCTAAGCGGCACAGCTAACAATGGCCAGGCCAACAACTAAAAACTACAATTAACAACTGTCTAAAAAACTTTAGTTACTATCTACCCAATCATTAGTGGCTAACTGTCCACTGGTTTGAAAACCATCCTCTCTATCTCCTTAGGAAACACTCAATAAAATCCACATCATTCACCAATGCTTTTGGAATTGTGTATATTGAGAATGCAAAGAAGTAGTACATCTGAACTCAAAGCTGGTTTTGGGGAGACAACAGAGGTTACCCAAAGGGCGCAGTTACTTTTGGGTATGACACTATTTCTGAATAGTGTCACAAAGACCAACGACACAGAGAGTTGTAGCAATCATCCCAATGAGAAGCTGCTGGTGTGGAAACATTTTGTTGTTGATGATGGTGGCATTCAATTAATCAAATCACCAGCTCAAACTTTTCCATTTGATTATCAATTTAGATACACTCAATGTTTTCAGAGGTGGGGGCCAAAAGTAAAATGGTACAGAAGTGCAGTGGGGCAGTGGATATGCCTTAGCAATTCTTTTAGTGGAAAAAGTCACTGATGCAAAGAAAGAAGAAAGAGGACTCTCATTCCATACATGGCATCGAGCTGTTAGCAACCTTTTCATCATGGTTCATTTAGCCACATTGAGATTGTCCCTTCACGTCTCTGGGCCACAGTTTCCTCATCTGGAAAGGGGAGATTTAAAATTGATGCTCTTTACAATTCTAAATTCTTTCATTTTAGGAGGTGGAGCAGCCCCAAAATGAAAAAAATAATTATCCTTAGAAGTACTTCCCTAGTTTTGATTCAGTAAAGAGTCAACTGGTTTGTAATAAACCAAAAATACATTTTACAGCAATCATCAAGAAAAGAACAGAATGAAGATAATCCCTCTTCTTTTTCCTGTTGAAGCCAGTTACCAACACCACCCTCAATTTTACTGCCAAACCCACTTAGTCATCAGCTATTTCGTAGCCAAGCAGAATCCATTCAGTCTTGATTATACCATGAAACCCAAGGACATCCAGAGAAGTGACAAGGAAGAGATCCTGTTTTGTTCATCAAAACATTTTTCAAATTAAGCCATCACATCCTAAAATAGTGGATTAGAATCACCCAGCAGGACTTCTTCCTGAAAGCATGCAAATGTACAATCCTTGTTTAGATGTGGAGTGTCAATTACTTGTGCAGATACAAAAATGACTATTAGCTAAGGCCTAATGAGACACCTGTCAATTTCCCTTTTTTTAGCTTAGCTACTTTCAATTCACAGGAGTCGCCCAACACAAACAGCATTTTGCTGACAGTTCTGTGTGTGCTTAAGCAGTGATAGCATTCAAACTAAAATGGAGTTTCAGATATTTCCATCCACTTCTTAAAAATTCATTTTAAGAATTACAGTATTAACCACAAATGAATGGCTGCCCAGCCTCTCAAATGAGATACAGAAATAGCATTGTTAAGTCCATCACAGAAGGGACAGCTTCCCATCATTGCTCCAGCTAAACGAGAATGAAGATTTCCTAGAAGAGTCTACAAATAGAAACTGACATTTTCCTGGAACAGAAAAATCCCAACGAAGGACAGCAGATTATCTCCCTTTGAGATTTGTGAATATATTAAATATAAGAAACCTATGAATAGTTAGGAGAGAATTCACAAATGCTTTTGTGTTTGAAAAGAGAGCATGCATTATTAAGCAACAAAAACCTTACTCAAGGTGAGTACGATGACCAAGAATCAAAACGATATTTTTTACCAGTTGCCAAATTAATACAAATAATTTGACTTAGACAAGACTGTACTGCAAAACCCTTTACAGCCTGCGTTCCATGAAAATGAAAGTTATTTATCTACCGGGAAAACATTCCTGAACATAAGAAAAGTTTATGGATTTAAAAAGCCCTCTGGACTAACTATAGCTAATTCATACTTTGAATGATAAAATTATTTATATATTCAAATGTTCAAAGAACTCTCTGCAGAGCCTAATGAGCATGCTTTTAGAATTCTCTTTCCAAATTTAGATTTTGAAATTTGCAATGAATAAGAATGACATTGCCTTTTTACCAAGAAAAAAATAAATTAAGATTAATCAGAATATAGATAGAATAGTATTTTGTACGCCATTTAGGTTTTTTAAACAAATATTTTAAGAAAATTTTATCTACCATTGATCTAAAATGTTTTTAATAGTTTTCTTTAAGGACACAATAAGAGCAAAAAGCAGAGTAATTTTAACTAGGTCTTTCCAGTTGTGTCTACAAGGGCAGCAACAAGGAATTGGGGCATGTGTAATTATATTACTAATGTTAGAACTAGATTTCTTTTAGATAACCTAAATCATCCCCTGGTTTAACCCATGAGGAAATTCATCCATCATTTCTATTTTCATTATCTTTTTAATATAATTCACACTTTTTAGTTCTGTTCATATTTTGATGACAAGATCTCAATGTCATTTACTTGACTCTTCTAAATTCATATGGCTTCATCGGTAAGAATCCCATGGCCTATCCAATGGCAGAGTTAGTATATCTCGAGGTCTATTCTAGAGGGCTATAGCATTGTAAATAAAAAGCAAATAACAAACAAAACACAAAACTCATGAGCTGCCTATTGCTACTGTCTACTGCTGTGTATGGAACGTTAAAAGCATTCAAAATGCTTTTTGAGTCAGCCAATGCTGATTGGATGGATGACTTTCGTTGAAGAAAGCAGAGAGTATATGTAAATAAACTATGCAGGAAGCCATAAAACACACAGAGCCTAGGCCTCACTTTACCGCCAACTCACGGTGTTTCCCCAAGCTAGTGACCATCTCTTGGGTTCCCAGATTACCCAACTGTCATTTTCCAGGTTTATGTGCCAGGCACTACCTTAAGAACTTTAAATACAATAATTCATTTAATCCTCACAACAATCCTATGATCCTGCTTCACAGGCAGTGACACAGGGTCCCCCACTCAGAAGGACCCCACACTTGGTTTAATGTTCTGCTGTTGCCATCTTGAAATTGGAACAAGGGGCCCAGCATTTTCATTTCACTGACTTTGGAAAAGGGGGCTCCACAAAGTATGTAACCAGTCCTGTCTATGAGATTAAAACTATTATCACTCCTGTTTTACAGATGCAGAAACCGAGGCAAGGAGAGGTTAAATAACTTGCCCCGGGTCAAAGTTGTTATTAGAGCCAGGAGTCATACCCTCCAGCCACTGTACTCGAGGAGGAGAACTTGGAAGCCACTGTGCTCTGTTCCCAGCTAGTTCTGTAATTCCAACTAAGGTCGTTTACTAAAAGGAATGTTGATTTCGATCTTCTCTCCATCAATCAATGCTTTTTTTAGATGAAGAATTGCAGTGGATAAAGAAAAAGAGGTGGTGCATTCACACATAAGCCAAATTTGAAAAAAGAACTGCTTAGCTCAATGAAAGGTGAGAGGGTTTTAAATGGTGAGGGCAGGGGCTTAGCTATTTAAATGACAAGCTAAACAAGATACCTTTTGGGCTATTTCAGGCTCTGATCCCCAAATTAGAGCTTTTAGGAGTGGGATCCAGAGTCCTAGATGGGGAAGACCAAGTTAGGGCGATGCCACAGCAGAGGCGGGACACATCAAAGGAAGCACTCTACGCTGCCTTTTATAGATGTGAAAACAGCCCTACTGCCCTGTTGTCCAATGGGCACACATAAATAAAAGGCTTGCATCAGCTGAGGATCAAATACTAAAGAAAAGAGTCAAGATTTCCTGAGGGCTCTGAGTCAAAGGTCGAGTCCCCTGTGGAGAGAAGCATCTGGCCTCCTTCGCTCTCAGAATTTCCTGCCCCACCCTTTTCCATCCCCATCTTCTATCTAAGGTAACTGTGGGTGTTTTGCTTTGACTAAAATCTATGAGCTCAAGGGGATGGACTGCAGACATTCCCCATTAATCCAGGGCTTGATCCACACCATAGAGGCTCTGAGAATTATCATTATTATCGTGATTATTTGCTGTTGTTTAGTTTTCTGTTTGCATTCTGCTTTTGATTTTTAAAAATCAGAAAAAAAACTCTTCGGTTTTATTAATTGCACAACTAACTTCCAAATATAGATGAATAAAAAAGCCACCTAATTTAGGCAGAAATGATGTCTCCAAAGACACCCATGGAAGCTACTATTCCAAACCCAGCACACTTACCATTGCCAAATGCCCTTGCCCAGTGCAGACTAGAACCAACTGAGCAGACCCAGTAATCGATGGTGTCGCCTTATAGGAATGAATGGTCTTAAAGAATCTCAGAGTTCTCCGATAAAACTGCGTAATATTTCTCTCATTGGATTAAGTAAAGCCAATGGGATCCCACAGTTCTTAGACTATTATGATTTTCTGATTGGTCGATGAAGGCCTCTGTGCCTTTTAATATTTAGTTAATTAGCCAACAACAGCCTTCTTAGGAGGCCCCCCAACCTCTGCCTTCCTGCTCAGAACTATCAGGAACCAGGGGAAGATTCCCTTCCCTGTCCCCAAGTCCATTCTGCATTTGTGTGTTGTCAGATAACCCGTCACTGCAATCTGGCCTGGAATTTCTTTCAGAGGCATCATTTCTCTGAGTGCAAAGTCAGAATCACTGACCCTAAGAGAGCAAAGTTGAAGGTGCACCTGTGAAGGGCATGGTTGGCAGCAGGGGAGCATGGGAGGACGGTGTCTGCCCTTGCCCCCTGGACACAGAAACCATCTGCAACCACACAGCTCCCTGTCTACATTAGCATCCCTTTACTATTCCAGGAAACTTGGAAGATGAAGTTGCAAATAACTTGAGTGTTTCAAGAACTCCAAAAAATTTCCTTATCCCAACATTGGACTATTCACTAGCCCTCATTACAGTAAATAATCCCCTCTCAGAACAATAGAGCTCTCAACCAGACTCATCAGATGATTGTTTATGCTTCATGACTGGTTTCACAACTCTCATTTTGTCCACTAATTCTGAAGGATTATGAAACAAACTTTGCCCAATCCCAGTCAACCCAAGCCACATTGAAAGACCTGCCTTAAACCAGACCCCATATTTATCCCACCTTTACCCCCCTACCCCCAGGCAGCTACTTAGACTCTGCTTTGCCTTATCAACATTTTGATATTTGGAGGCTTTTTTTCAGAGAGTCAGTAATCAATACCACTTCCCCTCCACTACTAACTCCAATCTATTTGTCTCCCCTGACAAATGCCAAGTAATTAGTAACTGGATACAAGGAAGGCCTTGGGTTCTGTGGGAGCTGCAGAGGAAAGAAGTGGTGCAGGGCCTTCTCCCCCATGGGGTGGGAGAAGACCTGGAGATCAGCACCGGAGAATCCAATGGAGCCTGCAGGGATCTATGGTCCCCGAGGAATTGGTCTCCCTGTCCCTCTAGAGGTGAGCTAAGCCCTCACTGACCTGGAAGCTGGGAAAATAAAAGAGAAGAAGACGGATGTCTCAGCAATGGGTTAGCAGCCTGCCTGTGTCTACTTTACCTTCTCAGGAGCCTTGGCTGCCACCCTTTGGAGACTCCAACAAGAACTACACCACAGGGAGCAGACAAAGAAAAATAGACACATGTAAGAAGACTCAGTAGTCACAGCAAGAGAGCAATCAATCAGATTGTTCCCATTTAGCACATGCCAAGAGAAACAGTGGTGGAGGAGAATGCCGGGGAGAGAAAAGAAGTTCCAATTCAGGTCCGAAAACAGTCTGGTGTTAAAACTTATCATTTCCCAGCTAACATTTTATGAGTTGAGTTGGAGGAAAGGCAGGCCATGTTGAGATTCAAAACAGTGGTGTAAAATATCTAATGGAATAAATATCTTAAAGGACAAAGCAAAAATATAAATAGATGGAAATTATGAAGGAAAAGTACAGAATTTTGAAAGAAAATGGCTACAATCCAAGAATCCTATATCCAAACCACCTGCCAGTGTAAATACAATAGAGGTTCCAAGGCACAGAGGGAGATGAAAAGAGGAAGAAGAAATCAGAAATAAACCTTGACTATATACACACATACATACAGATAGATATAAATACTTAAACATTGTATATGTATATACACACACACATATATATACATACATATATATCTTGATAATATATTTGTTATTGAATAATGATATTCATGAGGATCAAGGCTGCCCCAGGGAGAGAAGTTCAAGGCGTCCTGGCCTACATACAGAGCTACATCATCCTCTGGGAAGCATAGGACATCCTGACCTGATCCGACCTGATTCCCATCCAAAGTTATAGGACCACCCAATAACCTGACCCCACCTACACTGATACCATTTTAACGATTTTTTTCATGATCTTTCCTTTGTCTTGTAAGAAATAACTCACATACCTATGCCTTATAAATTTAGCCCTACCCTCAATACATTGCAGCTCTTACTGCCCATGGGTCCTGTCCCCATGTTGCTCCATGCTATTCTTTGAATAAAAGAGCACTACTGCCAGACCTTGAGAGTCCAAGAAATCTTTCTTTCAATTCCTCACTCACCGAGCCCACATCAATATACTATGTAAGAATGTGTGTAGAAGTGTTAATAAGTTAACATTTATCAAACTCTGAAAGAGGCACTGTTTTTTTTTTGAACTATTTTTTTAAGGTTATAAAAGTTAACATCCTTGTGAAATTACAGTTGTACATCATTATTAGTCATGTTGTAGGTACACCACTTCACCCCTACTGCCCTCCCCCCACCCCCCTTTCCCCTGGCAACCACCGATCAGTTCTCTTTGTCCATATGTTAACTACCACCTATGAGTGGAGTCATACAGAGTTCGTCTTTCTCTGTCTGGCTTATTTCACTCAACATAATACTCTCAAGGTCTATCCATGTTGTTGTGAATGGGACGACTTTGTCCTTTTTTATGGCTGAGTAGTATTCCATTGTATATATACACCACAACTTCTTTATCCAATCATCAGATGCTGGGCACTTAGGTTGGTTCCATGACTTGGCTATTGTGAATAATGCTGCGATGAACATAGGGGTGCACGGAACTTTTGGAATTGCTGATTTCAGGTTCTGAGGATACATACTCAGTAGTGGGATGGCTGGGTCATAAGGTATTTCTATTCTTAATTTTTTGAGGAATCTCCATACTGTTTTCCATAGTGGCTGCACCAGTTTGCATTCCCACCAACAGTGTATGAGTGTTCCCTTTTCTCCACAGCCTCTCCAACACTTGTCACTCTTGGTTTTGGATATTTTTGCCATTCTAACAGGTGTAAGGTGATATCTTAGTGTAGTTTTGATTTGCATTTCCCTGATGATTAGTGATGATGAGCATCTTTTCATGTGTCTATTGGCCATCCGTATATCTTCTTTGGAGAAATGTCTGTTCACGTCCCCTGCCCATTTTGTAATTGGGTTATTTGATTTTTTATTGTTGAGTTGTGTGAGTTCTTTGTGTATTATGGAGATTAACCCTTTGTCGTATAAATAACTTGTGAATATTTTTTTCCAATTAGTGAGCCGTTTTTTTGTTTCAATCCTGTTTTCCCTTGACTTGAAGTAGCTCTTTAGCCTGATGAAGTCCCATTTGTTTATTCTTTCTACTGTTTCCCTCATGTGAGGGGATATGGTGTCCGAAAAGATTCTTTTGAAGCTTATGTCAAAGAGTGTGCTGCTGATATTCTCTTCTAGAAGACTTATTGTTTCAGGCCTAATCTTTAGGTCTTTGATCCATTTTGAGTTTATTTTAGTAAATGGTGAAAAACAATGGTTGATTTTCATTCTTTTACATGTGGCTGTCCAGTTTTCCCAGCACCATTTGTTGAAGAGACTTTCTTTCCTCCATTGTAGGCCCTCAGCTCCTCTGTCAAAGATTAGCTGTCCATAGATGTGTGGTTTTATTTCTGCACTTTCAATTCTGTTCCATTGATCTGTGCATCTGTTTTTGTACCATACCATGCTGTTTTGATTACTGTGGCTTTGTAGTATGTTTTGAAGTCAGGGATTGTGATGCCTCCAGCTTTGTTCTTCTTTCTCAGGATTGCTTTAGCAATTCGGGGTCTTTTGTTGCCCCATATGAATTTTTGGATTCTTTGTTCAATTTCTCTAAAGAATGACATTGGAATCCTGATTGGGATAGCGCTGAATCTGTAGATTGCTTTAGGTAGTATGGACATTTTAACTATGTTTGTTCTTCCAAACCATGTGCATGGAATGTCTTTCCATCTCTTTATGTCATCGTCAATTTCTTTCAAGAAGGTCGTGTAGTTTTCATTGTATAGATCTTTCACTTCCTTGGTTAAATTTATCCCAAGGTATTTTATTCTTTTTGTTGCGATCGTGAATGGGATTGAGTTCTTGAGATCTTTTTCTGTTAGTTCATTGTTATCATATAGAAATGCTACTGATTTATGTATGTTGATTTTATACCCTGCAACTTTGCTGTAGTTGTAGATTGTTTCTAAGAGTTTTTCTATGGATTCTTTGGGGTTTTCTATACGTAAGATCATGTCATCTGCAAACAGCAAGAGTTTTACTTCTTCGTTGCCTATTTGGATTCCTTTTATTTCTTTTTCCTGCCAAATAGCTCTGGCCAACACCCCAGTACTATGATGAATAAAAGTGGTGAAAGTGGGCACCCTTGTCTTGTTCCTGTTCTGAGAGGGATGGGTTTCAGTTTTTGTCCATTGAGTATGTTGTTGGCTGTGGGTTTGTCATATATGGCCTTTATTATGTTGAGGTACTTTCCTTCTATACCTATTTTATTGAGGGTTTTTATCATAAATGGATGTTGGATCTTGTCGAATGCTTTCTCTGCATCTATTGAGATCATCATATGGTTTTTCTTTCTCATATTGTTAATGTAGTGAATCACGTTGATTGACTTGCGGATGTTGAACCATCCCTGTGTCCCTGGTATAAATCCCACTTGATCATGGTGTATAATCTTTTTGATATATTTCTGTATTCGGTTTGCCAAAATTTTGTTGAGGATTTTTGCATCTATGTTCATCAGTGATATTGGCCTGTAGTTTTCCTTCTTTGTGTTGTCCTTGTCAGGTTTGGGGATCAGGGTGATGTTGGCTTCACAGAATGTATTAGGGAGTGCTCCATCTTCCTCTATTTTCTGGAATAGTTTGAGAAGGATAGGTATTAAATCTTCTTTGAATGTTTGGTAGAATTCTCCAGAGAAGCCATCTGGTCCTGGACTCTTATTTTTGGGGAGGTTTTTGATTACTGTTTCTATTTCTTTACTTGTGATTGGTCTATTCAGATTCTCTATTTCTTCCTGATTCAGTTTGGGGAGGTTCTATGAGTCTAGGAATTTATTCATTTCTTCTAGGTTGTTCAATTGGTTGGCATATAGTTTTTCATCATATTCTCTTATGATCCTTTGTATTTCTTCGGTATCTGCTGTGATTTCTCCTCTCTCATTTCTAATTTTATTTATTTGAGACTTCTCTCTTTTTTTTTAGTGAGTCTGGCTAAGGGTTTGTCGATTTTGTTAATTTTTTCAAAGAACCAACTCTTTGTTTCATTGATCCTTTCAACTGTCTTTTTTGTTTCAATATCATTTATTTCTGTTCTACTTCTTATTATTTCCCTCCTTCTACTGACTTTGGGCTTTGCTTGTTCTTCTTTTTCTAATTCCGTTAGGTGTCATTTGAGGTTGTTTATGTAAGATTTTTCTTGCTTATTGAGGTGAGCCTGTATTGCAATGAATTTCCCTCTTAGGACTGCCTTTGCTGCGTCCCAAATAATTTGGTAAGGTGTGTTTTCATTTTCATTTGTCTCCCAATAATATTTGATTTGTTCTTTAAGTTCTTCAATAATCCATTGTTTGTTCAGTAGCATGTTGTTTAGTCTCCACATTTTTGGCCCTTTCCCAGCTTTATTCTTGTAGTTGATTTCTAGTTTCATAGCATTATGATCAGAAAAGATGCTTGATATTATTTCAACCCTCTTGAACATATTGATGCTTGCTTTGTTTCCCAAGATATGGTCTATCCTTGAGAATGTTCCATGCGCACTTGAGAAGAATGTGTAACCTGCTGTTTATGGATGAAGTGTCCTATATACATCTATTAGGTCCATCTGATCTAATTTTTCATTTAATTCTATGATTTCCTTGTTGATTTTCTGTCTGGATGATCTGTCCATTGGTGTTAACGGGGTGTTGAGGTCCCCTACTATTATTATATTTCTGTTGATGTCTCCTTTTAGCTTTGTTAAGAGTTTCTTTACGAATTTTGGTGCTCCTGTGTTAGGTGCGTATATATTTATAAGTGTTATGGCATCTTTTATCATTATATACTGCCCCCCTTGTCTTTCTTTATCTGTTTTGCTTTGAAGTCTACTTTTTCTGATATAAGTATGGCAACACCTGCTTTCTTTTGTTCATTATTGGCTTGGAGTATTGTCTTCCATCCCTTCACTTTGAGTCTGTGTTTGTCTTTGGGGCTGAGGTGTGTTTCCTGGAGGCAGCGTATTGTTGGATCTTCTTCTTTGATCCATCCTGGCACTCTGTGCCTTTTGATTGGAGAGTTCAATCCATTCACGTTTAGAGTGATTATTGAAACGTGGGGGCCTACTCTTGCCATTTTATCACTTGTTTTGCGGTTCTTTTGCATTTTGTCCTGATGGAGAGCTGTTACTTTGTGTTATTGTCCTTCTGCTTATCTCCTTTGTTTTGGATTTTGTAACCCCTTTCCTTTTTTTGATTTTTCAGGAATGAATTTCTTCCTGAGCAATTCTTGAAGAGGAGGTTTTGTGGTGATGAACTCCCTTAACTTGTGTTTATCTGGGAAAGTTTTTATTTCTCCATCGTATTTGAAGGATATTTTCACTGGGTAGAGTATTCTTGGCTGCAGGGTTTTGTCCTTCAGAGTTTTGAATATTTCATTCCAATTCCTCTAGCCTGTAAGGTCTCTCCTGAGAAATCTGCTGATAGCCTTATGGAGTTTCCTTTGTTAGTTATTTTCTTCTGCCTGGCTGCCCTTAGTATTTTCTCTTTGTCATTGACTTTTGCTAGTTTCACTACTATATGCCTTGGGGTTGGTTTTCTTGCGTTAATAAAGTTTGGAGATCTATTGGCTTCTGTCACATGCAGTTCCATCTCTCTTCCCAAGTTTGGAAAGTTCTCAGCTATTATTTCTTTGAACAGGCCTTCTGCCCCCTTCTCCTTCTATTCTCCCTCTGGTATACCTATAATCCTTATGTTGCAACTCCTAATTGAGTCAGATAATTCTCGGAGAGTTTCTTCATTTCTTTTCAGTCTTAGTTCTCTCTCCTCCTCTGTCTGCAGCATTTCTATATTCCTATCCTCCAAATTGCTAATTCTGCCCTCCATATTATTGACCCTGCTGTTCAGAGAGTCCAGATTTTTCTTAATCTCCTCCATTGTGTTCTTCAGCTCCAGTATTTCTAATTGGTTCTTCTTTATAGTGTCAAGCTCTTTTGTGACATAGCTCCTGAACTCATTGAGTTGTCTATCTGAATTCTCTTTTAGGTCGCTGAGTTTTTTAATAATGGCAGTTTTGAAATCATCATCATTTAGGTTATAGATTTCATTGTCTTTGGGATTGTTTTCTGGGTGCTTATCATTTTCCTTCTGTTCTGGAGATTTAATATATTTTTTCATACTGCTTGATGGCGTGGATTTGTGCCTCCGCATAGAGATAGAGTTTAGTCACTGCTTCCACTTGTTGCGACTGGTGTGTGTGTGTGGTGGGGGGGCAGCTGTTTAGACTGCCCCAACCAGGAACCCTGTCAGCTGTTACTGACTGGGCCTGGACCCCTCCTTGTAGTCACAGTGGTCCTGTGGGGTCCCCCGTCGGTTGTGGGGGCAATCGCAACGGGGCCTCAGGCTGCTGGTGCCTACTGCTGCAGCCCACCTAGACGTGCACCCTCCTTGTGGTCTGCAGTGGTGCTGTGGGCTTTCCCAGCAGCCAGGAGCAGGATCACCTATAATCTCCAATTTGTCCCTAACAGAGCCCACCAGATCACACTTGTCCACTATAGGTCCCAGCAGAGCTATGGGTATCTTCTGCAGTCTGTCATTAGCTCACCTAGCTATGCTGCTTTTGCCCCAGGGCCTTCCCGCCTTGCAATTGCCAGTCGGGACCTCTCCACTAGTGCTGTGCAGAGGCTTTCAGTGAGGCTGCTGTAAGAACCTGGAGTTCCCCCTTGGGCTGCGTAGCCATTTCACTGGAGCTCTACTCTGCCCCACTTCACTCTCACGGGATCTCTGGGAGCCCCTTGCCTCGTCTGGGACATGGCCAGAGTCTGTGGGCCTGGCGGTGGCTTGTAAGCTGCTGCCTTGTGGGGAATTCTGCTCTAGGGAGCTTCCTGTGTTCTGAATGCTGGGCGGGGCCTCCCTGCCAATGGCGAGCAGAGGCCCTCCCTGCTGGGGTGGTGCGGGACCCTAGAGCTACCCCCCGGGCTTCAGAGTCGGGTGTTGGAGCTCCACCCAGTCCCCAAGCACGTCCGTGGAAAGTCCGGGCACCCCCTGCACCAACCCGTGTGCAGGAGACCGTGAGCCCAGCGGCAGCTTGTGGTCTGGAGCTGTCCCAGGGGATCCGCCCACCGAGAGCTTCCCTTTGTCCTGGATTCTGGGCATGGCCTCCCTGCTAATGGCCAGCAGAGGCTTTCCCTGCTGGGGAGATGCAGGACCCCAGAGCCTTCCCCTGTGACACAGAGCCAGGCGCTGGAGCTCCAACCGTGTCCCCAAGCACGTCTACAGGAAGTCCAGGCGCCCCCTGTACCAAGCTGTGCACCTGAGACCATGAGCCCAGCAGCAGCTTGTGGTCTGGAGCCGCCCTGGGGGATCCGCCCACCGGGAGCTTCCCTTTGTCCTGGATTCTGGGCCTGAAAGAGGCACTGTTTTAAGTACTTGTTATAGAGTAACTAACTTAACCCTCACAAAATCCTCATGAGGATGGTACCAGTATTAACCTCATTTCACCAGAGATAAAACTGAGGCACGAGATGATTAAGTAACTGACCCATAGTCACAAAACAAAAAAGGAGCAGATCTAGGATTCAAACCCAGGGCATCTGGCTCGGGATCCTAAGTTTTTACACACATTATCCCTGAATTGTCCTTAAACAGGGACTTCTGAAGAAGAAACATACTGTAAAGAGAAATTCTAGCAAGAGTATAGAATCAAAAGTTAACTATTTTGCCAAAAAGTATTGGAGCTGAGAGGTGAAGTTGGAGGGTGGGGAGGATTTAGAGCAGAAGTTCCAAAGGTCTCATTTGCTGGGAGGAAAGGCGGAAGGAAGAGTAGAAGTATTCTGAAGGAGTCAGCTAATCAAGATGGGAGGGGACACATGGTGAAGCATAAAGAACATCTTGATAAGGACAATAAATGGTATCTTGTTTCCAACAATGGTAGAGAAATAGATATATGATTATGAGGACCAAAAGGGAAGATAGAATGGAAAAGCATAGTAATTATTAAAAAAAAAGAAAGAAATGAATTGCAATTTGATCAGACCTACCAAAGAAAGGAAAAAGGGAAAATAGCAATCTAAAATAAATAACAAATATAAAATCAGATATAAAGAATAAACTCTAATGCATCAACCTTAAAGTACAAAGCAGAGATTGCCAAGAAACCCTAGCTGTAGACTAATTACAAGAAAGACACACAAAACAAAGTGATAAAGAAAGATACGCCTTGATAAGGATAGAGGATGGCATCTAATTTTAATCCTTCCAAAAGCTGCAGCAAAAGGTTTTGTAATGAATGAGCACAGAACCTAAAGGAGATGGAGAATTGGAAAGGAGGCAACACAAAGTCTGGGCTTGGAAATATCCAGGTGTGAGAATGACAGATGGCTTAGCACACCAGAGAGTATAAGCCCTCAACAGAGGAAAGTCAAGGACCAACTGGATTATAATGCAGAATCCTCCAAAGGCTCAGGAATTGGCGGCACTAGGTACCTGTGGAAGTGGGGACAAAGTGAGAAACTAAAGTAAAGAGGATGGCTTGAAATCTGTTTGAGACACAGTCAGGCCCTTAAATCCCTTTCCTACTCCATTCTCCTAGGAGAATAATGATGTTTTTTTCTCTGGAGAAGGGGGAAGAGAGGCAATGTGGGTACATCAGCCCGGAAACAGGGAGGATTAAGTGAAAAGATGTGGTCTTCCTGTGTTCAACTTCCACAATGCTGACAAGCCCCTCCTCTCCAGGCAGGCAGGAGTCTGGAAGATTCTTCTCAGGAGACTCTGACAGGCCCAAGAAGACAGATCTAAAGATATTGATATCAGGAGGAGAAGGAGCTCCCAACAATGCAACAGCCAGATCACCCACCAGTCCACAAGCCCACCAGTGCACTCCGAGCTTCCATCCAGCCTTTTCACTCCTTACTTTAAACAACAGAAGACAACTGAGGATCACCAGACACCTGAGGAACATCTGTAACATGGAAGATCAGGACCAAAAGAAAACCAACTTAGAGGAAACAGAGACTCCTGAGAGAGAAAAAAATACGCCTTAAAAAAAAATATATATATATATATATATATATACACATCAGATTTAATACATGCATTCAGATAATATAAATATATTCAGGTTTAAAAGAAGATACTGCATCCATGAAACAAAAATAGGATATCATAAAAGGAAAATTCAGGGGCCGGCCCTGTGGCTGAGTGGTTAAGTTCGTGCACTCTGCTCTGACAGCCCAAGGTTTCACCAGTTTGGATCCTGGGTACGGACATGGCACTGCTCAACAAGCCATGCTGAGGCGGCATCCCACATGCCACAACTAGAAGGACCCACAACTAAAAATATACAACTATGTACTGGGGGACTTTGGGGAGAAAAAGGAAAAATAAAATCTTTATAAAAAAAAAGGAAAATTCAGAGAAGAAAAAGAAGTGGGTTTTTTTTTAAAATTAACAACATAAAAGTAGAAATGAAAAACTCAATAGAAAGGGTGGAATAAAAAATGAAGGACTTACTAGGGGCCAGCCAGGTGACATAGTGGTTAAGTTCGCAGGCTCTGCTTTGGCGGCCCAGGGTTCACAGGTTTGGATTCCAGGTATGGACTGCTCATCAAGCCAAGCTGTGGTGGCATCCCACATGCAAAACAGAGGAAGACTGGCATAGATGTTAGCTCAGGATAATCTTCCTCACCAAAGGAAAAAAATGAAGGACCTACCAGCAAACAGAACAAAAAGGCACAGTGATGCAAAATGGAGCAGGAAGAGGATAAAAAAAAATTAGAGGACTAGTCCCACCAATATTTGAATATAAGAGTTCCAGAAAGTGAAAAAGTAGAATATGTACCTCAAAGTTAATGACTTTAGTTTAAATCTATAATTAAGATGGGTGATTAAAGTACACAATGGCAGAGAAATATGAATATATGTTCATATAATGGAGGTGGTTTTCTACGAAGGAAAAAATAGATTAATTTTGTGTTTAAAGTAAAATGCCTGATCCCAGGATGCAATGGAAGAGAGTAATAGAAAAAATTTGAATGAGTACAAGTTGTAGAGTTTTGAAGAAAAGTAAAAATGTGCTCAAATTTACTAAGAGTTAAGGGAATGCAAATTAAATACACAACATAATATCACTTTATACATCATCAGACTGACAACCTTTTAAAAACAGATAACATCTCTGTTGGCAGGGTTGCAGGAAAAACATAGAGTTATGCATTGCTAGATTAATGTCTTGTTGCAGAGCAATCTGACAACATCAATTAGAATTAAAATTATATATACGCCCTTTCACCCAGAAATCCCACTCCTGGGAGTCTACACTATAAAAAATGAAAGCAGCAGTGGAGAGGATGTACATACAAGATAGTTTATTGGAGCAAAGTACATAAAGGCAGAAATGGAGACTAAGTGAGCGCCCACCGGTAGTCGAACCATTGATTCAATCACAATATTTTCATATAAGGGAATGTTACACAGCCATTCAAAAGAATGAATTAGAGCCATAGAAGCTGGCTTGGAGGCATTACTACCAAGGGTTGTTGAGTGAAAAAAGCGAGATACAGAAAAGCATGTATAATATGATTTCTTTAAACATATACATAGTCATATGTGGGCTTATGCATATGTATGTTTGAATATGACTATACGAACATGGAGAAAAACGTGAGAGGACACTTTTATTAACATGGACTGGAAGAAGGAGCAGTGGGTAATGTGGGAACACCAGGGAAGGGGAGAGAGGAAACGAAGCCAAAAAGAAAAGCAATTCACTTAAAAACGGAGGCAAGATTTGATAACATTTATACGTTTATGCATAGGTGTTTGAAATTTTTTAAATTTATAGGAAAAAGTATTGTTTTGTTTTCTTAAAAGGGAGAGGATGATTGGATAAGATTAATGAATTGTCACTTTATGAAGCACAGAGAATCTCATGATCTGATATCCTGACTTGCTAAGTTTCAATTGTGAGGGGAAAGGCTGAGGATTCGGTTGAAGTGTGTAGGTCTCAGACGACTTCTTCTAATATTGTGGTCTACAGGATTCCCTGGGCACTGTGGATAAGAGGGACTATGAATAAAAGACGAGGAGTAGAAAAGACAAAGAGGAAACTAAAGTTGGACCATTTTACCATTTTGCCTCGGGCCAGCTCAAGGCACAATTGTTTATATCAATTGCGGTTTATTCCCAAATGCTCGGGACTATCGCTTATAGACATGCATCATTACTATATCAATCCCGTGTGTCAGGAAAGAAAAGTATGTTACTTGAGTTATATATGTGATGCGTAAATCAAGAAATAGATGTCAGTAGAGTGAAATACTTATGGGAGCACCAGTCAAAATCTATTCCTATATTTCTATCTACAACTATGACAAAGAGAGAACAATCGACTAATAAGATGGGGTTTTGCCAGAAGTCTCTCACATATAAAAGTCTTCACACCTCCTTTCAAGCATCTTTTTAAATCTTTCAGCTCTCTCTGATTTCAAGGGAAAAGAGACTTAAGTCAATTTTTCTATTACTAATAAAAATTTAATTACCAGAGGCAATAGTAATAATGGCATTAACTAAATGGGTGTAAAACAAGCTTTACTCGATGTGCGCTGTCTGATCATACACGATGGGGTTTCTTCTTCCTTGGATGTCCCAGAACTTAATACTCATCCAGACCCCTCCCTGTGTCCACACCCAGCAGCTTTTACTAGGAAAGGACTGGAGCAAAGGTGGTTAGGAAAGAGGAAGAAATGAGTACCCTCACCCAACCCAGACTGGTTACCATAATTTGGAGATGGCATGACGTTTGAGGCCTCTCTGATAGGATCCAGGCAGGTTAAGACTATCAACTTGGTAGCAAGGTACAAAATAGCAACATAGGAATATAATTCTGCAACAAAGAAAGGGAAGTTCATGTACTATTTTGAGCTACTTTTCTAGAATCAGAAAATGGTTTGGGTCCAGCCTAAATAGAATTCAGTTTCCGGTTGAACTTTGGGGCTCTAGCCTAAGCATTTTTGCATGTTTCATTTTGACTAATTTTCACACCATTTGAGTTGACCCAACACTACAAAATTATTTCTGTTTCATTTGACCTCCTAAACATTCTGTGGTTTGTTCTACTGAGGCAGGAAGATGAATTAACACAGCCACTGTCATCTGTGTATTACTTTAGTTTACAAAATGTCTCCTTACGATTTCTCTGCTTGGCACTCTCAATGGTCCTGGGAGGCGGCACCAGCAAAGCTGGGATTATTATTGTTATGCTAATTTAACAAATGGAGATACTGGGACTCAGAGGGAGAGTGGCTTGCCCGAGCGTACCCAGGCACTGAAAGCTTGACTGCGTTCCCAGTTCAGGTCTTCTACGTTAACATTCGGTATTGGAATATGTACAGGGAAATGTGCATTTTTTATAAGCTCCTGGTGGGGGTGCCAACTAGTACAATGTTTCTGGAGGACAATTTGGCAATAGGTATCGAAAGTCTTAAAATAGGTCTCAGTCATCTTGAGCTGCCATAACAAAATATCACGGATTGGGGAGCTTAAACAACAGAAATTTATTTCTCACAGTTCTGGAGGCTGGGAAGTCCAATATCAAGGTGCCAATCCAAATCCTGGTGAGATCTCGCTCCCCGGCTTGCAGACTGCTGCCTTCCCACTGTGCCCTCACATGGCAGAGAGAGAAAGATAGCTCCCTGGTGTCTCTTCCTAGAAGGACACTAATCCTATCTGATCAGAGCCCCATCCTTATGATCTCATTTTACAGTAATTACTTTTACAAAGACCCTGTCTCCAAATATAGTCACATTAGGGGTTAGGTCTTCAACTTGGGAATTTCAGGGGCCACAAACATTCAGTCCATAACAACATGCATACCCTTTGAGCAAGTAATTCCTTTACTAGGAAATTAACTCAGGAAAGTAATTAAACCCATTTACCAAAATATATGTGGGGGCCAGCCCAGTGGCATAGCGGTTAAGTTCAGTGTGCTCTGCTTTGGTGGCCTGGGTTTATGGGTTTGGATCCCAGGTGCAGACCTACACCACCCATCAAGCTATGCTGTGGCAGCGATCTACGTACAAAATAAAGGAAAACTGGCACAGATGTTAGCTCAGGGCCAATCTTCCTCAACAACAAAAAACTATATATGTATAGGACGTTTCTTGCAGTGTTTGGGGGGTAAAATACCTTATATTTCTGAACTTCAGTTTACTCATATCCAACAGGAGAGATAATAGTAATACATACTGCATAGAGCTGTTATGAATATTATGAAGATCCAGCACAGTACCTGGCAAATAATAGTTTCAATATCAGTTAAGATGTTTTCATTAGCCATTAACAGAATACTCAAAAAAATGGCTTCACCAATGGTTATTTATCCTCTCACATAACAAGAAGCCCAGAGGCAGGATTAGTTCATTCAGCAGCTCAATAAAGTCAGGACTTTTTATTAGCTTCCCTGTTGTTTGTCATAACTTTATTTCCTCATGGTCTCAAGATGGCTGCTGTAGCTCTACATACCACATTCCCACAAGACAACTTCCAAAGGTAGGTGGGGGTGGTGAAAGAGGAAAATCTTTCCCAGAAGGCCTCAGCAGACTTCCCTAGAACTAAGTCACATCCCTATCCTAAATCCTACTACAAAATTCTTCTCAGAGCTGGGGCAGCTGGCTGGGGCTAAAGGGAAACTAGTGGCAGTAGGCATTCTATTCCAAGTCTTGCAATACTGGACTCTCCTGCCAGAGGTGATGCTTCAAAGCTGCCTCATGTGGTTTTGCAGATTGTGATCCATGCAAGGACCCCAGACCAAGAGCAGTGGGTGGGGACCCAAACCCAGCTCAGCTCTGCTCTCCAAGTCATGACTCCATTGCTGAGCTCCATCTACCTAGAGAAAGAAGCACCTTTTTCTTCAGAAGGGCCACCTTTGGGCACCACCAAAAGGGCTTGCCAGTCCTGGACCACCCATAAGAAGGTGCCTCTTTCTAATTCATGTGGAGATTCCATATGGGCTACCTGTAACCCTGTCTAGCTTGATCCTAGAGACTGGGGGCTGGAATGAGCTTACAGATGAGAAACCAGGGAGATTCAAGGGCTCCCAGTGGTGGGAAGAAAAGGCCAGGAACTGGCAAGGACTGCCTAGGATCTACTTTTGCAGAATTATCTTTAGCAATATTTTAAAGAGAAAAATTTCTGTCTGTCCTAAAATGGAATCTCTTCCAAAAGAGTTAGAGTGCAGGGCCATTTGCATTCCAGCCAAGGGGTAGCTCTGGGCAGAACTCACCCTCTGTCCTATGCAGTGTGGGTAGATGATTTAAAGTGCTGTTTTTTTAAAAAAAAAAAGATTGGCACCTGAGCTAACATCTGTTGCCAACCTTCCCTTTTCTTCTTCTTCTTCTCCCCAAAGCCCCCCAGTACATAGTTGTATATTCTAGCTGTAGGTCCTTCTGCTTGTGCTGTGTGGGATGCCGCCTCAGCATGGCTTGATGAGCAGTGCTAGGTCGGCACCCAGGATCCAAACCAGTGAAACCCTGGGCCACCAAAGCTGAGCACGCAGACTTAATCACTCGGCCAGGGTGCGGCCCCTAAAGCACTCTTGAACAGCACCACTCTTGCTCCCGCCCCGGCCCTTCTGCACTGAACTTCTAGAATAAGACCTATGAAAAGAACGTCCCCTAAAGTGAGCTTCTTATAGCTCTTCCCTGAGGACACTGTGGGGTTTCATGTCCCTTTACCTCTATATGTAATGTTTATTGCCACTGCCTGGAATCTCCTGCTTCTACCCAACTTCTCCTCCAGGTAAACAATTACTTGCTCCTTCCTCAAAGATCCCCTTGAACTTGAATGTCCTATAAATCATTAGTCACATTGCATAGAGATTATTAGTTTACAGGTATGACTCAACAACTAAGCAGGAAACTCCTCTTCTGGGCCAAAGACCTCATCCTTATCATTGCAGCTGTCAGCTCAGAGCTCCAGGAGCTCAATGGAAGGAGCGAGGATAAGAATGAAGGGCAGTATCAGACCTGTTGAAGGTTAATAATCAGCATGTCTTGGCGGAAGGGTGGAAGAGAAAGGAGGAACATCTGTAGAAGGATTGAGAAAGATCTGTCAGAAAGGCCTTCCTTAAGCATAATATCCCCGAGGACAAGCTCTTCTTCCAATGTGGGAGTCCTAGAGACAGAAAGCAAAAGATCAGGATGGTCCAGAGCCTAATCAGGGGGATACCTCGGTGAAAACCAAATGCCTCTCCTGGCATGAAAGGAGGCCACCAGTGCCAGCTTCTTCCCCTCTCTTTAGGAAACCTGCACTTCTCAGCGAGATAAAATCCTATCTGTGGCTCTCCAGCCCTCTTGCATGGTCCTTCAATGGGACCCAGAGTTTGACTGGTTATTCACAAATGACTATGAAATGTACCTCGTGGGGGGTGAAGCTAGGCCCATGTGCCCCAGAGGATGGACCAGTGAGCCGCCAAGGCATGAAATGACTGCGGAAGGATGCCGTGTAGAAGACGGTAAACGCAGCAAGAGCACGTCCCCGTCGGTTAATAAGGATTAGCCGGAGGACGTGCTGTGGTTCATAGCAGACGTAGTTTTGGGGTGATGCTTCCTGGAGTGCTGTAATTAGAGATGGCCACACACACATTCTGTCGTTTAGGCAGGTCAACAAATACGCAGCCCTTTCCTGTGTGTGATTCCAAATACTCCCGGCTCAGGACAGTGTCAAGTTTCTACGCAGGACTGTTCTAATCCAGACAAGCTTACCCTTTGGGCAAGGAGGCTCTCAGATTCACGGTGTGTGCGTAAAGCTGGTCAGCACAGAGTGGAAAACAGCAAAGCTCGCCTCCACGTGGAGGACTTGCTTATTTTCAGTCCACTGCGCAATTGGAAATGAACTGACTACTGTGCGCCTCCCAACATAGACCACATCCCATGGGGTGGGAAGAAGTGAATGCATTTGAAAGTGTGGACAGAAGTTTTTTCTGCCGGGACAGCAATAGTTTAAATGTAAACCATAGCTCTTGCTGAGAGGAGAAATGGAGAATATTTCTGAAAGGAGAACAGAAAGAACCTTGAGGAAAAAAATTGTCTGTTGTTTCTCAAGGGTCATCTGGGGTGGTACTGATACCGCTGGCCCAAGGACCACCCTTTGAATAGCAGGGCCCTAGAAGACAAAGGCCTGAGACTGGTTTGCAAGAAAATGTGTATCCAGAAGAAAAAATGTAAACAGCATCATGGCAGGAGTTTGTGTTGATGGCAACTCAGCACCGTGGGCCAGAGGGTGAGATAGCCAGAAAGGATGAGAACGGGATGGCCGCTTTGGAGTAACTTGCTACATAGCAATAAATATCTAATGCAGAGGAATTTGGCAAAGCTTCCTAAGAGACATGTACAGAAATATCCTCCTTACCTTGATTTTGTCACATGACCCATGGAACTCAGAGTCAGTTACTAAGAAAGCAGGCAAGAGAGAATTGTGGAGCTGTTTTGTGTCAAAAACCAACCTAAGAAATGAAGAAAGTGCAAAATGCAGAGCCCATCCCCTACCTAGTCAATGCCAGGCTAACTGTGGGAGGTGGCCCCAGCAACACAATGCTGACGCCACCAGACCAGGCCCCCCTCCACTCCCTAGACCTCTCACTGGTCTGAGTGGGGACGGGTGTCAAGGCCACCATAAAATCAATGGAGATGCTACAAGCCATCAAGGGTGTTCTTTGGGTCCATTTTCCTCCCAGATGTCTAATTGTGAGTGCTCTTGGAGGCACTAGGAATCCAGGGTGGCCCAAACCACGTGTTCTGGCTCCCTTCCCCCAGAGAGTGGTGCAGATTTGCAGGGAAGAGGCAGTGGTGGAGAATGGGGATTGATTCAAGGTGGAGGCAGTTTAAGATTTTGCTAGAAAGACCTTGCAACATACTAAACTGTGTTGAATCTGCTCCCCAGGTGTCTGGACAATGACTGTGTTCTGAGATGAGTCAGGCTTCTTTCACTTGCAGAGCTGTTCTGTTCAAGTAAACAGTTGTATAATTAAGATGATTTTAGCTGCAAGTAACCAAAATCCCAACTCAAAGAACTAAAACAATAAGAAAATGTACTGTCTTGGGTACTAGGAAGAGCTGAGGTAGGGTAGCTCCAGGGTTGATTAACTCAGTGGCTTCATGACTTCATCAGAGACCCAGTGTATTAGGCAGGGTTCTCCAGAGAAACAGAACCAACAGGATTTATATGGATCTATAGAAAGAGATTTATTATAAGAGATTAGCTCATGTAATTATAGAGGCTAAGAGGTCCCACTATCTGCCATCTACAAACTGGAGGCCCAGGGAAGCTGGCGTTGTGGTTCCCGTTCAAACCCAAACACCTGAGGACCAGGGAGACAATGATAAGTCCCAAACTGAGACTGAAGGCCCAGGAAGCAGGAGCACTCATGTCTGAGGACAGGAGAAGGTGGATGTACCAGCTCAGGCAAGAGAGCAAACTCACCCTTTCCCCACTTTTGTTCTATTCGGGCCCTCAATGTATTGGATGATGCCCACCCGCATTGGGGAGGGTGACCTTCTTTACTCAATCTACAGATTCAAGTGCTACTCTCTTCTGGAAACATCCTCACAGACACACTCAGAAATAGTGTTTATTTCTGAGCTATCTAGCCATCCCTAAACCCAGCCAAGTTGACATATAAAATTAACCATCACACCCAGGTTCTTTGCTTCTTTAAGCTCTGCTATTCTCATTGTTAAATTTATCTTTAAGTTGATTCCTCCCATGGTCACAAAATGATAGTAGCAGTTCCAGAAGTCATAGCTAGATATGACAAAGTCAACGTAAAGAAGAAAATGTCTACTCTTGTATGTCTCTCTTAGGAATTTTTGCCATATTCCTCTGTATCAGATATCTATTGCTGTGTAAAAAACATCACTCCAAAACTTGGCAGTTAACGAAGGGATTGGCACACTTTCCATCTGACAAGGGCCAAATAATAAATATCTCCAGCTTCAAAGGTCATGTGGTCTCTGTCACAATTACTCAACCCTGCCATTGTAGTGGGAAAGCAGCCATAGACAATAGGTAAATCAATGGACATGGCTGTGTTCCAATATAACTTTATTCGTAAAAACAGACAGCAGGCTGGATTTGGCCTTCAATCTATAGCTTGCCAATACTGGGCTTAAAACAACAAACATCTGTTACCTCACAGTATTTCTGTGGGTCAGGAATCTGGGAACAGCTTAGCTGGGTGGTTCTGGCTCAGAGGCTCTCATGAGGGTGCAGTCAATCTGTGGGCTGGGGCAGCAGTCCTCTGAAGGCTTGACCAAACCTGAAGGATCTGCTTGCAAGACAGCTCCCTCATATGGCTGTTAGCAAGAGTCCTCACTTCCTCATTACATGGACCTCTCCATAGGGTTGCATAAGTGTCCTCACAACATGGCAGCTGGCTTCCCCCAGAATGTGTGGTCCAAGAGAGAGTAGGTAAGAAGCCATGATCTCTTTTATGACCTAGTCACACATATCCTGCCATACTCTGTTTGTTGGAATTGACTCATTTGTCCAGCCCACATTCAAGAGGAGAGGAATTAGTCTCCCCCTTTTGAAGGGTGAAAAGATGAAAACAAGAAGATGATGGCATCAAACCAGTCTTGATGTCTTGGCCAAACATGTGATCCATTTCTAATAACTGAGATCCAGCCTTATTCCTGAAGCCTGTTTCCACCATGTACTTAATTTCTCTGTTCCTTGGGTCTCAGTTAATTGATCTGACACTCTCAAGACTCTTTTTTACAAGTGCTACTGGGAAATCACAGGTCTGCCACACATGGTTATACAGTTTGTATGCCATCTAAGAGGCCCAGATAAGACGGGAAGTAGCGGCTGAAATCTAGCCTGCCCTCAGCTCATCCAGCCTTGTTCCCTGAGGAAGGAGACAATTTTTGTCATTCTTTTGCCCAGAGGAGGCAGCTCTGCAGGGATCCACATAAGGTGACTTATGTGCCAGTGATGACCCCGGGATGTTGATTGTTGGAATGATTTACCCCCAATCTTGGTATATTTGGTGGTCATTCCAGACTTTTGAGATTTATTTGGGTCCTAACTCTGACATCTACCACATTCTCCACCTCTCCATCACTTTCTCTGCCAGTGGGGTGCACACAGCCCAAGAGTGCATAAGATAGTCCTTCGGAGTTCAGGCAAAAAAATAGCAGAACTTCTATTTTTAGTTTGGTTTTTTTTTCATCCAAAGCAAGAAAGGAATTAAGCCTTACTATTAGTTAATAAATTAGTGCTGGTTGATGTTTATATTTATAAGCAAATGTACATATATTGAGATAAATGCTCAGAAGTTTTTACAGATGCATGATCAAGAAATATTAGAGACTGTTGTTTTATATCATCATCTAAGTCACTGATACAAATTTTGAATGAGGCCAGGCTGAGAACAGAACCCATAGATGAACACTGATCTAATAAGCTGTCTGAGTACCATTACCATCTGACCCAGCCCCTAGCCCAAATCAACCGCATGTAACACATACTCCATGCTAGGCAGCCTCTCAGATGGTCTCCAGTGATCCTGCCTCCTGCTTTTCACACCCATATAAAGGACATTTTGCATGACGCATCATGAAGCTTTATAAAATCCTGAGCCAGAGATATCCGGCTAAGCCGCACCAGGATTCCTGACCCACAGAAACTGTGAGATAAGAAATATGTGCTGTTTGAAGCTGCTAAATTTGGGAGTTATTTGTAACACAGCAATAGATAACTGGTCTATTCTTCTAAGCAATGAGTAACAGATACCTCTAAACTTGCAACAACACTGCAACCTAGATACTATCGTCCTCAACTTACAGATGAGGAAACAGAGGCTCAGAGTATTTAAACGACTTTCCCAAGTTTGGGACAGCTAGTAAATGACAGGATTAGAATTTCAAATCGAATCTAGCTCCAAAGTCCACACTCTTTTCCACTAACAATAAGTTATTCCCTTATCTAGCTATATGACCTTGGGCAAGTGACTTCAACCTCTTGGCAGTCAGTTTCCTCATCAGTAAAATTAGGCACTGAAACAAATTATTCATCTCTAATATTATAAAATTACATACCCCTCCTCTGCTTTATTTATAGTCTAAGAAGCAAATTTAAAGCAGGAATGTTGGGGGGCCAAAGATTTGAAGATCATTTGATTTAGCTGAAGAAATGCATCAAAGTCCAAAACTGGAGGCTTGTGAATCTCCCTTGTTTACGTAGCTGATGCCAACAGCTTCCTATAAGTCCCGGTGCTGCCACTCAGAGGATAAAAGGGGGACAAGGCAGAAAGTGAAATACCATATGATTTCACCCATAAATAGAAGATAAAAACAACAAACAAACACATAGAGGCAGAGATTGGATTGGTGGTTACCAATGATTCCCACATGCGTATGGTGATGGATGGTAGTTAGTCTTTGGGTGGTGAACATGATGTAATCTACAAAGAAAATGAAATATAATGATGTACACCTGAAATTTATATAATGTTATAAACCAATATTACCGCAATAAAAAATAAATTAAAAATTTTTTAAAAACCAAAATGGAGGACAAGGTCTATTTCTAGGAGGAAACAAAGAAGAGACCTCTAGTCTACTCTGCCCATTCCCCAGCTGCAAAGAAGGTAATAAAAGTAATAAAATTTAATTTTGCTGCAACTCAGTATATACTCTTAACACATCTATGTGACAGATGGATTGTGTGGAGCAATGCAGGCAAAGAGGTAGCACAGTGTCAGAGGGACCCCATGACTAACACTGTGATCATTGTGGATGCATTCAGCCATATAAGATG
Source organism: Equus quagga (assembly GCF_021613505.1). Lineage (NCBI taxonomy): Eukaryota > Metazoa > Chordata > Mammalia > Perissodactyla > Equidae > Equus > Equus quagga. The sequence goes on from NW_025802777.1 coordinate 13,480,695, forward strand.
TTGTCTTACTTTCCTATGCTTTATCATCGTCACTGGCTTTCTGTGTGTTTGCTGTTTTGAATCTTTCAACCCCTTGAAATGTGCCTTCAAAAGCTCTAGTATTTTAAGCTACACCTCAAACCCAAAAAAGTGGAAACTGTTGCCCTAAACTCTAGGACAATGGCCTGACATGATCTGCTAGGGGACCCTTTCAGGACAACTCATGTCAAAACTCTACCTGCCACTTTGGTATCTTTGGGAGTTAAAGAAATAGAGACCTTCAACTTTAACCTGGTGAGGAGACTGCTGTACTTATAACTGAGGATGCAAAGTCCAGATAAATAACCAGATAAGGTAGATAAAAATACAGAGTTCCTTCCTCCTCAATGGAAAGAAGCCCAATAACAAATCTCTTTTAGAGTTTAATAATGTTTGGCAAGGCGATCTAGCTGGAAGCTTATGGACTTTGTTATCTAATCATTCATTCATTCATTTCTTTAACAGATCTGCCCCTTACTAGCTAGGTGAACACAGACAAGTTATGTGCCTTCTCTGAGCCTTAATTTCCATCTTTGTAAAAAGAAGGGAATTATAGTACCTCCCTTGTGTATTATTGTGGAGATTAAAGAAGATAGTTTATTTCAAAGAAGAGCACACTGTGGTGCAAATAGTAGGAATTCAATGAATGTTCGATTTCCTTCTTTTGCATTCCTTCTCTTTTTCCTTAAGAAATTTACATTTGGTCTATGTTTTTAAACGATCCCCCTGGCTCATCTATGGAGACTATATATAAATGGAAAGAACAGAAGCAAGGAGGTGGGTCAGGAGGCTGTTGCAGTTGTCCAGATGGGAGATAATAATGGCTCAGACTCAGAGGGTAGCAATGGAAAAGAAGAGAAGTGGGTAGATTGAGGATGTTTTAAAGTAGTAGTTGACAAGACTTACTGTGGAACATGGGGAGAGAGAAAAAACTCTTGTTAGAATTTTTATTTAGCTCATTTCATCCCAAAGAAAGGGAACTTGATCCATCAATGTTGTCTAGATTAGCATTGTCCAATACAACTTTCAGTGATGATGGAAATGTTCTATATAGGTGCTGTCCAACATGGTAGACACTAGCCATTTGTACCCACTGAACACTTCAAGTGTGGCTAGTGTGACTAAGGAACTGATTTTTTATTTAATTTTACTTAAATGTATATAGCTACTAGATTGGACAGCACAAGTCTAGGTAATATACCCGCTAGAGGTTTTCCCCTATATTCCCTTAATTATACAGACATGACAATTTACAGAACTTCCAATTTGTTTTCACATACATTCTTATGATCTTGTCCAATCTTAACTGCTTGACCAGTTTCTGTTACTTGAGCTAAAACCTGAAAAAATTTGCTAAGACTCTTCTACTTCTATTAATCCTAATATTATAACATTAATGGGTAACCCATTTTGTCCAACGGTAAATATCATGTAAATTATATCCTTGCGTGATTTAATTAAGTTGGAATATTGCTCCTCTGCCTAATTTATGTGAAATCAATTGTAGTGGTAACTACAGATCATATCACTTAACCATAATGCCCAAAGGAGAAATGATTAATTTCAAAAGGACTCAGAAGGAAGGCTATGACCTAAACAAACCAGTAATAAATCTGACTGTCTTCTAGCCTAAGAACTGAAGTTGTCATTGCACACAGGTACTTAGCAGGCATCTCAAGGTCGACTTAGGGGGAATTTCAGTGGTGATATTAAAATTAAAAATAAATTTTAATTATTTTCTATCTCATATTTGTTGCACAATATTAATATTTCCAATTTATAAGGGCCCTTTTTTCTTTTCTTCCTTTATCTTCTTTTCTCATTTTCCTTAGGTGAGCTCCAAATATGTCCAGCTACCATGTAGTCCACATATACCTCAACAATGTATTCAAACCCAAACTTATCATCCAAGCTACATTTAGGGAAAAGTTCAAGGTCTTACTGTGGTACACATACTCCCCCTATCTTTCTACTAGATACTCGATACTAGATACTTGTAGTGAATATTTTTTGGTTCTGTCTGTCCAGCATCACTTTGCCCCTGTTTTCTGATAACCGCAACTCCCTCCTCCCTAAGGTAATGTCCCTTGCCCCTACCTGTGATTTTGATGGGACAGCCAATCACAGTACTCCTCCATCCCCCAGCCACAATCATTGGCCTGGAATGGTACATGATGCAATCAGAATTCTTACCTGGGATTTTATACGCATCCTGGAAGAAAGGAGACCTCACTTTCCTTTGTAGCTAAACCAAGATGCTGTAAATCTTGAGCTGCCTCCAGTCATGCCCTATCATTTCCCAGCCATATGGAGGAAGCGCCTCCGAACTGGAAGAGAGTAAGACTGGCACATAGAGGAAAGTAGAGGAGAGTAAGAGAGCAAAGAGGCAGACCTGATGATCTCATTTCACTCCCCCGAGTCCAGCTCTACTCATGGACTTCAATCAGCTATCAATTTCCCTTTTATACTTAAGCTCTGCGAGTTGGGCTTCTGCCACCTGTAACCAAATGTGTCCTGTTGAATATAGTACCTCTCATAAGGAGCCACACGCTCCTTCACTCTCCATGCTCCAGCCATACTCGAACATTCTCTCTGGTCACTGTGCTCTTTCATCACTGGGCCTTTGGACATATCATCCCTCTGTCTGGAGCCCTTGCCTTCAGATCTCAGCTTAAACTTCATTTTCTTTAGGAGGGCCTCCCTGGCTTTTAGATGAAGTAAACTCACCTGCTGTCAGCTCCCGTGACACCCTCTGCTTCCTAACATAACACTTACCTAGTTTATCATCGTATCTTTGATACCTGTCTTCATGACTAGACTCCAGGCTCCGTGAGGCCAGGGCCTGTGTCTCTTTTTCACTGAGTATTCCCCAGTACCTAGAATCAGGCTTGGCCCAGAGTAGGCACCTAATGAATATTTTGAATGAACAAATAAATGAGTGGTGTTTTCTCATACTTTCTCATTTGAAACTGACACAAATCTATCAGTATTGTCAATATATTATCAAAGCATAGTGTACGTTTTCATCCTCACTTTTTAACAGATAGAATCAAGTTGGTAGACATTAAGTTCTCCAAATCCCACACCTCAGAATGCCAATTTCTAGGCTAGAACTGTGATATTTTGACTCCTAATCCAGCTCACTTGTCACTCTAGACATCTACTTCCAAAAATATGTTTTCATACAGAAAAATTATAAACTCCTCAGGTGCAGCCTGGGTTGAGCACCACTGTTCTAAAATCATCTGATTTTTTTTATCTTAGAAACAGCTGATGCCACCAACTGGTATCACTCTAATTGTTTTGTGTGTCTCTATATTCATTCTAATTCTTTTAACAAAATTGTTAGTTTCTTGAAACCTTGGTCTTGCTACTCAAATTGTGGTCCCTGGACCAGCAGAATTCACATTACATCAGAGCTTTTTGGAAATGCAGAATCTCAGACCTATTGAATTAGAAACTGCATTTTAACAAGATCCCCAGGCAATGCCATTGTACAGCCAAGGCTGAGAACCATTGCTCTGGAGTAGTCTGTCACACCGGATAGCTTTGTACCATAACATTTATCTTCACAGCGCGTGGGTTGAGGGGAGACTGTAGATGAAGGAAAATACTTAAGACCAGCTGTGAACAATCAGGTCTCAAGGTGGTCAATCAGGACAATGAGACAAACTGAGAGTGACAACCAAGCGTTTATTCACTTCCTACGACAGTGAAAACAAGGAGTAAAAGAGAAAAGCTCCAGCTCCCCTCTGTCCCGTTTTTCCTCCATGGAACAGCACAGGTGAGGATCAGATGACATGCAGAACAGAAGGAGGCATCAACTCCGGAGCAAAAGGAGCCCCGAAACAAAAGGCTCCTGCCTCTTTATGGCTCCCATTGGCTGTGGAGAGGGGGAGGGGGAGGGCTAGGAATGGAAAAGTGAGTCAAGTGAAGAGAAGTGTCTTAGCTAAGGTCCCCAGAAAAGAGGCCTCAGAATGGAGGCACCTGGGCTAAGAAGGCAGCTATGCATATGGGCATAGGGGATGGGGACCTGAGTCCTTGAACGCAACTCCCTCCAGAAAACCTCTAGCCTTGCACAAAGGCTGGAGTGGGAAAGGCAACCTCTCTTCCTGAGGGCTACCAGGAAAAGCCTTGTAATTGCCTATAATCACACATATCACACAAAGAATTTGGGCCTAGGGCCAGACTCCTCTACTAGCTGGTACAAACTTTGCACCATTTAACAAGTAAAGACACTAGTTTGCTCAGTAGGTTAAGGAAAGCAGCCTATGAAATCAAGCAATGCATATTGATGGAATTGTCTCCAGCAATGGTTCTCAAGGTGTGGTCCCTGGTCTAGCAACATCGGCATCACCTGGGAACTCCCTAGAAATGCAAATTCTTGGACCCCACCCTGGACCTTCTAAATCAGAAAACGTGGGGCTGGGGCCCAGCCATTTGTAGTTTCACAAGCCCCCCAGGTGACTATGATGCATGCTAAAGTTTGAGAAGCACTGCTCTAGAGGAGGGTTTCTCAGACTCAGCATTATTGACATTTTAGGAGAGACCATTCTTTGTTGGGAGCTACCCTGTGCGTTGTAGGATGTTTAGATGAGTCTCTGGCCTCTACCGACTAGATTCCAGCATCCTCCTAAGGTGACACGTCACAATATCTGCAGACACTGCTAAATATCCCCTGAGGAGACAAAATTGCCCCTAGTTGAGAAGCAGTGCCCTAGAGTAGTAACTATGGCCTAGGCCGGTCCTAGCTTAAATCACGATATATACACAATCTGTCCATAACATATGCACTCCAGTGTTCACAGATATGTGACAATATGACATAAGCTAAGGTTTGAATAGTTTATAGTTTACGAAGCCCTTTCACATATATGTCATTTCTTCCTCATTAATTCTCCGAGGAAGGTAATTAATATCATTCTCATATTACTGGTAAGGAAACTGAAAGGCCTAGAGGCTCTCGATGTGCCCAAGGTCACTGCCTGCCAAGTGGCAGAGCTGGAACTCAAACCCAGATCTTTCTTTTTCATAAATAATAAGAATTATCTTATCAAATGGATTACGCAGAGGATATGTGTAGCCTTGAATAATATCATTGCTCTGACAACAAATTCAATATTAGCTCAGAAGTAACGGTTGTAGGAATACTTAAAGACTGTTCGATATGAAAAATGTGTTGTGTATCCAAGATTAGGGTAAACCTATTCATAGATGTTGGCATGAGCCATTATTCGGAAATAAAAGCTTCATGACAGTTATGGTGAGCCTTAGTCAAAGATGTCAGGGAGATTTGGACTCAAGTCAGAGAAGTTAAAAACAGCACAGCTAAAAAATTCAGGAATAGGGGCCGGCCCCGTGGCCGAGTGATTAAGTTTGCGCACTCCGCTTTGGTGGCCCAGGGTTTTGCCAGTTTGGATCCTGGGTGCGGACATGACACCACTCATCAGGCCATGCTGAGGTGGCATCCCACATGCCACAACTAGAAGGACCCACAACTAAAAATACACAACTATGTACCAGGGGGCTTTGGGGAGAAAAAGGAAAAATAAAATCTTTAAAAAAAAAAAATTTAGGAATAGTCTTTCTCCTCTAAACCACAGACCCTGATGAGAAAGTGAAACAGAATCAGAATCATTGACTGAATGACCCAAGAACACCACAGAGCCATTGTCCCCTTCTGACCCAGGTCCCTGTAGAATGAAGTGCTGCCCAACCAGCATTAGGCTCCTGGGGAGAAGTGTGCAAAAAATCTGCACAGCCCACAACTTCCAGGGAGTGGATGCAATCCTCATGCAGAGGTGAGCTGGGGATTTCCAGGGGCACAGTAATAGACTTTGGCTCCTGCCTGAGCATCCAATCGCCAGCAGCCAACTCACTGACCTTTGGATGGTCCTCCGACATGGCCAAACTTGTTGCAGAGCATAAAACCGAAATGCTAAATAAAGATCAAGGCCAAATCAAAGTCAGGATGAGACAAATGACCCCAAACAAACCTTTTGATGTCAGTTCTTTTTTGCCCTGAGAGGAATTTGAAACCTCTTGCCTCTTCTTCAGAGAGGATCGCTAATGGTCCTATAAACTGGAGTTTAAATACAGAAACCTTTCTAATCAGAGGAAAGAGCACTGGGCTTGGAGTCAGAAGGCCTGGGTTCTGGTACTGGATTCTCAGTGGAGAAACCACTCAGCATCCATTGGTTTCAGGTTTGGTTTTGGGTTTTTTCCCACGAAACAGAGAGATCTGATTACAGGAATTGTAGGATCTCTTCTACCTGTAGAATTCTACTCTTTTTTTTTTCTGAGGAAGATTAGCCCTGAGATAACATCTGCAAATCCTCCTCTTTTTGCTGAGGAAGACTGGCCCTGAGATAACATCCGTGCCCATCTTCCTCTACTTTATATATGGGACTCCTACCACAGCATGGCGTACCAAGCAGTGCCATGTCTGCACCCGGGATCCAAACCAGCAAACCCCGGGCTGCCGAGAAGTGGAAGGTGCACACTTAACCGCTGTGCCACCGGGCCGGCCCCTAGAATTCTAGTCTTCACAAACATCCTAAACTTGCAGTTAATACACCCACAACTTGGGATACACCATGCATACAGTTAAAGAAGCTGCGACTTGGAGTGAGGACAACAGCGTGAATCCCTGCTCTGCTGTTTTCTAGCTAGGCCACAATGAACAACTCCCTAACCCTCCCTATCCTCAGTTACCTCATCTTTAAAATAGAGTGACAATAACAGTACCTAACTCAGAGGGTAATTGTGACTATTAGATGGAATCATATGGACAAACAATTAGCACACACTCCTTGGCACACAGGAAGTATGCAATAGATGATAGTTATCGTCATGTATTTGAAAAATGGACATTCAGAAAAATAAAATTGAAGGCTCTGATTAAAATCTGTACTTCATATTGTGATAGAATTAGAGTCACTTAAAAACTGACTAGCTAAGAAATATTATTTACATTTTATTAAAAAGATCTCAGAACTGGTAGATGACAGTCTCTCAAAGGAAAGCAGGCCATTTCTCAGGTTTCCTGCATGATCCAAATTAGTAGATAATTAGACATAAAGGGCCCTTACATACATAGCACCATTTTGTAATATACTGTTTTCTGCTAGTTTAGTTAGGGATGGGGAAATTGTGAATGAAAGAAAGACAGTATAGAGCCGTGCTGTCCAATTCAGTAGACACGGTCACATGTGGCTGTTGAGGGGTTGAAAGTGGTCAGCCCAAGTTGCAGTGTGCCATACATGTAAAATCTACATGGGGTTTCGAAGACTTGGTACCAAAAAAGGAATGTAAAATATCTCATTAATATTTTAATATTGGTTATATATTAAAATGATAGTAATTGGATAAATTGGAGTAAATAAAATATGTTTAAAAATTTATTTCACTGTTTCTTTTCACTTTTTTAATGTGACTACTAAAAACTTTTAAATTACGCATGCAACTTGCATTATATCTCTATTGGACAACACTGGTGTAGAAGGAAGGGAAGAATACACACACACACACACACACACACACACACACAGAGTGAGAGGAAAAGGAAGCCCCAAGGAGACAGCAAATTGAAAAAACATCAGCTCATGAGGGAGGACACAGGCTTGTCAATCCTAGCTCCGTGTAAAGAAAGGAAGGCATCAAGATTAATTTTCCTCTTAGCAAAGCAGCTAAAAGAGACGGCACCCCCTCATTCTCAATGTCTTTTACATATTCCACTGTGCAACATTTGGCAGAATAAAGAAACGAGAAGTTGTAGCTCCTTCACCTCTTTTCATTGGTTAACAGTTTTTAATCTTATAGAACAACTTGCCCTCTTTCGGTAAATGGTCGGAAAGACCTAAATTAAGGAAAGTGCACCCTCTGCTGGCTACTTAGTAATATTTCAAAAGACAAATAGGCACAGTGAAGGAAGAGAGTCTGTAAAAATAATGAATGTAGAATGAATAAATGAACGAGTGAGTTACATTTCACATTACTGCATATACAGCTTTAACCGTGGACTCAATAATGATGGAAAGAAAGACAAAAACAGGTTTCCTAACACGGAAATTATTATTAGATTGTGTCAACATTTTCTTCTTTTCTTCCCTCCTGACTGCTTTCTCTCCTTCCTTCCCTCCTTCCTCTCTTCTTTCCTTCTCTCCTTCCTTCTTCACTTTCTTCTTTCCTCCCTCCTTGCTTCCTTTTCTCCTGCCCTCTTTCCTTCCCTCTTTCTTTCCTTCTTTCTCTCCTTCCTTTCCTTTTCTCCTTCCCTCCTTCCTTTCTTCTATCCATATTTTTCTTTCTTTCATCCTTTGAACAGCTCAGTCACACTTTTTTTTAATAAATCCTATGTAATGACAGAAGGCACAAGGTCAAATTCAACTTAGAGATTTATGCTGCTTATTTCTATACAATGTCTTTATGAGGTCAACACTTTGTTCACGTGTCTAAGCCCACCCTGCCAGACAAGGTCAAGAAATGATAAGACCACAAATGTTCACCAGCTGCAAACTTAGCAGCATCAAGTGCATAATGATAAGCAGCCCCCAACTTAGGAAAGGGCTGTCTTCCCAGAGGCTGTTTATATGCTGGTTGTTTAGAATGGGGAATCTTTCTCATTCGCTCCTGGGCCACTTTTTAAATATACAAATACATGTTAACCTGTTATGTATCTGAGACAGACTACTAATGACCCCATTATTTCTACTGTATCAAACAATAACATTTAACAGTATTTTTATGGGAAAAGATACATCAAAGGCCCAACTTGGGATCTGAGGAGGATCTTTCCAAAAGCAGTATGAGGGGCCTTCCTCAGCTTCTTGATTTAGGGAGGAGAGGTGTGTCTGGGAGACCCATGCCAGATACCCCCAGCACCGGTAACTTATTAGCTCCCTGTGTTGCAAAAAAGGAAAATAACGCACTGGGACAGTCACACCCAAAGATTTCCAAAGTGCAGAAGACGGAAATAAAAGAAAATGATCATCATGAGATCAGAAAAAGCAAGAACACAAAATGTGGACTATCCCTACCTTCTTCAACACACACACACTCACACACACACACTTTTCCTTGTATCATCAAAAGTGCTCATTTCACAAACTGATCAATTGTAGGCTAAGACTGCCTATAATGATCATAATAACTGGGCTTCAATAGCCTCAAGAAATACAACGTTAGTGTTATGGAATATATTTCCTATTAGCATTTTTATTATTTGCAGCATAATTTATTTTAAAACCAATTTAATTCCTTTTAAACTATCAAATAAAACTAGCATGCTTAAATTAAACTTTGCAGGGTGTGAAATAACTTAAGGAGAGCTTATGAGAGGGAGGTTACAGGAACCCAGAAATTATGCTTATCACTCACATACAATTCAAAACATGATGAAAATGTAATGCAAGCCTGCAAAATTGTATGCTTTCTGTCAAATATGGATTACATGTTTTAAAATAAACACTAGCAGGAGACCACAACAAAAAGTGATAGCATTTATTATTTGCTGTTTCATATGCTTATATTTAAACTCCTTAATCAAAAACATTTGGAACAGCCTAAATTGTGCCTCTTTAAGTTTCACTTCTCATAGTTAAATTGGTGAAAAAAATAAAAGCATCTATCTTGATCAGAGTTATTAGAACATAAGTGAAATATTTTCACAGCTCTGCTCTCTCTGGAGTGCACAGTCTTGAAATTCAGCACTTTTGAGAAATTCGGGCACTATTTAATGCATAGTGGTTCAATAAAGAAGCTCTTACCCACTCAATTAGCTTAGTAGATTAAAACACAACCAGAATTCCCCCCTTGGGCATCTAAGTTTAGTTTTCAGCTATTACCTATATGTGAGTCCAGGTTTGATGTAAGAGCTCTCTTTATCAGTGTCTTATAGCATGGTGGTTAAGAAAACGGGCTTTGGGAGTTAAGCCTGGATAAACACTACATAAGCTTTTAGGAACTGTGCGGCCTAAAACAGACAATTTAAGCTCTCTATGCTTCGGGTTCCTGATCCAAAAACTGGGGTTCATTCATTTACTCAATACCCCTTGCCCCGTGCCAAGCACTGTTTTAAAATGTAGGGACATAATAATAACAGACACATTTGGTCCATTCTCAGGAAGATTACATTCCAATTGGTGGGAATAATTTTTAAAATCGATTAACATGAAAAACTTTAAGGAGTATTAGACGTTATGGTGAAACAAAACAGGGTGATGGGAAAGAGGTATTGAGGAGGTTCTTTAAACAGAGTTGTCAAGGAAACCTTCTCTGGGGAGGTGAGAGGTAATCTGGGCCTGAATGACACGGAAGAGTCATCCATGCTAAGGTCTCGGAGAAAGGTGGTCTAGGCAGAGTGAGCAACTGGTGGAAAAGCTCTAAGGAGAGAATGAGCTTGGCAGGTTCCAAGAATAAAATGAAGACCCATGCGACTGCAGCTGAGGGAGTGGAAAAGAAGATAGATGACAGATAGGGACTAGATCATGCTGGGCCTTAGAGACCCTGGTATAGAGTTTGGTTTTTATTATAAGTCCAATGTGAATTCATTAGAGGATTTTCATCAGGATGGTTGTAAAGATGAAATGAGATAACATACGCAAAGGGCTTAGACAACACATGGCACAGAGGGAGCACTCAACCAGAGGTGACGTTGTCATCATCATCGTTATACGATAAACTCTGACATACAATACTATAAGTGAGGTCCAAAATGTTCATTCCTATAAAATTCAGGGTCAAGTTATCACAAAATTAACGAAGAACAGGGTCTGAGTAGAAGATGGGAGTCAACTGCCCATCAGCATAAAGCCAAGTTCTCACTATTGTGGGGCATGTTTTACTGTATTGTCTTACTTATCATCATCATCATCAGTTAAACTGAAGTTAAATCTTAGGCCAGCATTGTTCGCTATTCTTAATTTTTGCCATGTGAAGTGACACAACAACCTGCCTACGGTGCAGTGAATCTGAAGGAGCAATCCTAAATGCTGTGGTCACTATGAAATGACATAAGCACCCCTTCATTTGCCCTGGAGCATCATCAGGTAAGTGGACTTTCTATCTCCAAGGCTTTGGTGAGAATCCTTCCACCCACTTCCCAGAGCTGGAGGGCAGCAAACACTTACTGGGCTGGGAACATCAAGAAGTCCTTTTTTTTTTTTTTTTGGAGGAAGATTATCCCTGAGCTAACTATTGCCAGCCCTCCTCTTTTCGCTGAGGAAGACTGGCCCTGAGCTAACATCCGTGCCCATCTTCCTCTACTTTATATGTGGGATGCCTACCACAGCATGGCGTGCCAAGTGGTGCCATGTCCGCACCCGGGATCCGAACCAGTGAACCCGGGGCCACCAAGAAGCGGAACATGCGCACTTAACCACTGCGCCACCGGGCTGGCCCCCAAGAAGTCCATTTCAAGTTGGAACTCACATGGGTGCGTCAAGGGTTTTGTTCCTGGCCACACTTGATCATCTGTGCCTTCTCTTTCTGTGAGAACACCATATAAAGCAATCCTTACTCCATGGATCATTTAGTTTACTAAATCATGGTTTATTTTTTCCTCAGGATATCACATGCTATTTTAGAGTCAGTTTTCAAAAGGTCTTAAATGACTTGGCTTGACATTGGTTTCGTATTAAGGGAAAGAACCGGTGTCCCAGAGTTTCAATCAGCACCTCAACAAACAGGCAACTGACCTCCCCCAGATTGCCCAGAGGGTGCCAGCAGCAATAGTTGGCTTAGAGACTTCCAAGGTTCATTTCTCTCTGCTGCTTTTCTACATTTTTCCTACCCTATTTTCAATGAAAAGAGAACTACAGTCAATAATCTTATGGAAGGGTTTGGAGGAGAGCGGGTATACAATAAGATCTGTCACCATATCCCACGTAACTATTGATGGTATGATGATCTGAACCACCCGGACGCTTTCCACAGAAGTAATTTAACCCCCTGAGTTGTCTTTCATGGACAGTGACAAAGAGTTATGATTCTGCATCAAAGCTGTCACAACATCATTTCAAACAACATACCCATCATGTCATTAGCATTCAATTAATGTTAAATATAAGTAGCATTTCAGTCATATCTAGTATCGGAGGAATGAAGTTATCGATATAAATGAATTTTCCAGACAAGTGACACTCCTCTCACCAAGAACCAAAAGATGACTTGAAATTTTTCAACATTTTTGATAGAATTTAAATGTATTTTATGTATTCAATGAATGCTTAAACAAGGTGCAAGAATCATGATGTATTTTGTTTCTTTATAGCCAATGACCACTTTAAATGGAAAACTCTGATACGTGCAATGGCTTCACTAAATAGCTTCAATTAGGATTCTCTAGTTCTTCAAGTCTCCTTTGAGTCTGTCAGGGCTTCGTCTGGCTATTGTCTGTCACTTCGTGCTATTATCAGGAGGTCTGACTGTCCTTATCTTGTGTGTTCCCACACCTGTTCTCATGGCTCTATGTGAGACACCAGACTACAAAGGTTGTGGGAATGAGTGGCATTATTTTGAAATTCTCAATCCAAAAGCTCTAGGTAAGGGCCTAAGAGTCATTCCACGTCTCGAATGAGAAGAAAGTGCACAAGCTTAGACGTCAGTAGTTCCCCTGCTAGTCTTTTTTCCCCTTTTTCCTCTGTAATTTTTTGGCAAAGTTTGAGAGTCATCTTGAGATAAGGGACTGTGTATTATTACATTTTCTAAACATATTCCCTTGTATCTCTTATTTCTAAATAAATTTTCTCATTCATCCCAAAAAGTTAATTTCTAACTATTGTTAGACTATTTTCCTAAGTGGTCAAAAATCCCTATGTGATGAGCCAGCCCTGATGGCCTAGTGGTTAAAGTTTCAGTGTGCTCTGCCTCAGCAGCCTAGGTTTTGTTCCCGGTCATGGAACCACATCACTTGTCTGTCAGTAGCCATGCTGTGACGGCAGCTGACATAGAAGAACTAGAAGGACCTACAACCAGAATATACAACTATGTACTGGGGCTTTGGAAAGGGGAAAAAAAAAAAAAAGGAAGATTGGCAACAGATGTTAGCTCAAGGCAAATCTTTCCCAGAAAAAAAAAAATCCCTGTATGATGCCGTAGGGGGATGAAACGATCTTTTGGAAGGGATTTTTGGTAGCCATCACCCTCTTTCATCAGTATTCCTGATGTGATTTAACATTTATCTCCATGGTGCAATTTGGCACAGAATCAGAAGAGTGAAGATCTGTTAAGAAACAGATAATAGCTAAATCAAATAGCAATGAGGAAATGTAATTGCTCTAGCCAACCACTACATAAATAGACACATAGATCCTTTCTTAATTTTATTCCCCTGAGACTAATGACTGACTCTAATGAAAATCCTAGTGGAAATTATTGTAATAAAAATAGCCAAAACATTAAGAATAGGAGAAGTGAAGATGACGATGACTAACAAGCATTTGAACCATCAAGCATCCTTACTAATCCAACCACAAAAATAAGTACTAGCTGATGGGCCAAGTACCTAAAAGAAATCAGGGACCATCTTTTTTTATTTTTTTAAGATTGGCACCTGAGCTAACAACTGTTGCCAATCTACTTTTTTTTTTCCTGCTTTTTCTCCCCAAATCCCCCTAGCATATAGTTGTATACCCTAGCTGTGGGTCCCTCGAGTTGTGGTATGTAGGATGCTGCCTTAGCATGGCTTGATGAGCGGTGCCATATCCATGCCCAGGATCCAAACCAGTGAAACCCTGGGTCACCAAATCAGAGCGCACAAACCTAACCACTCCACCCTGGGGCTGGCCCCAGGGACCACCTTATATGAATCAATTAGTGTGTGTACCTTAAGGAAAAAAATTTTACAATAATTCTTTATTTCGCCGATTGTTTTTAATGGATTCGATGTATAGTAATGGAAGAAAGTCTCAAGTTTGTTTTATGCTTTGGTGTTGTGCTACTTATAGTGTGGTTGTATTTCTAGCAAAAATTGTAAATTCCTCTTCCTAAATTAGTTTAAAAAAATCATTCTGAAGCAGGTTTCTAACCTTTTTAATCATCCTCAAACCATGTGTAAATCCATAAACTAGCACTTCAAAAAATATATTTATGGGGCTGGCTCTGTGGCCTAGTGGTTAAGTTTGGCACACTCCACTTCAGCGTCCCAGGTTCAGTTCCTGGGCATGGACCTAGACCACTCGTTGGTGGCCATGCTGTGGCAGTGTCCCACATACAAAATAGAGGAAGACTGGCACAGATGTCAGCTCACGGCAAATCTTCCTCAGCAAAAAAATACATGTATACATATATATATATGTATATACCTCTCCTCATTCCATCAAGGATTTTACGTGGTTTATAAAAACATGTAAAATCAATAAGGATTTTTTTTTTAGGTTGAGATAGTCTGGGCAGAATAAGAAAGAATAAGCAAGAAAATAATAAAACCAAGTGGTAAGCAGTATATAGAAATATCATACCATAATATTACATATTTGGTAGAGCTGGGCTACACATTTGGCTCAAAGTTTAAGAGAGATACAAAACAATAAGATTCTTAGAGGGCACAAAATAAAATCAATGGTTGAATGATGAGGTAATTTTCCCCACAGGTCATATAAAAAGAATACCATGTAATGAAATGTTTGACATCCACAAAATCTGGCCTAGAGTAGAGACAACAGTCCACTACATTTGGCTGTCCCTTTTACTATCCTTTATTATACAACAATGGCGTGATACCAAAATGCAATTTGTCAAACTCAATTCTCCAAAGAACTAGAACGTTGATGGTCTGGCTTGATCCAAGGACAAAATTTATTCTAAATGAGAGTGTACTGCATAGTATTCAGAGAATTTCCCTCAAACATAAATTTTTGCAATTAGGCTTTGATAAAGATTAGGTAAAAGATGGTTAAAAGTTACATTTTCAAACTAGAATCCAGGGCACAGATATTCTGGGTAGTAGAGTAAGGCAGAGAAAATTGAGGAACTAACAAAGGCAAATGCCTAATCTCCATTAGAAAGGACCAACGTCGTGCCTTCCAAAAATTTCAGAATTAATTTCAAAATATAAATAAATGGAAAAGTAAGACCACAAATCTCTACAACAGAAAGAACAATCACACTCATTTTTAGCCTCAATCTTTTCAATACAAATATTAACAGTCATTTATTGTGGTTCAAGAAAAAAAAATCTCAGTAAAGCATCAAAAGAAAATTTTAATTTAAGTAATATTGCTTTCTAATGAATCCTACCAGGTAAATTCGTTTGGATAGTTTCCTAAAATAACTCCCTGAGTGGACTTGTTGAATACAAAGCAAATGAGTGTTGGAAAATTCTTGCCAAAAAGGATGATTAGGGTTTGAGTGGCTATGGTGGATCGACAGCACTATTGTCCTCAATTTTCCTGCTTCTTTGCCTCTCCACAATTTGATTCTGTCTGCCCACACTGACTCTGGACTTGGCCGTGTGACCTACTTCAGTCAATGAGATAGTAGCAAATTCAACACAGTATTTGCACATTTCTGGTTGCTCTCTTGGAACCCTCCATTTCCACAAGCACCAGCCCAGGCAGCCAGCTGGAGGATGAGACCAGGTGAGGCAAAGCTGAATTGTCCCCATTGAGGCCTCCTAACCTACCACTCCCCAGCCCACCCATCGGCTGAGTGCAGATACAAAAGCAACCCCTGCCTAATACAGCAAAGTCTGGTCCAGATGAACCAAAGTGCCCACCCGGCCCCAGGCTTGTGAGAAATAACAGGCAGCTGTTTTCAGCCACTCAGTTTTGCAGTGGTTTGTTCTTGCTAACTGATACAGCAGTTGCTAACTGCTACAGCACCTGAATTTAAGCCATTCCTTTATGCAGTATTAGAAAAGAGGACCAAGCGCTGACAAAGTCATTTCTGGAGCTTGATATTATTAGTAGATGATACTTGCTACTTTTACTTTTAATGGGAGAGAGGGGAGAGTCAATTAGCGCATCCAAAAGTAATATTGAATACTAAGAAACAAGTAAAAAGAAAGGGTCAAAACATGCCTGTTTCACTCATCTTTACATAATTCTTTAATTGATCAGGAGACTGTTCTTCCACGCCCAAATCTTGGCACTGGTGTTAAGATGCAAATTCTACGTAAGAATTAGGACTGGGTTCGTTATGGTAGAGTTTAGCCCACAACTGGTTCCTATCCACAGAGTCAAATACCAAGTAAAGATCAATAAAACTGTGAACAATCATGTCTTGCTCATGAAAGATTTCGCATGAAATATACAGAAAGAAAAGTAATTTACTGTGGAACAGCCTTGTCAAAAGCCTGCTCTTTGCATAGAATATTGGCCTGAGAAACCCAGACTTGCAATGTGTCGTGGGAAACTAGCTAAAATGTTTAAAAGAAAAAAACAGTAATCTGATAAATCCATAATTTGAAAAGAGTGGAGGATTTATCTTTTTTTCAAAAAGTGGGGGAAGTGGGAGATATACATACTTTGGTCCATCAGAGCAAAGTTGGAAAGGCCAGCTACCAGCAGACCATAAACAATTTTAGTAACAGAAAATCTTCACGAGGTAGCTTTTCATTTGAACTTTTTAATCAGTAAGACTATGAAAATAAATGTTTCCTGCATGTACTAGAGAGAAGCATTTTATCTCAAATTAAAAATTTGAGAAAAGGGGGTCTCTCATATTGCTCGATATTGGGGTTTCTTCAATTTTCCTCATCAGGTTCGTCTCAAAATCATTCCTGATTCTCAGTTCCAGGCCAGCCACAAGGGATTAATTTTTAAAAACCAAAAATTTTTGAAAATCAAGAGTGAAAATTGGATTTGGCAAGACCCTAAATGACTTCCGAATTTCATCTCACATGTTAGCTCACAAGCCTGGTCATGACTGTTCTCAGCTTCCTAACGATCATAAACACAGGAATTGTCTCAATCAGTGTCCCACGTAGGAAACAGAAACCACTCTAGGTATTACAAGTAGAAATGGTTTTACTACAAAGAATCAGATGCTTCAAAAACCCACTGTGGGATGGAGAAGCCAGCTCTAAGATGGGCCTCCAGGAATAAATCCTGAATGTCACAGAACTGCCCTTCCTTGGGAGGTATATTTTCTGTATGATCAGAAAGACAGAGAATCAGAAGTCACTGCTGGATGGCCTGAGATCAAGAACACACCCTCACAGCTGTGATCTAGAGAGCAAGAAGCCAGGAGGAGGAAGTTGTCCCCATCTCCTCAGCTGCCCCTCCACACAGAGCAACTACTGCAATAGTGATGCCAAAAATGCGTCCTCTAATGACTCCGCTCGCTGGCAGAACTACCAAAGAAGCATGAAAATAGACCTTGTCTCCCTACCACCTTCCAACCCTCACATGAAGGCATCTAACTGGTGGAGACTTATTAGATTCAGAACCAGAACTTCAAGAGAACCTAGGAAACACAGTTTCCACTCTCTGGCCTCTGTAATACAGGACAAGCGAGTCAGTCTAGCAAGTCCATCAGAGGAACCATGGCAGGAACTCCCAATTTTACTAAAAGAGGGACTGATGAACACCATTCTAGTTTATCAACAATCCATTCGTAAAAGCTGAAGGGAAACTTCTGTCTCAAGTGCCCTAAGGTAGAGATTTCATCATTCTCCAGTGATCTAAGGCATCACCAATAGAATTTAAATGTGTCTGACTCCATTTCACCTTCCTCATTCTCATACTCTAAACAGCTCAATCATGCTAGGCACAAATAGGAACCACAGCAACGCAGCCAACATTTAAATAAGAGGAAAAGGATCACTTTCAGCCAGTTCAAGATCTCCATTCTCAGAATGGTAATAAACAGGGAGTGATTAACTATAATATATTTCATATCTTTTTATTTTTACCTTCATCCAGAAAATTCTAAGGGAGCTATGAAGCACAGCATAGCCTCGAACAGATTGACTAGACTACTTATGAAACTCTGAATGTGGGCCACACTCATAACTCACTTTGGGACAAAACAGTCACAAAGCATTCCTTACACTAAGGTTACAGATGATCCTGGCTTCCTGGTCACCATTGAGTGTACCCAGAATTCTTACTTAGGCCAAGGCAGCCATAGAGGCTGGTGGTATCCTTGACTTGAGGATTCAGCAGAACCTAGGGACTTTTTCATTGGATAGCAATAAACTGAACCAACCAGATCTTCTCTCTTGGATATTTAAAACTGAAACACACAGAGACCCACCTGAGGGGGCGGGGAAGCTGAGAGATACAGAGAAAAGGAAGCAAGCCAAAGCTAAGACATAGGGAGAAGAAAAAGAGGTCAGCAGTGGAAAGAGGTGAAGAGAAGCAGATGCCACTTTGGTAGAAGCCATAGAAACAGAGATAAACTAAACTATGAGAATGGTAACTCAGAGACGCCCAGCCTATGGCGGTATCCAAGAAAAGTTATCTGGCTCTGGGGACAGTTGTGCGATTTCTTACTTTTTTATAATCCTTAATAAACCACACCCTCTACAGTGATCCTAGCAGGTAAATTTCCTTTCCTTGCAAGCTTGAAGTACCTAACTCACACACCACTGCTCCCATGTTTATCCTATGTGAACTCTCCAGGTTTATCCTGTGTGTTAGCATTCAAAATGAGCAGACTCCATAGGCAAAGGAAGTTGGGGAGGAATTTACCACTCAACATGTCCCTGAGGTCCCCATAGAAGTAGCTGAGGGGAAGGTTAATCTTCTCTCTCTCAGCGGTTCGAGGTTTGAGGCACGTCTCCATCTGTTTTTTACCAGGCTAGGTGTTCAAATGGTTCTTCCTGCTATGGGGTTCACAGAATCAGTGAACGTCCAAAGATGACAGAAATGTGGCCCAATACCCAAGCAGACAGCAGGTGGTCTGATAAGGGCAATATATGCATCAAGGCAAATCTCATCTGATTTATCAGAGAAATTAATCAGGACAAAAAAAATTCCTAAGAGAATAGGGAATGCTATGGACAGAATTGTGTTCCCCCCAAATTTATAAGTTGCAACCCCAACTCTTAATGTAACTGTATTTGGAGATGTAAGGATGTAATTAAGGTTAGATGAGGTCATAAGGGTGATGCCCTGATACAATCGGATTAACGTCCTTATAAGAAGTGACATCAGAGACCTCACACACAGCAGGATGGTGGCTGCCTACAAGCCAAGAAAAGAGCCCTCAGAATGAAACCTACCTTGCCAGCACCTTGATCTTGGACTTCTCAGCCTTCAGAACTGCGAGATAATAAATTTCTGTTGTTTTAGCCACCCAGTCTATGTTTATTTTGTTATGGGAACCTGAGCTGACTAAGAGTGTTTGTTGGCCATCATCCTCCACCCACCAGAAGTTTGAAAAATGTGAGCATCACTAGCACCTCCTTACTTCTGAAATATTTTCCCTATAACTAGGAAAAGAGGGACCTAAAACCTTAGCTATAAGGCCTCCTGCAGTCAAATGATTAACACAGCCAGAATAAACAGAGAAAGTTTGCTTGAGGTTTTTAACATAAGGTAATATAAGAACCTTTTTTTAGGCCCCAACTATGCCATATTCTAGTAGAGGAATCTTATTCTTGGAAGGAAAACAACCTCCAGCTAAACAACCAAAAATAGAAAATAGACATATTGGTCATGGCGTAGGGACTGATATCAGCGAATCTGCATGTGCCTATATGTGCTCAGCATCAGTCTAGCTGCCTCTTCTGAATCTAAACATGGCCTCCACCACACCAGTATTTGGAACACAGGCTCTCTGGACCAAGATACCGTACCTGATGCTGAGCTCACAGGAGATTCAATCAGCTGGAGAAGATCCTCTTTGATTGTCCCTAGAAAAAAGTGTCAAGAGTGACAACTGAAACCATCTACACCCACATAGCTTGCTGTCTATATTAGTATGACTTTACTATTCCAATGTTTCCATCAGCATAACTTTATTCTAGGAATCACTGGCCCAGGAAGATAAAAGTTGTAAATAACTGAGGGCAAGCCCCATGATGTAGTGGCTGAGTTCAGCACATTCCACTTTCTTTTTTTCTCTCTTTTTTAAATTTTTTTAATTGCAGTAACATTGGATTATAACATTATACAGCTTTCGGGTGTACATCATAATATATTTCGAATTCTGTGTAGATTACATCATGTTCACCACCCAAAAACTGAGTCCATCCCCTCACATGTAAGCCTAGTCACCACTTTTGCCCTCCCCCACCAGCATGCTGCACTTTTGTAGCCCAGGTTTGCAGGTTCAAATCCTGGGCAGGGACCTATACTGCTCATCAGCCATGCTGTGGCAGTGACTCACGTATAAAGTGGAGGAAGACTGGCACAGATGTTAGCTCGGGGCAACTCTTCCTCAAGCAAAAAAAAAAAAAGATGAAGACTGGCAACAGATGTTAGCTCAGGGATAATCTTCCTGAGCCCCCCTTCCAAAAGTTGCAAATAACTATATTTTTCATTCCAGAAGCTTCCTGAAAGATCCATCAACTCTTCAAGAGAAAGCATCAAATGACAGTTTCATGAACCCCCAAGACTCTTTGAACCCACTGCCTCCAAATCCTTACCTTGCTGTGCCCATCAATCCTATATCGTGATCTTTACTCAAACCTCCCATGCTTCTGCATTGACAGACTTTCCTTAACCAGACTTCAAAAACTTATAAATATCCTAACTTTGCACACCCCTCCCCAACTGAGATGCTCCTAAGACTCTGACAAAATAGTCCTCTGACTGTAGTAGAATAGAGCTGTCAGCTTTGTCTCAGCAACATATTGTCTTGGTGATATTTTAGGATGCCAGTATTCTATACGTGTCAGGAAATAATCAAGGATAACCAAAGGGTGTGAGATCTCTCGCAACATGGGGCTGGAAAAGTACTACCTTACAAGAGTGGGCAGGAAAGGTAAGCATCCAAATGGAATCGCAAGGCAGGCCTGAGCACAAGGAACATCACTGGAGTAAGCCATCTGAGGATAGCCCCAAGGAGAAACAGTGCCAAGATCCTTTAGTGGAATGGCTCTGCCATGGTGCCATGGCAACTTTGCATGTTTCTACACAGACCGTGCAGGCAAAGGCTTGCCCCAAGCTAATCTGAGTCTTGGCAGAATGCCTTGTGATCTTCCTGGAACACAAGTGGATGGGAGGCCTATGAAGAGCTTCTCTGAGGCCATTTCCCTCTTACCTCCCTATGCCCTTTAGGAAGCTGTCATGAGGCAGTTTTTCATCATCTCCAGTATTCTGATGAGGTGTGGATCATCCTGCCGTACCCTCCTGCAGTAGAGAGAGGCAGAATATAAAACTGAGTGGCTACAGGCCAGAGTTAGCTCCTCAGCAGTTGGGTATCCCACAACTTGCATTACAGTCTCCTGCTTCCTCTGGTTCAGTGTTATTCTTTTGATGTGTGGGATAATGACCTCAAGGAGCTGGGACCTTTGGCCATCTTCCTTCATTGTCAATGTAAGTGATAAACTGTCTGATTCTAAAACTGGTTCACTGTATCTTTACCAGCCAAATCAGTCAGGAGTTGGCCCTGACCTTGCCTTGTTTCTTGACAGAAACTTCACGAAGCTATGGGATCAACATGGAAGTCTGAGGCCCAATCTAACCCCCGACCTCACCCCTACCCCACACATAGAAGGCTAGGAATGGGAGGTTTACGGGGAAATTAAGACACAAAAATAACAATTACACTGGAAGAGTACTTCTTCATACTCTATTGGTTTTCCCCAATCCTCCTGGCTTCCTGCTTCACTCCTTACCCTCCAATTGGAGGGAGTTATCTGGCTTGGTGGGTGACTGACATGGGGCCACCTTTCTTGCTTACACGAAGTTAACCCTTAAAAAGTCTATCGTCCTCTTTTCTGCTTCGCCATTCCAATTTAGGGCAAAGCAGCGATCAGAGACAAGAATGTCTGGGCTTTCACACTAAGCCATATCCTCCAAAGTCCATGATACTTTGAATCCCAGTCGCCTGACTCAGATTTCACTTTGGTGACTATTTCCAAACTCCAAGAGAGAACAGGGGTTGCCTTAAGTCCAAAGAAATTTGATTAAAAATTTGAGAAAAACTTTAAATTTATAAAGGAAAATTAAGAGATTTTCACAAAAAAAGAAATTGAAGTTAAACAATAAGCCAACACAAAACGAGTCATAAAAATCCAAAGTCAAATAAAAAGAATTAAATTTTGATGGAAAAATAGTGAAAACTAGGATGATACTGTAACATGAAATAAATAATACATATGGGGGAGGGGAGAAAAGTCAGAAGAGTAAAGATTTGATGGGAGTCGGTAAAATTAAATAAGAATACCAAATAAATTAAAATATATAGATGAGGCAAAGACATTAAAACAATTGTGAAGTACAGAAGTTAAAACTTCAGGCAAACAAAAGAAGTGGGGAAAAACAAAAACAAAGTCACTGGAAACAAATGGTGACCTGAGTCCTTATCAGAGTCTTGAGTTGGCTTAGACATCGCCAGCCCAAGAGTGCAGTTCTTCCTGAATGGGGAGGCGAGGGGGCAGACACTCCCAATCCACAAGGCCCTGGCTCTCCCCTGGACGCTGGAGGCCATATTTTCAGTTGGTACCTAGCACGAGGGTCCTGGGCTCTTGAATCAAAATAGCAGAAGCCTGCAGCCTTCTTGGCCTTTTGCAAACTCCTAATCAAACCATTTCGATTGCTTTGTGATGTTCTCTAGTTTTACAGCATGTACTTCTGGATGAGAGGAACAGAGACCACACCTCCCAATTCTTTGGTCTCCTCTTCCAGACACCCATTTGGTCATCCATTCATTCATTCGACAACTATTTATCGAGACTTTACCCCACACAATGCCCAGTGATAGGTGATGGCAATACAGCACCTACCTACTGGTTGACAAAGAATACAAATAATTTTGTCATTACAGCTGTGATAAGTGCTTTGAAGGAGGACAGATGTTAGGAAAGTGACTAACAGGGAACATCTTGGGAGTCACAGAAAGCTTTCTAATGAAAGTGTGTCTTTATGAGGTAGAATTAACTCAGCCAAAAGGAAATGGGAGAGCACTCTACCTACAGAAAAGAGCAGAAGCAAGGCCCCTGATGCAGAAGAGGTAAAAGACAGGATCAACTATTCGGGCTACTATGGCCAGAAGACAGAGAGGAAGATACATGTGAGCTAAGCAGGGACCAGAACCTAAGGCCTGCAGCCACAGTAAGGATTTGTGTTTCTTTTCTTTTCCGGGTGAGGAATATTTGACCAACTACTTGGATCCAATGAAAATTTTGCCCTTGATATTTTGATCCTATAATTATGAATACACAGTTTAACCCAAATAATACAAAATTAATGAATTTTCATCTAAAAAGCATTCTTCTTAGTAATTAAATCAATTTAATTTCTTGACAAATTACCATACAGAAGATTTTAATTGATTTCAATTTCCTTTTTAATGGATTAAAATTAATGTTAGATCAATTTTTTATTATAAACTTTGCATGGAAATTTGATTCATCAATTGTTTTGTCCTCAAGTTTAATTTTCCATGGTCCTTATCAAGATTTGATTCCTTAGTCATTTTTACTTAATTAAATTTTATCAATTCTCATTTTTAACCCCTTTCAGTTTTATGGCATACTAAATCTGTCCCAATTTAAAGAAAGTAAGTAATTTGCACCTGTTCAAGAACAAAAGTGGAGGCAAAACGTTCTGCTTCGCGTTTTCTGTATTTTCTGCAATGAAAGTGGATTGCTTTCAGTGTAAGGTTATTCTTAAAAGTGCTCTATGACCATTCCATATTTTTAAAATCAGCCACGTGTTGACGCGGGAAGACAGAGATCAGGTTTTAAAAGATTCTGGGAAAGAAAGAGACATATTTCCAGGAAAAAGCAGAAAAGAGGACTACCAACAGTGGTTAAGAACATGCATTTCGCCGTGGGTCTCATCTGGCTAGGAATCCTCTTTTTAACATTCCCAGCCCTAGGATCTTGGACACATTGTCGTTTGTAAACTTCACTTTCCGCTTCTATCAAATGGAGATAATAGTTCACCCCTAAGTTTGACCATTCGCTGAGATATCGCACGTAAAGCTAATAACACAGACCCTGACACATATGGGCACTCAGTACTTAGTTATCCTTACAATTCTTAATTATCACCTTCCGGTCCCAGCGCTTCCTACAGAGCCCAAGACAGAGCAGACGCCCAACCATAGATTTTGGGGGGATGACGGCAGATGCTCTGCCTCAGGAAAAAAGGGAACACCTGCCCTGACGCTGCCAGTGGGTCTGGAAAATTAAGCGGAAATTAATTTTAGGAGACAGGCGTTCCTTCTAGATCAGAAATGGAAACACGTAACGTGCCGTCCACGGACTCTCGACTGCGCAGTCGCGAACCAGCCACAACAGCGTGGTCCGCCTGTACCTGCGTCGGCCGGACGACCGAAGGCGCGATCTGCGATCGGCCCGATCGATCGATCTGATCGAGGATCGTCAATCCAGTCTGGGCTGCGGGAACTGCTCTTTCTCGCGAGGCTTCAGACCAGGCGGCTGAGGAAGGGGCGGGCCCCGCTGGAGAAAGAGGAGGGGCGTGAGGCCGCGGCACGCTGCGTTCCCAGGAGGCTGTGCGTCCCACTCGTTGCCTCCGGATCTGAGTGAGCGCGTGAAGGCTTTCTGCATACTGGTCATGGCGCTTCACGTCCCCAAGGCCCCGGGCTTTGCCCAGATGCTCAAGGAAGGAGCGAAGGTGAGGAAGGGAGGGTGAGGTGGGAGAGCCGGCGCAGGGCTGCGGTGGCCGCAGCGAGGGAGCAGGGCCTAGTAACGCGCCCGGCGTGCTCCCCGGACAGTAGTCGGAGGAAGAGAAGGTTCTGGAAAGGGAGGTGTTCTCGGGAGGGCTTGGCCGCTGCGGCCCGCGGACATTTCCGTCCTTCTCCGACCCCGGGGAGGGTCGAGGGGGCAGAGGCGGCGGGTGAGGGGCAAGGCCGCAGGATTCCCGTTTTGCGCTAACTGACTGGGCAAGCGTAACGCCCTTGTGCATCTTCCCTGCATCAGTAACCGGGAGGTGAGATTGCTTTGGGCGACTGCCGAGCCGATTGACACACAGTTCGAGGATTGGGCGATTCGAGGGGAGAGGCGAGGAGCAAGGGCCGGTTCTTGGCACCTTCCTTCCAAATGAGAAACAGAGGGTTCCGCGCTTAGTTCGCAGACTAGTGCGTTATAGTAGGACGAACATCACTTACAACCCAAATGAGCTCTTGTCTCAACTTATGCTAGCTACCTTGTAAAACTTGCCCACCAGAGTCTTTCTTTCCTCATCTTTAAATTGAGATTGGACCAAAAGGTGCTACCTTTAAGTCGTAACTGTCCAGCTTACGTGTGTAACTCGCAGATAAGTGACGCCCTGGCCTGAATTGATGAGACTGCTTTGTTTTATGGCCAGGTCTTGAACGTAATTTCAAGAGCATAATTTTTAAAAATACTTTAAGTTTTACGGAACTAGGTTCTTGTTGGCAGGATGCACTTCGGGGATAACACGAGTATACTAAATAAATATCGGGGTTTAATGTCAGTATTGGTGAAACAAATTGGCTGAAAATGACATCGACTGGTTACTTTTTCTTTAAAAATTCAGGCTGAAAACTGTTCGTAGTTTCTATTCTCCTGAAGCAGAAATAATAGTCAAATAAATAAGGCTAATTTAAAGTAGTGACAAAGGAAATAAACAGTATTGTGGGAGAGAATGGCAAGAAGAAAGAAAGACTGCCTCCAAAAAAAGGCAAGGGTCCAAGGTAGATAGAACAATTAAATAAGATATTCAGGGAAGAGCTCTTAGCTCAGTTTCTGAATGACAGAAGGAACCAGCCAACACTAAAGAGAGGAGTGTCCTGGACTGAAGGACCAGTAAGTACAAAGACCCTGAGGGTAGAATGAGTTTGACCTGTTAAAAGGAAGCAGTAAGAAAGGTGATGGTACTGAAGGTCACCGAGGGAAGGCAAGAATGGAAGAGATGAACTTACAATAGCCTTAGGCAGTGGCCAAACATATGGGGCCTTGTAACCCTGAGGAGGCATTTACATCTTATCCTGAGAGTGACGGGAAACTACTGAAGGGTTTGATGGCATCTGATTGATGATCAGAGGGCTGTTCCTGGGGGAAGCGAGATGATGTAAGAGTATAAGCCAAGAGATCAGACTAAAGGCTGTTGGAAGAGTCTGTCCCTTGTCGATGAAGACGCTGCTTCTAAAGTGGTTCTTAACCTTCTTAGGATCACAGTTCCTCTTATCTATCTAATAAAAGCCACGCCTTATACCCCAGAACAGACTGATAGAACTTTCTGCAGTGATGGAAGTGTTCTGTATCAGTGCTGTCCCATATACTGTCCACTAGCCACATGCAGCTACTGGGCCCTTGAACTGTGGTTAGTGCAGTTGAGGAACTGAATTTTTAATTACTTGAAATTTGAATAGCCATATGTGGCCACTGGCTACTATTTTGGGCAAAGCAGCTCTAGAAAAATGTTCACATGAACAGTATGCTCATGAAACCTATCTGAGGCCACAGGTAAATCCCAACTCTAAAAAAAAGTCCAGTGTAAAATTTGCGAATTTTAGTACTGTGAGCAAGCGATTCAGCAGGTTTTCAATAGGTACACATTGGAATTGTGTTGCACTTCAAAAGCCTGTACACTTTAGTCCCTAAAGAGTTTGGAGACAGGTATATTAAGTGGGAATTCCCAGTGAACATGGGACTGCTGGCTTTACAATGCTCAGGCTTTAACACAGTAAGAAAAAGTTCATACTGCATTTCAACTTTTAGTCAGAAGGTCCTGGTAAACTCTGAAAAGGTGTTTGGCTGTACCTGAAATGGCTCCATATGCTGTTTCTAATCAATCTTAGCACTCTTCCTGCACTTTTCACTGCATCAAAAAAAAATTATAGGCTTTGTGTTTTGATATATAAGTAGGTACCTGTGGTGCCTAAAATTGTCGTGCTTTATTCATTCAACTAGTGAGCAAATGTATGGATCATTTCTGAATACCAAGCACCATGCTTTCCATACATAAATCTTGCTTGATTGAGTCAACAGTCCAGTGAAGTAGGTACTCTTATTATTCCCTCCATTTTACAGATGAATCAGTTCTTGTTTTCACTGGCCTGTCTAATCAGAAGTTTTGTTTTACAGCATTTTTCAGGATTAGAAGAGGCTGTGTACAGGAATATACAGGCTTGCAAGGAGCTTGCCCAGACAACTCGTACGGCATATGGACCAAACGGTAACTTCTAAATTCACGTTTTAAAAGATCCAGTACTAGAACTTTGTGTACTAGCTCTTTCAAACTTGTTCTGAGGATATTATATTTAAATTGACAGTTTTAGCCATCATATAGTGTGGCTTTGAAAGTTATTTCATCATTCAGTGACACCAGTATAGTGTTTCCAGTTTTTAATTGGCAACCTATATCTCTTTAGAAAAATAGGAATCAAAATGTTACTTTTTATCCTGTTGAGAGGATAGAAGAATTAATGGTGCTGTTATTATTGAGATAGTACTTAATGTTCATTGTGACAAATGGTGAACAGTTCTTTTACGTAAAGTGACATTATAATTTAAGGGAGAAAACTCTCTCTTGCTTGCTACCATCAAATGAATTGATATAGATTTAGGGAGTAAGCAAAAAACTAAATATACTTTTGAGTAAATTATTTTGGTCTTTGTACATTTTAATATAATTTATTTTTATTGAACAAAAAATGTGATGAGGTTGGCATCCTCCCTAGAAAACATTATAGGAGATTAGAAAGGAAAATAATAGGAGTATGTGGTCAGGAAAAGCCATGGGGCTATGAGAGAATCTTAAAGAACAGGTTAGTATGTGTTGAGTTCTTGCAAAGTTGTTTTAAGAAATGGATACAAATTTATATTTCTTGACTAAATTTTTCTTGGGTATTTGGCGAAGGATTTGAGTAATGAATTTCTTTTTCTGTTATTTTTGAGGAATGAACAAAATGGTTATCAACCACCTGGAGAAGCTGTTTGTGACAAATGATGCAGCGACTATTTTAAGAGAGCTAGAAGTAAGTTTAAAAAGCCAAGAAATATTTTGGTGACACCAGAAATTGAGTATATTTTAACAGAGAAAAAAACCTCTTATTTCAGATTCGACAATAAGGGACTATTTTTTTCAACTTGAAAATCTTTTACACAGATTTTCGTAATTATAGAGTTCTCTTTAACGTGTTAGCCACTCAAAAAAAATCTCCTGAGTTATTAATTTATGGAGGAATTGGTTGTGTCAAAAGTGTCTTTGCTAATAATCATACCAATTTGAATATGTTGTCTTGTTCTATAGAGTGTGACACTGAAGTGAATTATTCCATAATGCAGAAACAGCTGATACTGAAAACTGTGGTTTAAAAAAAGAAAGTCAAACCACTGGCTTTGTTAAGATGATACAATCAGTTGGTGCAATTTTGCTTGGTTCACCTGTAGTTTTGATGTTACAGAGTCTATAGAATAGATACTGCCAGCAGGGTAATGGAAGGTGTGAGACCTGAGCAACATACAGAGCCCTTCCTCGCCTAGCTGCTTTGTAATTGATGGATATGTTCAACCTCAGGAGTTTTCCTGAACTTAGCTCTTAAACTATCAGAATGTAATCCTTTTAAGTGAAACTTATAAATCTGTTAACATTTCTCTAACTTCTTATATAACAATATATTCTTAAAAATATGTATTGAACAAAAATTTAATTCCCCATGATGTTTGCGGAGGGACTTTTCACTGTGACCATGAATGTTACATGCAGTGATGTTCTCAAGAGTTAGTCAGGTGTGATGAGGATACTGTCTTCAGAATAAAACCGTAGTGTCGACTTCTAGTTTTCTCACTGCTATCAGTTGTTGCTCTAATGTTGCTCAATTCTAAAAAAAAAAACACAAAAAACCAGCATCTAAATCCCTAAGGGAAAAAAAAAAACAATTTTGGTACATTTTTTTGAAGAAACATTTTTTTATAGTCCCTTTTTTTAAACCACAATTGATACCCCTTACAATAAAAGTATACATAGAAATTGAGACTCATGACCAAGTTAAATGATGTGTCTTAGCTCTCCTGAAGCCTTTTTTTTTTTAAAAAAAAAAAAGTCTAGACATAGTGGTTGGAATTACTTTGTTTTTTAATTTAGTGCACATAGAATAATGTTCTCAACCTTAAGTATGGAGATGGATGACTGGCCATCAGAAGAAGGTGCAGTTGGAAGTTGCTTTCATGTGTAGTGATGCCTTTGTGCTGGTAGGCCTAGAGGGACTTGGGGTGTCATCTTGTGGCTACGCTGTGAGTAGCCTATAGCAGTGTGATCGAATGGAGTTACCTGGCCCACAGGCAGAGTGCAGTGTATTAATTTAAGAAGAATGGAAATGAATGACTTTATATTGCTTTGAGGATCACATGTTTTAACTTGGTATTTAAATTCAAACCCCTTCTACCAGGTACAGCATCCTGCGGCAAAAATGATTGTAATGGCCTCTCACATGCAAGAGCAAGAGGTGGGAGATGGCACAAACTTTGTTCTGGTATTTGCTGGAGCTCTTCTGGAATTAGCTGAAGAGCTTCTGAGAATTGGCCTGTCAGTTTCAGAGGCAAGTGTTCATTTTATAAGGTACTCCTATTTAATTTTTGCCTGTGTATGTGTCTGTGTGTATATATATGTACACACACACCCCTATCGCTTCAAACTTAAATAAGAATCGTTATCATAGTAACAGCTAACATTGAGCAGTTTACTGTGTGCCAGGCATTGTAGTACATATGCTTCACTTGCAGTATATCCTTCTATCCTTACAAGAACCGTATGAGTAAGGCCTATTAAGAGTAATCCCATTTTATTTTATATGAGGAAAATGAAAGTTGAGTTGGAAAATCTTAGTCAAGATGTTTTAGCAAGTAAGCAACAAAGTTAGCGTTCAAATTTGAGCTGTCACCAAAGCATACACTTTTAACTAGTAGG
Source organism: Equus quagga (assembly GCF_021613505.1). NCBI lineage: Eukaryota > Metazoa > Chordata > Mammalia > Perissodactyla > Equidae > Equus > Equus quagga. Next base: position 13,510,667 of record NW_025802777.1, read on the forward strand.
TTCTGCTATGAATATTCTGGAAGTACACCTTCTCATTTTATACTGAAAATTGATATCCCTTTTCATTTGGTTACCAAAGTAAGCTTTGTTGTGTCAAAGTGATCTCTTAGAAGAAATCAACTTTTGCTCTTTACATTTAAGGTCATAGAAGGTTATGAAATTGCCTGCAGAAAAGCCCATGAGATTCTTCCTGATTTGGTATGTTGTTCTGCAAAAAATCTTCGAGATATTGATGAAGTATCATCTCTACTTCATACCTCTGTAATGAGTAAACAATATGGTAACGAAGCGTTTCTGGCCAAGCTTATTGCTCAGGCATGTGGTGAGTAAATAGCAGTAAATGAAAAGATCCAAAATAAAAATGTCTTAACATGAGTAAGATGTTCTTGTTGTTGTCCCAAGATATCTTTTGATATGTCTCATTTTCTTAACAGTATCTATTTTTCCTGATTCCGGCCATTTCAATGTTGATAACATCAGAGTTTGTAAGATTCTGGTAAGTTTAGAAAATGCATTAACATTATCTAGATAGGTCAATTGTTTTTTTGCAAAAAAAAAAAAAAAGTGTTAATCTAAACCTAAATTTTACCTCAGGTTTTGGACACTTAAGACTTTGCTGCCTTTTGAGGCATTATTTATAATATTTTAATATTGCTAGGTTGTGGTACCTGTTAAATTTTAAAGGGTTTGACATTATCTACTTGTAAAGTCATCTTTTTTCCATGACAGCATGAAGGATGAGAATAGTACATAGACAAAATATTAATTTTTTGCGTTCTTCATTTATGCTAAATTATACCAATAAGCTTAGAAGGCAATTTCTGAATGGGATGGAAGTTGTCCTGTTGCTCTACAATAATGAAATTCATACTTTAATGTTAGTATTGAAATAAGAGTATATGTTTCATAAAAATGTATGTGCTTGATATAGTAGAACTTAGCGTTGTAGTGGTTTTGTACATTCGCATTTGCTAGTGTAGTTGAGTTTGGCTTCCATAAGCAGCTGTGCTAGCTATGTGGGTGTGTATTTATATGTATGTTGTGTGTTTTCTGACTCCCTCTGTGTACGGTCGCCCCTTCCCCATTAAATAGTATGCTTCTGAGATCAGAAACTTTGTTTCCTATTCTGTCCCCAGTACTGATGGCTGTGCCTGGTACATCAGCACCAAGTACTTGGTGAATGAGTGAATGAATGGCTTAGAGCAGTTGCTCTCTATCTTTGCTTCTTCTGAGTACACTGAAGGACCCCCTCCTCCACCTCCATAACAGTGGCTCATTCCCACAGTGGTTCCTTCCTTGAGTAGACTGCTGTGCTGTGTGTGTCTACCACCCTACTCCTTATACCCAGTCACTGCCTTGGCGTATTACTTTATTTAGGAAAGGATATTTTTGGTGCATGCAGAATCAGCAAATTAGCCCTAATGTTGTTTTCGTGAGATCTCTGATGATTTTGTTATTCAACTCCTTAGGGCTCTGGTATCCATTCCTCTTCAGTATTGCATGGCATGGTTTTTAAGAAGGAAACTGAAGGTGATGTAACATCTGTCAAAGATGCAAAAATAGCGGTGTACTCTTGTCCTTTTGATGGCATGATAACAGAAACTAAGGTACGTAGGCTTCAGAATCTTTAAAAGGCTATGGTTGCCCTTTCAGATTGTTTTATGATTCTAAAGTCTCAAGATAGACTTTGCTCTTAACTCAGTGAACACTGCATAATTATTGAAAACTGCAGGATCCTGTTTTTTAAAATCAGATTCATATTCTTTGAAGACCTAATTCAAATACTAAATATTAAATTTGAAACATTAGATGGTGACGATATTGTTTATATTCCAATATACAGTCACTGACTTCTGGTAGAATTTACACACTCAGCAATAGAATGCTCACTGAAGAGAATATGAGCACTTATATGCTCTACATTAAAATACTAAAAGAAATGTTGAGATTCTGTAGCATCCTGAAACAAAAATATGCTAATAAAATTTTAAATTGCTAAGTTTGTTTTTAAAAATACGTGTTATGAAGTTTGAAGGTTACGTTTATAGGTCACTTCTGACTTCGTCCCTAGAATTAAAATCTGAGTTGTTGATGGTTTTAAGTTTCACAGATTTTGAGGGTAGCAGGGGTGGTTGATCATTTAGTCTACATTTTAGAAAACGTTTGAGAACAACGTTGTTTTGGTATACTAGTTGACATTTGTCAAAGAACAAATGCCAAGACACCTGCCCAACGTATCTAAAATTACAGTATTTCCCCAACTTTTCCACCAAAGTGCCTGTAACAGAGCATCAGTTTGGGGAGTGGAGCTGTATAGGAGCAAGTTGAGTTTCTATTAATTTCATATAGATTTTGTATTCTTCATAATGCATGCATATTTATCTTAATATTTCCTCCCAAATCTTTAACATAATTCTTCAGTAAAATCTTATTCTGTGACTTTGAACACCAAAGAAGTAAAATGGTTTTAAAGAGAACGTTTGCTTATTTTCTGTAGGGAACAGTATTGATAAAGACTGCTGAAGAATTAATGAATTTTAGTAAGGGAGAAGAAAACCTCATGGATGCACAAGTCAAAGCTATTGCTGACAGCGGTGCAAATGTCATAGTGACAGGTGGCAAAGTGGCGGACATGGCTCTTCATTATGCAAACAAATACAATATCATGTTGGTGAGGTAAGAGCTGTGTTATATTAACCTATAACGTAAATGGCTTTTTGGTGATGTAACACTGAACAGATAAATTAAGCACATCAGGAAAACTTAAAAAAGGGCAAGTATAAGGTATTGGATCAAATAGCAGAAGGACTTGACCTACTTAGGGGGACAGGAAATACCTATGAGAACACTTACATTTAAGCTGAGAGCTGAAGGACCAATCAATAGCTGTTGTTACTTGAAGACGGAGAGGGAACAGCATTCCAGGCAAAAGGAATAGCTTAAGAAAGCAGACACAACCTGGTGCATACTGTCAGCTGGAGTGTGGGATGAGGAACATAACTTAATCCATAAACACATGGGGAACACAATTCCTACCTCTCCGAGCACCTATTCTAATGTGCAGAGTAAATCACAGCTCGCAGAACAGGTGACTGCCCGAAGTGTTTTAGAACGATAAACCCTTGACAAGCTAAGGAGACAAGAACTCTCCCAATTCCAGAATAATACCATAAATGCCTTTGTATGGATTGTACAATGCAATCCAGACCTATTCTGAGCTTGAACCTGCAGGATAAAAAGAATGTGACTTGGGGACCAGTGTACAGTTTCCTGTTTAATCTTTGCATTTTATTATGGGATCTGATGGAATTAAAACTTCTCTGAAGGTCTTGGTTTTGTTTTTTTAAAGGCTGAACTCAAAATGGGATCTCAGAAGGCTATGTAAAACAGTTGGTGCTACAGCTCTTCCTAGATTGGTATGTATTTGGGACATTAAAGGATAGTCGAACCTATGGATTATTTTTATTACAACAGTTACTTTCTTACAGACAACTCCTGTCCTTAAAGAAATGGGACACTGTGACAGTGTTTACCTCTCAGAAGTTGGAGACACACAGGTGGTGGTTTTTAAGCATGGTAAGTATAAAATGGTATGTATAAAATGATAAAATATGTAAGTGTGGGGTGTTTTTTTTAACCCTCAAATATATTTAATTTATTCACAGAAAAGGAAGATGGTGCCATTTCTACCATAGTGCTTCGAGGCTCTACAGACAATCTGATGGATGATATAGAAAGGGCAGTAGACGACGGTGTTAATACTTTCAAAGTTCTCACAAGGGTTAGTATTAGCAGTAATCTTGATTTAGTAATTTGTAAGCCCTCAAAAAAACAGTTGGCAGACTTCTGAATATTGAGAACTTCCAAATGAATGGCCTATGTAAAGCAAAGCACCTTTTTTACTTAAGACTGAAGTGTCCATTGCTGATGAGTATGATAGTTTTCTAGAATGATTATGCAAAGGAATAAACAGCAAATCAAGACTTTGTTTTTTTTACCTGTTTTAAAGGGATAGTTTATGGTTGTTTTGATTTTGATGTACCTTATGTTGCTTAAGCACTATCCTTAGTGCCATATCTGGAAATGCAGATAAGGTATAGCGCTGGTCTAATTTTTAAACTTTGGTCCTCCCTTGTCATATATCATATGTACATTAAGATAATTTGCCCAAATGACTCCATTTTTATAAAATTTGTAATTAGGATTTGAGTAACATTGCCTGATTGGAAACTCTTAGTCTGGTGGCAGACTGGAATCGGATGATTAGAAAACTGCAAACTGCTTCTTAGTGATCTATTTTTTTTCCTTCTTTTTTTGACTACTTATTATAGGATAAACGTCTCGTACCTGGAGGTGGAGCAACAGAAATTGAGTTAGCCAAACAGATCACTTCATATGGAGAGGTATGGCTTTCTCTGTATAAACTGACTTTCTTCTTGTTGCTTGAATAAAATACAGTAATACACACACCTTTGTTTTAGACATGTCCTGGACTTGAACAGTATGCCATTAAGAAGTTTGCTGAAGCATTTGAAGCTATTCCCCGGGCATTGGCAGAAAATTCTGGAGTTAAAGCGAATGAAGTAATCTCTAAACTTTACGCCGTACATCAAGAAGGAAATAAAAATGTTGGATTTGATATTGAGGTATTTGAAAAAAAAAAAACTATGAGCGTAAATTGTTTTACTTTGTGAATGTATAACCTGAAAACAGAAGTAATAAGTATTAAAAAAAGTGAAAAAATATTCTGATTTGTAAGCAAATGATTTTCACAACAATTAGCTTTTACAAATAGTTTGATAAAGAATTTAGTTTTCCTTCTGTTTTTATTAGTAACCTTTTGTTTTACCGTGTGTATAGGGTATTACTTTTGCCTAGTTACTTTGCTAGTACTATTTAAGGAGCCATGCATTTTTATTATCGAGTATAAACATTTTCACATAAATTAAAGTGAAAGAATGAAAATTGTTTTGTGTTCACAGGCTGAAGTTCCTGCTGTAAAGGACATGTTGGAAGCTGGTATTCTAGACACTTACCTGGGAAAATATTGGGCTATCAAACTGGCTACTAATGCTGCCATCACTGTACTTAGAGTGGATCAGGTGAGTGAAAGTGAAATTTTGATCTTTAAAGTACTAATTTTCATATGGTTCAGTAGTAGTTTCCTAGAACATAGTGCAGTTCTCATTCTGTTCAAAGGAGTATTCCTTTACCTTCCTCTTAGAGCTGCTAAAGTGTCCCCCACGACATTATTTTTTTTCTTCTATTATAGTTTTAAATTGTACAGAATATATTTCAGCTTATATGAAATGAAAATCTTTCCAGTGAAAGAAACCTTTGCCATTTTTAAACTGGAATGGGTAAAAAAAAAAATCTGATTTAGATTAATAGTTTTCAGACTTTTTTACACCTAAGAATCCCTTTATACAAATAATCTAGAGAGGAAGTTTAATACATAATATTAATATGGAATATAAGAAGGACCCTAAAGCCCTGAAGCAAACATTGCAGACCACCAACTTGAAGGAAAAGGAAGCCTCCAGTTGTCCGTGCAGATGATAGGAGCAGGGCATTTGAAATTTTTTCTGCTGTGACAAATTATGTCTTGAGGTACTGAAAGATCTTAAAGGTGTTAAAAATAATAGTATTTCTGCCATTTTCTTGAGGAATTGTGACAGAGGAAAAGTGGTAAAGACTATTGTGGGTTCAAGAGATAAACCAGAATTCATAATTTTAAAAAAAAAAAAAATTTTAATGTTTTCTAGTAAACTTAAATCCATTTTCCTAGAAATTATAGAACCGATTGTTAAGCAATGAATTATCTTTAATTAATGAATAGAAAATTATAACTGTGGGAAACACAGTATAAATCCATTACGTGAAAATCACGCCAAATTAATCTTAGAAGAGGCAAGTTATAGGTAGAAATTAATGGAAAGGAAATTAGATGTATTCTAAGCACAACAAGGACTAGTTGGTGGTAGTTACAGCAAAACTAATTTCCCCTCAGTAAAAGGAAGAACTTTACTCTTAAGATGACCAAAAGTGGAACTGGATATCTCATTTCAACTCATTGGAAATAAAATAAACAGAAATTGGATGTTCGTGTACTCAGTGTGTTAATAGGGTGTTCTTATATTGATGTATCAGGTAGTTTTTAGTGGAAGAATATGTTTTTGGAGTTTTTAAGTAAAGATAATGGAAGGCTAAGGAAATGTTTGTCCTACAAGTTAAAATAGAAGGGGACAGGGAAAGCTAAGTAACCTGAAGCATGAGGTAAGCAGAAATTGTAATAGTGCAAGTTTCTGAACTGAGGAACTTTTTGAATGTCACTTATCCAAGCGAGACAATAATTATAACAAGTGCTTTGGTCAGAAAGGCACTTGTGAATTTTGGTTTTAAACTGGGAAGGGTGTCTTTTGTTTTACGGTGAGTGAGGATGTTCCTTGTTATGTGCCCCTGGTCTTGGCACCCTGTATGTAAAATCTGTATCTGAAGAACCTATCCCACTACGTGAACCAGTTTGTTTCTGTAAGCTTGTATGCTTTAAGATAGTTGTATGTAATTTTGTATAGTATATATTCTGGAAAGTGACTTGCAAATTAAGGTCTAGGCTTTGGATGATGATGTAGAGCTGGATTAATCTTTGTTCAAAAATTCATTTCACTAGTTCTCAAATTATGGTCCCCAAATCAACAGCATCACCGTCACCTAAGAACTTGTTAAAAACAGAAATTCTTGGGCCCCACCCCAGACCCACTGAATCAGAAGCTCTGGAAGGAGGCCCAGCAGTCTGTTTTAAATAAGCCCTCCTGATAATTATGATGTACTAAAGTTTGAGAACTACTGTTCTAGGTACTTTTTTAAAAATCAAGCTATACTTCGGTTCTAAAATTATACTTAATGCTTTTAATTCAATTTGAACTTACTGTAGATTAGTAAAATGTTATGCCAAGAATTTTAGGTTTAGATTTCTTGAAGTTTCTGAAAAGGGTGTGGAATCTATTGGAGGTGGTAGTGAAGATGTTTTAGTTTGTGTTTCTTGAGATACAAGCCAGACCCCTTGATGGCATACAGAAAGATCTCTTAATCATATAAATTTGGGAAGCAACAAATAAGTAGTTCCAGTTTTGAGATTCAGAATGTATATTAGAATTTGAGGGTTCTACTTTGAGGAAAGCCAACTAGTTCAGTTTCAGCTTCATTTTGCTTTGAAATTTATTTGACCCCAAAGCTGTCACCACCCCCTTTTTTTCCCTAAACATAAATCCTGTAAAAATGTTAGATGGTTATACTTGGAAAATGCTGGGTTTAGTGCATTGCAGATAAATTAGAGACTCCTGGTTTGTTTTTTTGAGTTACCAGGGAATTGGGTGCTTGAGTTTTTTGTTTATAAACATACTTCTTGCCATTTGAATGGTTCTCATTTATAGGTACCTAGAACATTTCGGTGTTGGACTTAATATATATATATTTATATATCAACCACTTTAGATTATAATGGTAAAACTAGCAGGTGGATCTAAAGCTCCTAAACCACAAGGAGATTGGGATAGAGATGGTTGGGAAGATGACCCTCATATAAATAGCAAATCAGGTGCCAAACTGATTTATGCCAGTAATGCATGCAAATATTTTTCACATTTAGCTCATTGGGTTATTGAAGTACCTGTCTTGGAATGCCCTTCACTAATGTGTATAGATTTTGTTGCTGTTAACGACCACAAAAGCAGCAAGAAACTCTCGCACTGCTGGAAGCTAACAGTCATGCTACAGTGTTTCACATGCAGTGTCAAGATGACTGCTTAATCTTGAATCGAGCTCACAGAAAAATATTCTTTCTCTTTCTAAAGGTTGAGTTTGTAGGTATACTCTTAGGATTTTTGTTTTGTTTCATAGATCATCATGGCAAAGCCAGCCGGTGGGCCCAAGCCTCCAAGTGGGAAGAAAGACTGGGATGATGACCAAAACGACTGAATGGCTTAATTTTTACTGTAGGTGAAGGCTGTATTTGTAGTAGTACTCTAGGAATTGCCTGATGTTTTCATATTCTCCTTAAATTAAGAAGTGTTTCATGTTTGTATCCTTGACTGGATGATATAATAAACATGTTATTACCAAAAGCCTCAGTCTGGTGACCTCTGTTCTTTTATCTCAGTGACCTGTCTCAACCTTGTTAATGAAATTAGCTGTGGGACCTAAGGCAAGTCACGTAAGTAATTAGGGGCCTGTTCCAATTTCTGTCTGGCCTGCTGCTTGTTTCTGCACCCAAGATTTACTGGAACATAGCCATGCTCATATACTTACATACTGTCTGCTGCTGCTTTCTACAAGGGAATGGCAGAATTTAGTTATGACAGACCAAATGGCCTGCAATGCCTAAAATATTTATCTACCAGATGTCTGTCAACCCCTGAACTAGATTTTGAGTGTTTTTTTCAAAGCTCTGGAAAACTTAAGGCTAGAGGTGATTTGTTTCAATTAGTAATGAATGATTTGTTGAATGGCTGCCTTATATTCTAGTAGCAAAGTACAAAAATACTTGTGATGTATTTACAGTTGTATTTCCTAACATGTATGAATTAAAAAGTTTTCATAAAGCAGATCTTACTTTTCTTTAAAATCAGTAAGGAGTTTTGAAAAAGCTAAGAACATTGTTAAAAAGTTAAATTAACTGATTATACAGGACAGGTGCCACTGTATGTTGGTTATATAAGGTCCTGAAATAAAACTTTGCAATTGTACACTGTTTTTGGTATTTCAGAGGAATTTTGGAAGCAGTATGGCTGACTGGGTCTTAACATAAACTCAACAAGTGTTAGGAATGATACTTCTTGCCTAGGGTTCACTGTATGTCAAATCCTAATGAAGAACCTTGGGGCTGAACCAGTGGCACAGTGGTTAAGTTCACGCATTCTGCTTTGGCAGTCAGGGTTCGCAGGTTCAGATCCCGGGCATGGACCTACTTACCACTCATCAAACCACGCTGTGGCAGCATCCCACATACAAAAAATAGAGGAAAACCAGCACAGATGTTAGCTCAGGGCCAATCTTCCTCACCAAAAAAAAACCTTGCAGGAAGTTTAGACAGGCTTGGTATCCTTAAGGCTGCTAGGATTGCATGCAACTTGAAAACACTGATTGGCTTGGGTAAAAACAACTTATTAGGACAGTTAACAGGCTTGCTCTGGCATGCTGGCATTAAGGGCATCTGGTACCCAATTACTTGAGTCCCAGGAGTGTCTACCTTGGGTCAGTTAACAACTGCACAAAGGAAGTGCAGTCAGGCCCAGCTTATGCACACTGTATGGCATCAGAATAATTATGTGTTTCTCCCAATTACTACTACTCTCAAATCTATACCTATCAAAGTAACACTTTTTAAAAAACTTAACACACTTGAAGTTTCATTAGCCAGTCATTCAAACATTTTTTAGAATGTCACCTAGTAGGGTTAAGTCAATACAACTTAAAATCTTCTAAGTAATAAAACAAGTTTTGGGGGTAAGTCAGTTTATTGATGTGTTGCAGCCCACCACCCAGACACACTTAAGCGCAGAGGACTTAATTCTGAATCCTTTCCAGAAATGAAGCAGGAAAAAACCACCATGACAATACAAAACCATTGTAAACTTTAGGTATTTTCCCTTCAGTATTTCAATAAACTTGCTTCCTTCTGGCATGTATTTCATTTTAAGTGAACATGATTTACAGTTAGTCTTTACTTTATTATTATTACAGCCATTATAAAAGCCATAAACATGTTTCCAGAGAAAGCGCTTTCTGAAACTGTTAGAGTACTCTCTCATAAAATAGGAGGTACGCTTGTGAGTTTAGTACTTTAGTTGTAGGCACAGCTTGCACATGTGTATCACTGATGTGAAACCACTGCCCTTTGGTTGATTGCATTTCAAAATCTGTTGAGAAAATGTAAAATTGAATATAAATGGAAAGATCAAGTTGATTATTTTTTGCTTTTGCCATAATCTGCTGAATACTAGAATTTTCCAGACTTCTTACCTTGTGGAATATCACCATGGAGAACAAGATTAGAGAGATGACTATTTGCAGTTCGTGCCTTGGCGTAGGCAGTATAATGTCCTGACCTCATGGTACCACTGTGTTCAACGACTCCATATAAGGAATACAGTACCTTTGTATTTTCTTCAGCAACGTTCTTTAAAAATGAATGGAATTCAAAAGTTAGTTCTAGTCTCACACAGATGCCGTTGGCAAGATAATTTTAAACTATGAAAGGGTCTCTAACCCTTACTTTTGGAATGCAGAAATCATTCATGAAGCTGAACTTTGCTACTTTCTCCCTACCTTTTCAAAGCCTGAGTAGTGTCACACTTGTGTTTTTATTAGAAAGTTGCCATTGTTGTTTCTCTGCTGGAAGAACATAAACCAGAGGCCACTTGCTATAATCAATTTCCTGGCCCAGATACTTAAATAACCAAACTGAACTCGCCAGAGTCCTTGGGAGTCTTGGGATCAGATAATTCCAAAATACCTCCACAACTCTATCATTCTAGTTCCTGCCCAGAATGTAAGCCTTTAGCAGCAAGAGGACAGCATTGAGCTCTTGCCAAAAACCACCCCTCACATTTTCAAATGCCCCCTAGGGATTTGGTGAGAAGCACATTGAACCTCTCTCGTGCTCACTTTCCCCACCCAGAGCAGAGGCTGCTTATTCTTTGAAGACCCCATATCCCATTGGGCTGGCAACACGGACATGTTTCTCCCAGCTGGGGACGACTTTCAGACGACTACTCCATTTATGTTCTCTTCTAAAAAGTCCTCCTGAACAGGCATCACTGTCTTTCAATATTACTGTCATCTCTTTAATCTACAGCCCCCTATTCACTGAAGAACTTTACACTTCACTCCAAATCCAGTCGGCTTCGTCAGGGATTTCAGTGTCCATCAATAAGCCCAATAGGAGCCAACTACAACCAGGACTGTATTCTAGAACTGGTCATCACTCAGAACTGTATGACCAGAAATCTTACTAATTTCTAGTCTCAGTCCACATTTCTTCCATTCTTCAAACTTTCATCTCACCTATACTCTTCAACCTAACAGGATCCTCCAATCCTCATTCTCTCCCGGCCTATGAAGCCTCTTTTAGCCTAATCCTACAGAAAGTCTGTATCTTCACTACTCAAAATGTGGTAATGGAACAGCAGCATCAGCATTACTTCAGAGCTTATTAGAAATGCAGAATCTTAGACCCCACCCCAGACCTACTGATTCCCAGATGATTCATAGCACATTAAAGTTTGAGAACTTAGACCACATGTATCACTCTCAAAAGTAATCTCTCAACACCCACCACTAATCTTGCCACCACATCCAATTCCTTACAAAACCCTACTCTGAATGCTACAACCTACCTTCCCCAACCCCACACCCAGACACCTACTATTGCCAGGGAACAAAATTACAGAACAGTGTGCAGGCTGGTAAATTAATGATTTTCTACCTCATCAGGGTCCTCAATATGACCATATAACCTTATAACTCGTTCTTAGCTGCCACTTCCATGGATGTCCTTCACAGGAACTGGCCCACCCTTTCACTACTCTTTTAGCCTCTCCTTATCTCCCAACCCTTTATTCTCCATAGTTGACCTCATCTCCCACTTCAGGAAAACTGAGACACAACCTACCCAACTACAAGTTGCCCATTCTCAGGAAGATGCAGTATCCTCTCTCTCTTGTTCAGAGACAATACTCCCAACTTTGTGTCCTCATCCTAGTTCTTCCGGCTTCCTTCAGAGTCTTGCTCAATCAGTTCTCTCTCTCTTTTCTCTATCTTCAACTTCTAGCTTTTTCTCTTGGCCTACAAACCTATTTAAGTCTCCAAGACTTTAAAAAAAGTTCTTCATTGATCCACCAATTCTCAGCAAAGGTTCTAACATATCTACATGCTTTACCTCCAATATTCTCATTTATTTCTCAACCCATTGATGTTACCCACACTTTTTGAAAAATTTGCCATGACCTCTATGCTGTCTAATCCATAAATACTTTCTAGTTTTTTTCTCTGATATTCTGACCCTGAAGCCACTTAGTCCTTTCCTTGAAACTTGAACACAGGGCAATGGCATTTTAAGCAAAATATGGATTCCTGATGATGTTGTATTCAAAACTAATCCAACCAAAGGTTTCTGTTTACCAGCAAAAATGGCCCTGCCCTATGGTGATAACATAAAAATAATTACAATTCACTCTACCCACCAGCTCTGAAATACCCTTCTTGGAGAATTTTTAATTGGGAAGGGAGGAACGGAGAATTTCCATCATTTTAAATTTGGCACAGAAAGACTTTATTAATATGTTTATACTTAAATATCTGAAATCTGAGTATATACAGAACAACAGTATAGCTTTTCTGATTCTCCAAATTCTTCTTCAACATGGAGATTCGTTGAGATCCTTGGTGGTGTCCTCCTCTTTTACCTACGCCTCTTAGACCCACATGCTCGCCAGAGTTGTCATTACCATCTCTTTTCTTTCTCTCTCCATGCTCTACACAGGGGATCCTATCCTCTCATGGTTTTAACTACCACCTATGTACTGATTTCCAAATCTTTATCCCAAGCCCTAACCTCTCTGCCCTGGGCCTCAGCCCCATGAATATCTCAAAAATATCTGAAACTCAAAGTATCTAAAACTGAACTCATTATCCTTTCTCTACCTCCCAATCTGCTCTTCTTCCTGTATTTCCTACTCAGTTTAGGGCATTTCACCTGCCCCATCTGCCTAGTTCTCAACCAGGCCCTGGGAATCAAGAATCAACTCCTCTTTCTGCACCACCTTCAGCCTCCATTTAAAGGCCACTGCCTCATTGTCTAGAGTCAATTGATCGTAAGCCTGGTTAATTTTACAACCTGGAATATTCCTTCAATCTCCCCCTCTCCTGCCCTAGTTTACGCCCTCATCATCTATTGACTGATCTAACTCAACAGCATCCAAACTAGTTTTTCGGTCTCTAGTCTTTGCCTCTTAAAAATCCAGCCTCCCTGCTTCAGCAAGTAACCTATGTAATACACAGACCTGGCTGTAACCCCATTGCTTTAAACTCCTCAGTGGCTCCCCACTGCATCCCTAACAAAGCCCAGGTTCCTCACCATGATAATCCTCCGAAGTCTCATCCCTATCTCACTTCTCTGGCTCCATCTCCCAGCGTTCCCTAGACCTTGTACTGTAAGTTCTAGAACTGCCTATACTGCCAGTCTCCAGCATCCACCCTGCCATTTCAGGCTGCTGTGCCTTTGCTCCTGCTGTTCCCACTGCCTGGAAAAGTTGTTTTTTCCTGACTCTTCATACTAACTCTTACTCCTTCTTTAAGTACTAGTTGAGGCATGGTCTACCTTCACAGAACTTCCTTGACCCACCAACGAGCTGGGTTAAGTGCATACCACCCCAGCTCTGTGTATACCAATTTTAACACCAAACCATATTAAATTGGGATATGCATGAATGTATCTGCTCACCTTTAGTTTTGTGCCCTCACTCCCAAGACAATGTCTGCCACAATAATGAGGGTTCAAAAAAATGGTGAATTGAAATAACAACCAAACGTTCAAAGTGATTCATCACAGATCTTAAAATTATAAAGGTGCGAAGATCAAAGACCCACTCTACTCAGTAATTCGTATCAACTTCACACTTATGTGAGTCGCTGCTGGAGTATTTGGTAAGCTATGATTTCCCTGAAAGCGTTTCTCCAAAAGGACTACTTTCACCTACCTTACATTTAAGGGTGCAAAAAGGAGCCAGATCTAAGATTTCCGGAAATTTTATGTGTTTGTTAACTTTGCGTAGGTTAAAACCAGCCTAAAAATGAGAGAGAACAGATTGAGTTCTTTTCCTGGAAAAGCTGTACACATTGTCAACTGCAGCCCCACTCCAAAGCCAGAAAGAACACCAACATCCAGCCCTAGTTTAGTCTTCCTAAGAAACTCTATTTTTCCTGACCACTGATTCTTAGTTTGTTTTTGCTAAGTGCACACCATACACACACACTCCCAAAACATTAAGAAAGCTGCTCCCATGAGAAAATTCTCAAGGTTTCTGGTTTAGCCATCCAGAAAAACCAGATTAGCCCAGAGGTTTTGAGTGTTTCAAACTCAGCCACAGTAGAATACTTTCCTGGGAAGCACACAGTCCCAGCCTCACTCTCTAACCAAGCTTAGTGAATTGTTCAGAGACCCACCTCATTAACCAAGCCCATACCAACCACAGGAGGGAAGACGTTCTGAAGGTACTCTGGCAATTTGGAACTGAATTTGAAACTAGTGCTGCTTACAGCAAGTCTTCCAGAAAAGATGGGGGTCACCAAAACGATGAAATTCCAAGGTACCAATGTGTTTTTATCAAGGATCAGTAAAAATAAAATACCACACTCAAAACAGGAAAACATCATGAAATTTCCTAAGTGTGAGATATAGCTAGTAAACTGGTTTTTTTTAACCTGAAATTAAGGTTAGAGTAAGATGCTATATTACTAAAAAGAGCAACATGAGTTCTAGTACAACTGAGGAAGGACTGTGCCCAAATTTCTCCTCCACCTTGACATGTATCTTCATCAAACCTTTTGTCTTACCCATATACATTCTTTTACTTTCCTACTTCTTTGAAGTTAGAATTAAGAAATAAGAGAAAACCAAAGAAACACAGCACCATGTTGAGACAATACAAATAAAGCAGATGTTACATATTTAAAAGAAATTTTGGGTAGCAAACAAGGGTACCTGCTGAAATCTCTTTAAATGAAGAGTGAGAACAGGAGGAGCAAGAGAAATTAGCATCTGTTTTTTGGCATTGGTGTAAACATGTTTCCTTTCACCTAAAGAAAGAAAGAAATTTTAGCAGTATGAAAATCATTTTAGACCTCTAAAGCATTCAGATTTGCTATAAAACTCATTTTAAACACCTTAAGCAAGAATCAGTAAACTTTCTGAAAAGGACCAGATAATAAATATTTTAGGCTTTGTAGACCAAGAAGCAAAATCAAGGATATTTTGTCATTATTTACATATTAAGGAAAATCTTCCACAAATTTTTACTGATGGAATTCAAAATATAATAATAATGATTGAATACGATTACAGTATACTGAAAAGAAGAATGGAATTATTTTTGGAGAGTTAACATTTTGGTTAACTAGGGTTCAAAGTTAGCATTCTCCACCGTAAAATCATTTTCAAATGTTAAGCTATAAAAAACATTCTTAGCTCAGAGACCATACAAAAACAGGCAGCAGGTCAAATTTGGCCTGTGAGCCACAGTTTGCCCACACCTGCTCTAAAAGCAAACAGAATTGCTGTAAGATCAACACAATCTACCTTCTGTATCAACATGTAAATAAATAAAAAGCTAGACTTCTAAAATGTCTCAACAGGGGCCGGCCCCATGGCCGAGTGGTTAAGTTCATGTGCTCTGCTTCGGCGGCCCAGGGTTTCACCGGTTCAAATCCTGGGCGCGGGCATGGCATTGCTCATCAAGCCATGCTGAGGTGGTGTCCCACATGCCACAACTAGGAGGACCCACAACTGAAAATACACAACTATGTACTGGGGGGCTTTGGGAGAAAAAGGAAAAATAAAATCTTTAAAATGTTTCAGCAATTCTAGTAAGAATCCTTCGGAATCCATGATCGCTCCCTATCCCACTTTTACTCAGACTCAAAAACAAAGGGAGGAGGGGAATTATCAATATCCTCCTGTTCCATATTGGAGGTAGACTGTAAGAAAGCACCATCCTTCCAGTACTCCCAGGACTTTGCACTGGGCATGTCACTTTAGCACAGTGATGAATTAAAGTGTGGCTTCCTTGGTGCAGAGATGAGGGCCATCGCAAATGCTGACAGGAAACTGAAAGAAACAGCCACTATCTGTAAGGATCCTGTTGTGATAATATCCCAGGGGAACAGTTTACCCACAGGGAGAGGTGTCGGAGAGCAAACCGTCCCATTTTAACTGCTGCTGGAGTACTAGCCATTCCAATAAAGTTCTGCTTATCCAACCTTCTACTAACATATTTACACAGAAGACGGAACTTAGTGATGCCACCCAAATCCTGAGACAATTGAAAGAGGAGTCCTCTACCTATGCAGTACAAAATGTGCCCTGGAACACGAACTTTACTTTCCGTGAGAGAATCTAAATACCTTTTATATTTGCCTTTGGTCCATTACACTGTCTCCGGGTACATACTTCACAAAGTAGTTTATTTGCATCTCGAAGTTTCTCATTTCGGGTGAACTGATATAAACAATGTTGGATGGAACACTCATCAGTATTAAAAGTCTCCCTGTTTGCAAGAGTACAGAAAGCAGTTTCTGGGTCTTCATTTACGACCTCATACACCTTGGTCCCAGGAGTATGACTGTCATCCAGAATCTCTATATTTATTTCATCAGGCTGGAGAGCAGCATTCAAGTTAAGGTCTTTGAAACTACTGGAAATGTCCACTTCTCCATCGCTCCCTTCCTTCAGGTGGGCACCATTTAAATCCCTACTACATTCAGCGGGAGAAGATGCCAAAACCCCCAGATCATTATCCATGTTGGTATTTTTCATATCTACTTCCTCTGTGGATTTTTGATTGTCAGTTAAAATTTCTATCATTTTTTCTTGGCCATTCAAATCTTTCTGATTAACGTAAGAGTCTTTATGTACAAGCTCCTCTTGTGAGATATGGTTGGTATTCATATCCACTTCTTCCTGAGGTGACATTTCAACTTCACATTCATTATCTTCAGGATGGTCAATGGTACAGATGTCATTCAAATGAAGAACTTTCCCTTGAATTTTTTGTTGCCTTCGTTGGTTCTGGGTAAAAAGTACAAAATGTGTTTGTTTGTTTGTTTATAGAAAGAGAGAAGGAGGGAGAAAAAGAGAAAGAGCACATCAGGTTTTCTTACTTATCAATCAAAAATAAGCAAGTTAATAAGGACAAGTTTACTCCCAGACTTCTGATTCTACATGTTCCTTTACTCTCTGGGATCAAACAAATTATGAAGAAAAGTTCTTTAATTGAAAGCAGGAATAAACAATCACCAATCATCAAAAACTGTCACACTGGAGGAAATAAAAATGTGCAAGCCATGGTCTCTGTCCTAAGAGAAGTGACTAAGAGAAGCCAAGTAGCCAAGTATTAAACCACGTGGTGAGCCTGCCTACACACACAACAGGAAGGGACGTATCCATGTGAGTTATAACTACTGGGTCAAAGTTTCACTGAGAAGATAAAAAACAGACTGAAAACTCAAGAATGCACCAGAACAGGACTGCTTTGGGTAGAGGGACAGAGGAAAACATTCCATGACACAAATGGCCCAAAGTTAGGGAGGAAGCAAGAAAGCCAGTGTACAGAGGACAATAAAGGACTTCCTCCCTAAAGTCACCTTCTTTGCCATTTGCAGCCTATTTCCAAGTAGAGGGGCAAAAAGGCATCTCATCGAGACTCCTGTGACTGGACTGCCTCAAGACTCAAGGGATTAGCATTTTTGGTTGTAACTAAAAGGACAGTCGCTGTGAGGCTTAACTTACAATACCAGAAGGCTGAAGGGCACAGAGGACAAATGACACAAATATTTTCTGATGTACCTCAGCTAAAAATAGAGTTATATATGAAAGAAAAATGGGGAAAGAGTATAAACGAATACTTCAAAGGAAGCACAAATGGCTCTTAAACATATAACTATGCTTAACTTCACTTATATTAAAATAAACGGAAAATAAAACTGCATTGAAATAATATTTTCAATTATTATATGAATTGAAAATTCATCAGACTAGCAGAAATCCAGAAGTTTGATAACACACCGCTGTCAAGGGTCAGGAGAAACAAGAAGCTTCATGTTCGTGGTGGGACTATACTGGTACAACCTTTGTGGAAGGCCGTTAGATAACATTTATCAAAACTACAATGTACCCTACAATTGACACAAGTACAGGGTTACTCACTACAGCACTGGCCATTACAGCAAGACTACAAACAACCTAAATCAAAAGAGAATTGGTTAAATGAACTATGATACATCTATGAAATGGAATACTATACAGCTGTTAAAACAATGAATCTTTGTGTCCTGAAATGGAAAGATCTCTAAGAATCTAATTAAGAAGATACAAACAAAAAAAAAAAACCAAGGTCCAGAACAGTGTGTATAGTTTTTACAGGGAAGGAAAAACAAGACTACCTATTTGTATTTGATCATATTTTCCAAAAAGACATGAAAGACACTAATGAAAGTGGTTATCCATGTCATAAAAGGAGAGAGGTGAGGGGACTTTTATTGCATACCTTTATATATTTTAAAATTTTTGAATGTCAATGTATTAACAACTCAAAAAGTCATTAAAAATGAATTAAAATTTTTTTTAAAAGTTGTCAAAAGTACTGCACGTTAAAAAAAGAAAAGCACAATCTTTTCTTCACATATACTCAAAGAAATTTCCCTGCAGAGAATACTAAATGAGCTACTTCTATAATTGCCAAATGGAAGTGCTATATTTAAAATAACAGACATGTCTACCAACATCATTCAGACTTCAAACTGAAGATAGTCATGCGTCACTTAACGGGGACACGTGCTGAGAAGTGCGTCGATTTTGATGTACAAACATCACAGGGTGAACTTACACAAACCTAGATAGCCTACTACACACCTAGGCTGCATGGTACTACTCTTGTGGGACCACTGTCGCATACACGGTCCATCGTTGACCAAAACGTCATTATGCAGCGGTAGTCTGAAATGCGAAATTAGAAAAGTGTAGTTTTTCTTCCTAATTACCCACCTTGGCTTGCTTTTTGGCTTGCTTCTTTGCTTTTTTCTGCAAGTGCTTACTTGTTCCTGAAGGAATATCATTTCTCTCTTTCATGTAACTGTCGTTATCTTTTTCTTCTTCACTGTCTTTATCTTCATCCTCCATTGTCTTTTTCAGATTTTTATCATTTATACTTTTCTTAGCACTCTAAAAATGTGGAGAGAATATGGGCCAAAAACAAAATTTTACAACTACTGCTTGTGAAGAGATTTCATGTCACCTAAATTTTTCTACTCCTATTTTCCACAATGTTTGAAAATATATCCAGGACAAAATTCATTCATTTCAAATACTAGAAAGCAATCTTCAAATACCGAGAAAACAAGCAAACGAAACAGTAAAAAAGGTAACTTCACATGCAAGTATAATAGAAAGGAATCCAATGACTTTTATTAGACGCAGGTGGGATCACAATGTAATTAGGTCCATTTCCAAACGCACTTTCTATTTATAAGTGATTGATGTCCCACTACAGGTGTTCCTTTTTATTCTTTTTTCTTTGCATGTAAATGATAGTTTCAGAGAAAGAGAAAATAAGTTTTATAAGACTTTAATCACTAAATAACAGTGATTAAAGGAACCTCTAATTCATATTAACTTGAAAAATGATTTATGCAATATTCATAACACATTCTCTTTTTGCCTACTACTACTTGATAGGAACTAAATTAATACGGCTAAAAACTGAGATACTGTCTATTAATATTTATGAACTTAAGACTGTAAGAGATTTGTGGTTAGTCTTAAATAATGAGAATAAATAGTAACTTCTAATAAGAAGAAAATACTTTCTTACATGTGAACTAATCAAGTTAATTATCTATAAAGAGTTCTAGGAGCCAGCCTCATGGCTGAGTGGTTAAGTCTGTATTGCTCCGCTTTGGCAGCCCAGGGTTCGCCGGTTTGGATCCTGGGCGCAGATCTATGCACCGCTCATCAAGCCATACTGTGGCAGCAGCCCACATAGAAGAGCTAGAACGACCTACAACTATGATATACAGCCTATGTAGTGGGACTTTAGGCAGGGAAAAAAAAAGAGGAAGATTGGCAACAAATGTTAGCTCAGGGCCCACCATCCTCACCAAAAAAAAAGAATAATTCTAGATACACCATCCTTCTTTAAAGGAAAAGTTTTTACCCCATTTCTTATTCAGATCTTTAAAATTCTTCTATCTCAAACAGATAAAGAAAAATTTTTCCATGAGCTAGTAATGTACAAACTTGGAAAAGGTGATAAAGTTTCCCTCGTAAAATCTAACACAGGAAAAAATATTCTACTTAAATGAAATAAACTCAATCGTCTTACCTGATCATCTAAAACTGGTAGAGACAGATCAAGGAAAGATTCATGAACCAAGGAGACCTTAACCAACCAAAAAAAAGAAAATGTAAAAGGAAGGCAAAGATTCACGTTAAACACTGTACAGTAACATTACGGGGGGACAGCTAACGTTTAAAATAAAGGCTTAAGAAATTGAAATAAAAAATTACACAGCGTGGAGGACTATGGGTTAAGGGAAATAAATTAAAATGTTAAACTAACTTCTTCCAGATATAAGGAGTCCTCATAGTTCCAGCAAAGAACTATGCATATTTGGGCAGTTCAACAGACTATCTTATGAAACTAGACATTTCTGTTTTTGAAAGAAACAACTGAAAAACTGTACTCTGCTAATATTAATGAATAAATCCAGTCCATACTACATCTACTTACAGTTCTGCATTCATCACACATGATTGTACTAGTTAGTTCGCCACCAAAGATGCGGTCCACAAAACTTGGTACTGATTTTTTCTTTTCATAATCTATAAGGGGGAAAATGTTTACCAATTACCTTTATACAATTACTTGAGTAAGTCAAAACTACTTACCTATCGAACCCTAAAATTTTATTTTTAATTTTCCATCCCATAGACTTGTTTTTCTCTATTCATAATTACTATAGTTTTATTTTTATGCTATAGTCAGCAGCATATACTCCACTTTTGAGCATAACACAATCACAGAATCACACTCGTGAAAAAGAATAAAAAACTTCTTATCCAAGATCCCAAGATCTAGTCAGTGGAAAATAAACTGTGCAAGCCAGTGAGACTTTCTGTACATCAATGTCTCCAGTAGTAAAATGAGGAGACTGGGCTAGGCAGGATGATATTCTAGTCACTTCCAGCTCTAACATTCCAACATTTGGCAGCACACTTGGGAGAGAATGCATGTAACTTGCTTTGTGAACTCTAAGACTGAACTCCATTTAAAAACCAAAACAATAAACAAAAAAAATCCTAGGAAAATGTTTCAGACAAAATCCTCCTTTTATTTTTTCTATGTTCCCAGAAATAATCTTGATGACTTTAGTATAAGGTGAAATAATTTTACTACCTGGTCACCCAATTTTGTAAATACATGAAATTCATAAGTCTTATTCAAATGATAGGTGCTCATTTACATAAACACATTTTATGACAGATAGTGCCAGCAGACACAATCCTCTCTGTTACTGGCCAGGCCCAATACCAAGGAGGCAAAGAGTTGCTATGTGCTTATTCTAAACTGTGTTTTACAACACAGTAGCCACTAGTCACTTGCAGCCATTTAAATTAATTAAATTAAATAAAAATAAAAATTTAGCTCTTCAGTTGCACCAGCCACATTTCAAGGGCTCAAGAGCCACATGTGGCTAGCAGCTGCTGTATCGGATAGTGTAGATATAGAAGAGTTCCACCATCACAAAAAGTTCTCTTGGAGAGATCTGCCCTAAATCTTTAAATGACACACAGCAATAAGAAGGAAGGTGGCTCCATAACTGATAAACCAGCAACTAACTTACACAGACAAGTTTAATTGACTTATCATTGCTAATCAGAAGGCTGAGCTTTTGAAAAGTAAAAATGTGATATGTTAATTCTATCTTTATTAATTTCCCTATAATATTGCACAAAAAGAATATGCCAAAAGTTAAATTTTTCTGAATATCTGTCTTTGAAGTATTGAATAATTTTTTAAAATCAATGGTGATAAAGAGAAATTTTATGTTAAAAACTGTGGATTCAAAATACACGTGGCCAGCAATCTTCTCCTAAGGTACAGAGAAATTGGACTACAGTGTTTTAGTTCAAAAAGTCAGACATTACCTTTAACTTTATTTTTTAGTTCTTCATCCAATTTTTCAGTAGAACTACCAAATGCTTTAAGAATTCCTTTACTCACTCTCTAAAAGTAATAAAATGGATACATATACTATTAAACTTTAAATTTTATAGTTACTTTCCTTAGAAAATATGTAATCAAGTCAAGAAAGTGATCAAGAATTAGCTCCCCAAACTTACTAAATAAAAATTAATATTTATAAAATTACATTTTCAAAGTTAATTCAAGGAGCTAAAAAGAATTATACGTTTGAAACAATCACTAACCCCTGAATAAAGACACTGTCTTATCATTTCAAGATTTTAACCTATTTAAACCAAAGCTTTTCAGAACATGCCCACCCCTCCTTTGAGAGCCCACTGAAATACCATGTCCTAGAAGCAGAATGGTTAAACGAGACAGGGACAGACTCCAGTGCTCAAAGCCCAGCCCCATCATTAGTGGGTGACCTTGAACCAGGCACTGAACTTCTCTGCACTCTAGCTTCAGAACGTATGGAGTGAGAAAATGATAACAGCGTCTACCCCTGAGAATGGTTGTGAGGACTAAGTAAGCAATTTACATAAAATACTGAGAGTAGTGCTCAACATGAAGTAAGAAAATAAATATTAGTTGTTATCACTCTATTATTACTATTATTAATTATATTTATATCCACAGATTCATTACTTTACATCCTGGCAATTAATGAAAATTTTAAAATGCAACAAATGTTCCCTGACTCTTACGAAACGAAAATACTTTCAAAATTGAAAAAGCTGTGTTAAACCACAGTCAGAATAAGAGTAAGGGTGCCCTGCAACTGGGAATCGTTTTAGGAGAAACATTTTCCCATACTTCGTAGCTCTCCTGGTATAGGCAGGTACAATAGAACCCTTAAAGGACAATTACATTGTAAACATCAGGCAAAAGAGAGCATCATGAAAAGGAGAAACATTCCTAATTCTCTTCATTCATTCTAATGATTAAAACATACTGGTTGAAAAGGCTGATGCAGAAAAAGATTTTAAGTACAATGGCTCAATAACTAGTGTTCGTTGCTTCAACAACCCTTAAGACATCAAATGACAGACAAGTGAATGAAGATGGGATTATAAACTACGCTGGTCAAAATTTGCTAACTTGATGTTCTTCCGCTCTCATTCCATCCAATAAATATCGAAGCAGCTCCTGGCTGTCTTGCTGCTGATAGCCTTTAAATCGCACTGCTCTACAGAATAAAAAGGAAAAAAAAAAGAAAAGCAACAATGAGTCTACTAAAATATGAAACTATTTTTACAAAATCTTAGGATCAGATCCCAAATCTTAGAGTGTTCTAGTTTCTCAAAATTTCTGTTTAGTCCAATAACACCCTTGGCAGATTTAATTTTCACATAAAGCAAATGTTTTCTAATCCAAGTGAAATAAACCATGCTTGAATAAATGTACGAGGTTGATTCTAAAGCTACTAATTTTTTCGCGTCATTTCTCAGCATCTTACTGATGCACAGAAAGTACAATCAAAGCAGATACTCACTTTTTACAGACCTGAGAAAAGAGTTCTCTAGGTGTCACAATTCCCTTTTTGGTCTCTTGCATCTCATTAAGAAACTGGCTCATGGCTAAAGTAAGAGGGCCTGGAGGCTCAAGGTTTATTTCTAAGGGTTCCTGAATATGGGAATAAAAATCACTTTCTTCAGTCAAATGTTTGAATCATTTATTTTACCACAATGTAACTAGTTACCCTACATTGCCAATGTTCCTAATAGAACTGCCTCATTTAAAACTTCAAAATGTACATCAAAAGATAAAGCTTCTGGTCATAGACTGTTTTATGAAGAATTCAGTTCTACTGTTTTAGTTTTAGATTATCAGAAACTTACTACATAAGAACTGAAAAAACCAAAGCAAAATGTAAATAAAAATGGATACGGTAAAATTCATTTGGCTACACAACTTTTAAGTCACCATAAAGATGCTAAAAATAACAATGCACGCCTAGGGCTTCACAAATATCAACAACATTCCCAAGAGGGAAACCAAACACTAAGGCACAGCAGAACCTGGCAGACACAGCAAATAAATGTAAAGGCCCCTGATAACTTCTATTAGCCCGAGAACCTTGAATAGGTTGGCAGCCTACACAAAACAAACAGGAAAGGTGAAAATCAGCATCAGTTCTTTAAAATAATTTAGAATGGGGACATTCACAAATTACTGATTATAAAAAAAAATTAAGTACATACTGTTAGTGCCAAATCAGGTGGCTCAATTTTTACAATTGTTCCAGACATTTTTACTTCTTTTAGTAGTTCTCTCAGCACAGGTGTTTGTGACAAATTCTGGAATGCAGGATGGAAAAGAAAAGGAAAATTATTTAAAAGCATATCAATTTATTCAAATATTTCTGAAGTATCTGTTCTATCAAAACAGAAAATCATTATCAACACTGCAGTCTTTATTCATCTATCTTGGGAAACAAAAAGTAATGGCATGCTCTTCTGCCCACTCTATTTGGTTCGTAAATACTTCACCTCAGAAGGGCACTCTCCCACCACCCAATATGAAGGGGTGAGCCTACCACCACCACGTTCTCTCACCACCACGTGCCACCCCTTGCAACTAGCTATCTGTTTCTGTCTTAGGTTATCCTGTGCTTACCGAACCCAACGGCAAGTTCCATGAGGGCAGGAGCCACGTTTGTGTGGAACCCTACTGCACCCCAGTGCCTTGCACACTGTTTTACTATCATGCAAAGTAAACATTTCCTTGAGTTTTCTCTGAAAATATAGAAATAAATTACTTGGGAAAAAACTCAATACTGTAAGTAATAAATATGCAAAAACATCCTACAATATGAGGAAAACACTAGATTTTTTCTAAAGGGAGAAGAAATTAACACTGGCACCTGCATAACCGCATTGAAGAAACATGTATTTCCCAAATTACTGAGTCCTTTCACAGTTATTTGGGAAGGAGAATTCGTGGAAGGATTTTCTTTAGCCATGTTTTCCCTTTTTTCTCTCTCTTGTTCATTTTTACTCTCCTTTTCTAATTTTTTATTTTCAAGTTCAATATTACCATTATCTTTTGCTGTTTAAAAAAAAAAGGAAGAAGAAAACAAGATTTAGCAAATGTGTAATAAAGCCATACAAAACGCAATTATACTTGGGACGGAGTTCTAGAATTTGTGAATTTTCCTTAATATCATTGTGTGTCACCTGTTTGACTTTAAATCTTTACTAATAAATATAAGTAAATTACCACTGAGAGAGAAAAAACAATAAACAAAAAATGTTCAGAACTGACGTAAGCATTAGTTTGACAAATGAAACCAAACAGCCTATGCTTCGGGATAAATTCCTTTTGTACAGCACAAAAGTTTCCACAAATGAAACTAGAGTAGAAAGCAATCAAGTAAACAATGTGGACATGAAATAAATTTTTAGATGAATTCCGTGAGTCATGAACCAATCCTGAAGTTAGGAATAAGCAATTCTGGGGGCCAGCCCGGTGGCGCAGCAGTTAAGTGCACACGTTCCGCTTCTTGGCGGCCCGCGGTTTGGCAGTTTAGAACCCCGGGTGCGCACATGGCACCGCTTGGCACGCCATGCTGTGGTAGGCATCCCACATATCAAGTAGAGGAAGATGGGCGTGGATGTTAGCTCAGGGCCAGTCTTCCCCAGCAAAAAGAGGAGGATTGGCAGTAGTTAGCTCAGCGCTAATCTTCCTCAAAAAAAAAAAAAAAACAATTCTGACTCTGCCAAAGATACTTCTGTGATGTAAAAATCTAAACCAGCTTAAAGCAGATGATGTATGCCAATACAATTAGTTTATTTATGCAAGGAAAAAACCTGAGATGTATCTTCGCTTTTGAAGGCATTACAAGTACTTTACTTTCATATCATCCAAACCATGTAACAAAGTAAATTCAGCAAAGGTAGGGCTGTCTATCTTAAGCACCTCTGCCAGGGGATGGCGGCAGAGCATTACTGCCCATTACTCAGTCCAGAATCTTCATCAATCTGACTAGACTATTTCTCAGATTCTCATCTAATTCTAACACCTTAAAATTATCTATATTTTCACTCTTTTACATTCTTAACCAAAAACAGTTTCTTAGTTTGAAATCAACCATAACTGACGTTATTTGCCTATATGTAATGCTAGGTAGTACAGTAAATCTACGTATCAGCAGATGTATAAATCAACTTTACAGTATATATTAAGAAACAAATGATTTTACCTGATTTTGGAGTTGTAATACCAGCTTGTTTTCTAACATAATCAACCACCTGACCCAATCGGTTTGAAGTGCAATACTGGACCTCATCATCACATAGGTAACACCTGTGTCCCGAAAATCGGAGAAGAAAAGTGACAAACTGACAACCCAAAAAGGGGACAAATTATAATCCCTGGAGCCCAAAGTGTGTAACTGTCAAGTTATTCTACTAGAAAAACTGAAAATAAAATGTTTATGTTTTCTTGAAGAAGACTATTCATATTAACTCTGGTTTATTATTAATAAGTTTAGCCCAAATTATGGCTACATATAAATACTGTGAAAAAACTCCAAACATTTTACTGAAATGGCTATTTACAACATTAACGTCAAAAGCTTTTTCTACCCATTCTTCAAAATACAGACCTCTATCATCAAAACTAACAAATTATACAACTGATGGATGATGTTCAATCAACACTGCTGTGTACATGGTTTTTAAAGATGCGAAAATCTGTTTTAATGATGTTAAAATACAGGAAATACACATACCAGCCTGACATTTATTTTCATGCAAATTCGCTGCCAAAATTTTACTATATTCTCAGTTTATCTGGGATTTTTTCTTAGTGTCCTATTTTTAAACTAAAAACAACCTACCATCTGCTTTACAATATCACAAGCAAGAAGAACAAAGGGTGAAGAATCCTAAGTCATCTAAATGCTACCAATTTTGTGTTTGTACAACACTAGGCAAACGCTTTTCAGAACATCACATTCTCTAGCCTTCTGAAAGTGATGGGATTTAAACAAATATTACAAAAATTTTAACTTTCTTGCTCCTTAAACATTTCAAACACCTGTACTCTCCAATATTTCAAATAATTTTGTCAATGGGCACAGGAGTTGAAACTCACCATACACTCCAGTTGTCCAAACTAAGAACCAGACAATGAGGTTCAGATCTTGGCGTCAGATAGTGCTTCAAGGCGTGCTGCTCCTGAGAATTTCGGCCGCAGCCCTAGAAAATCAGAATTATAAACCTCAAAGCCACAAACACTCACCAAAAGAGGAAAGAATTCGCAATCTATACTGAACAAGGAAGTGGGTGAGAAATTCTGCCATTCCTGTAATTTTAAAAATAAAATGTCGCACTCTAGAGAGTGATTTTGTTAAAACTTAAACATGAATAGGCAACTGAGGACATCTGAGGGAGAAGCTATTTAGTAAACCACGTGGTAAAAGTATTCTTCATCTCCAGCTCGCCCTGCCCAGTCCGAGTAAACCACGCTGACGCAGTCATTCCCTACGTCTGGTCTGCTTAGTCTAGGTCTAGTTAGTCCTTAAGAGCTGCCTAAATATTTCCCTAACTTCAACCTCTTTTTTCACATACGTATCTGTTTCCAGTTTAACGTTCCTAAAACAAAGCTCTATTCTATACACTCAATTCAAAAATTATGAATTGCTCTCCAACTCCTAATCAACAAACCCAACACCATGTGACCCCGATCTACCTTTCCAGGGTTAACTCCCATCTTCTCCTATTCACAGTCCATCCACCGGCTAAAAACACACTCAGTGCTTTCACAGCAACACAGTTTCGTTCATGTTATTCCATTTGTCTTGGAATCCTTTACCTTTACTGCCACTGACCAAATTCCACCCACTTGAGGATCTTACTCAAAGGCTACCTCCTGTCAGGAGCCTATGCTCATCCTCCCAGATAAGAAACTGTATTCTTCTTGTAAATACACTCCTACAAAACAGTGTGTAAATTCCTGATGGCATTCCTTATTTTCTACCATATCTTAAAGTTGTTAACGTCTATATCCTTTCTCCCCTGGACTATAAATACTGAAGGCATGAAAAAGAGAATTAATCTATTACCAAAAAAACCTAGCAAATGGAAGGTCAATGAGCATTAACTGAACAAGTAAATGGGAGATTTTCACCTACAAGATGTGCAGGCTTATTCATAAAACAACATGACCAAACTTTCTGGCTCCAGCTGGGTAAATCACTGCTCAGAAATACATCCTCACTGTGTATCTATCTGAACCAGGCCACCAACTCCCTTGGACTACAGTCCATGTTCCTGTTTCTACTGTAGCTAAAAATATTGTTTGGAGGGGAAATGCTTATCAATGGCTTCTAATCCTTTAACTATTATATCATACACTATTGATTTAATTTATCCCACTCAACATTTAATTCTAAAATAAGTGAATTAAAATTTGATATCAATTTTGAAAATTATAACACTATTTGAGATCATTTGAAATGTACGGCTGAGTTGTCTCAAGACAACAATTGAGAATCACTTGCTAACAGCGCAACAGACATCCATAGCAGGACGAAAGTTAACAGTTAATACTGTCACTGTCTTACCCTTAGGAATTAAAAAAGTAGCAAAATAAATAAAATTTGTAACAGAAAATGTATTCTGGAAAATTTGAAGTAGCAAAATACATTCATGCTCATCATATGCTTTTAAGAGGTTCAATGAAAACCTTTCAAATACAAATAAACAATAAATGTCCTTTGCAGGCATATAAATTTTTTTAAATTGTCTGAACATAATGAGATATCACTATTCACCTATCAGAATGGTTAAAATAAAAAACTGTGACAATACTAAATGCTGGCAAGGATGCAGAGACAGTGGGTCACTCATATATTGCTGGTAGGAATGTAAAATGGTACAGCCACTCTGGAAAACAGTTTGGCAGTTTCTTAAAAACTAAACATTCAATTATCATATGACCTAGCAATTTCACTCTTGGACATTTTACCGAGAGACATACACAAAAACTTGCACACAAATGTTTACAGCAGCTTTATTCATAATCGCCAAAAAATGGGATCAGCCCAGATGTCCTCCAACAGGTGGATAGTTAAACTGTGGTACATCTATACCAAGAAGTACTACTCAGCAACAAAAAAGAACAAACTAGTGATACAGACAACTTGGATGAATTATGCTAAGTGAAAAAGCCAATCCCAAAATGTTACATACTGCATGATTCCAGTTACATAACATTTTTGAAATGACACATTTTTCAAAGAAAGAAGAGATTAGTGGTTCTATACAGGGCCTGGGGGAGGGATGACAGCAGGGAAGTGGGTATGATTTAAACAGGGCAACATAAGAGAGCCATGCGATGTTGGAACTATTCAGTATCTTGACTGTGGCAGTGGATACACAAATCTACACAGGTGACAAAACTGTACAGAACTTAATACACACATATGCACATACACAACACACATACACACACAGAAATGAAGTACAACTGGGGAGATCTGATTCAGACTGATGGATTATATCAATGTTAATATCCTGGTTGTGATATTATACTATAGTTTTATAAAATGTTACCACTGGGGGAAACTGGGCAAAGTGTACAGAGACATCTCTGTATTATTTCTTATACTGCATGTGAATCTATAATTACCTCAAAAAAATTTCAATTTAAAAGAAAATGAAAAAAAAAATAGCTGTGTCTCATTTTGAAGCTTCATGACAGGACTGCCTAGTTAACTCGCCACCACTGAGGGTGATTAGGAGGCCCTGACCTTTAGAACCATGGCAATACCTGTGAGCTGTTCTGCCACCCAAATACCATCCACCCCCCAAGACCAAGGTACTCATTCCCCCAGCCGCCAGGAATGTGGTCAGCTGAGCGCTCACAGTTCAGTCTGTCTGTCCACGCCTGGGAATTATCCTCAGTGAAGGGAGCTGTCTTGCCCAAGGTTAGTCCCCCTCCCCAGGGGCAGCCCACATCCAATGAGCGGTCTACGCACCAGTCAAAGGCCTGGCCCCTCGCCTCAATTCAGGACATCTCTGAGGGCCAGAGGTCACTGTGGGATCAGCTAAGGCCCTGTAGCACTGCCTCTTGTTCAGCTTCTCTCTCCACCTAGTCCTGCTTCCCTCACTGTTTTCCTGGTGTGAGACTCTCCTCAGTAAACCCCGCAGACACAAATCTCAGTCTCAGAATCTGTTCTCCAGGGAACGTGATCTAGGCCAGCTGACATCCTACTCACCCATACTGTGCTTTGAGGTAATACCCTCTAAGACAGTTCAAACAGTTTTATAAAATCCCACATTCATCCAAATCTTAGCATACCTGATGGCCACATTTAAGACACAGCCAAACTGAA